>NC_039280.1:14471458-15076874 GCF_003368295.1 Carassius auratus | reverse complement strand
TTTGAAACTATCTGCTGAGAGCTCTTCTATTCACGAGTCCATAAAAGGCCTGCCTTCTGCAATCTGATGCCTTCAGATGCTGTTATAGGTGGGTTTATTTCTTATTCTCTCACTCTCTCTCTTTTACTCAATGTGTTATAAATGTTTTGTGCTCACAGAGATGTAGTCATTTTCATGTGATGATTATAAATGCTTTAGTAATAAAATGTGAAAAAAAATATATGTTTCAATGTTACAAGTGAATTTAGGCATCATGACATTAAGTATGAAAAATGGCTAATTTACTAAAGATAACATTCAACAATGGTATTGAATAATTAATTTTTTAAAGGTTAAGTGTACATTGGATGACTGCAAAAGCAAGTTTACCTTTTTCACTTTGGCTTGTAAATTTGATACAAAGAAATGGCAACTAACAGAAGTAGAAAGATTAGTATGTTCTTGTAAAACATTCTCCACTTATTTTTATTCACAACTACAAAAAATACTTCTTTTTTTTTTTTTTAAGTGTACCAAAAGAATAAATTATAACCAATATTGTGCCCAATATAGTATTCATCCCTAGTAAAAAAATAAAACAAAGTTGTAAACTGATTATTGGTCTACTTTTTTTTTTTTTTTTTTCAATTCAAATTTTTATGTTCACTTCAAAGCATTATTTGCCACTGCTTTGTAACAGTGTGAGAAATTTGTTTATAATTTTAGGTTGTTTCTACACCATTATTTTTATATATTTAGTCATGACCACAAATATGGACACCCTTGGTAAATATGATCAAAGAAGGCTGTGAAAATTCATCTGCATTGTTAATCCTTTTGATCTTTTATTTAAAAAAAAATCTAAACTTTCATTGGATAAGTGGGGGGAAATATCATTATAAAATAAATGTTTTTCTGTATTAAACAATGGCCACAATTAAGGACAATTCTTATGAGTAAAATAACTCTGAAGTATATTCCCATTCATATTCACAATGTTGAGTACTCCAGGGTGATTATGAACATGAAATTATCCAGCCATTGCTTCGTGTTTCACAGAAATATAAATATGGGGGAAAACAAAGCCCAAATGCCCTTAATCATCCATCACAATGAAAAAAAAAAAAGAAGATAATTGAGCTTCACAAATTGGTGAAGTGGCTTTCAGAAAAGAACTAGAGCAGTGAAAATTCCCATTTCCACCATCAGGGCAATAATTAAGAATTTCCAATCAACAGAAAATGTTACGAAACTGCCTGGAAGAAGATGTGTGCCTATATCATCCTAATGTGCTGTGAGAAGGAGAGTTTGAGCGGCTAAAGACTGAAAAGCGGCAGAAAATAGTTGAGTCTCGGGTTCAGAAATCTTAAAAATAATAATAATTGTCAAACAGCACCTACATCACCACATGTTGTTTAGGAGGGTTTCAAGAAAAATTATCCTAGCTCATCCTAAAACAAACTCCAGCATATTCAGTTATCAGACACGACTGGAACTTCAAATGGGACTGGCTTCTATGGTGAGACGAAATAAAAAAAAAAGAGCTTTTTAGCAGCAAACACTCAAGATGAGTTTGGTGGACACAGAGAAAGTACCCCATGTGTACAATGAAATATACTGCTGTATTTTTGGCCTATGTTTCTGCTGGAGGTCCTGGACATCTTGTTTAGATACATGGCACCTTTGATTATATCAAATACCAACAGATAAATGATCAGTAAGTGACTGACTGACTGACTGACAAACACAAACCTCAAAAACAACACAGAAATGGGTCACTGAGCTCAAACCCGAGCTTCTGCTATAGCCATTCCAGTCCTCTGACCTGAACCCTACAGAAAATGAGAGGAGTGAACTGAAGAGGAGAAGCACCAACATGGAGCTGGGAATCTAAAGGGTCTGGAGTGATTCTGGATGAAAGAATGGTCACTGATCTCATCAGGCATTATAGGAGAAAATTTAGACCTGTTAAACTGGCAAATGGAGGTTTAAAAAGGAACTTAATAAAACGGTGTCCTTAATTGTGGCCAATGTGTATTAGAGAAAAACATTTATTTCATAATGATACCCCCCCCCCCCATATTAAATTCTTATTATCCAATGAAATTTTTTAATAAAAGATCAAAAGGATTAACAATGCAGATTAATTTTCACAGCCTTCTTTGATCATATTTACCAAGGGTGTCCATATTTTTGGGCATGACTTTGTGTATATGTGTATATATTTGGTTTATATTAGTCAAATTCATAAATTAGTCAAGAAAGAAATGTTAATCATGACTGATATCACTTTATTCATCCCACTGGCAGTGGTTAAGTGTGTAGTGTGCTCTGTATATTAAATCAGTGTTGAATGCTTACAGAAAACTTTTCAAGTGCACAGTATATACTGCAAAAATAGTGAGAGGAGTATGCAGCTCTGAACACTGGTATAATCACATATTCTCAGGCCTTTGTGTTATCATGTCATGATCAGACGTGATCCTTAGATGTGCTCTTACTGTGAGGGATTGTGGGTTATGTAATGCTGGAACTCAAATGCAAAGAAAAAGACCCTCTTCCCTTATTATTTATTACTTCCATATGTGTGGGATGGAGAGTTGATGATATACCAGTGGGACTGGTGCATTGTTTAATCCATCTGCTTTCTATTAGCACAGTATAGAGCGAGGAATGGGAACGGAGCGTGGAGCGAGTCCCCCTCATGTTTTTATCACAGCACAGACTCTGGAATAGCAACTCTTAGTCTCTACAAAACCCTTAAGCAGCTTGTCAGCAAGACCTCGATGGCCACTTTGGGATTTCGTAAAAAAAAAAAAAAATTGTACTGTGAAATATTGTTACAGTTTAAAACAACCATTTTCTATTTTATTTTTACTAATATATGTTGTTTTAATTTATAGAAGTAAAATGTTGTCTATCCCTGTGATGCAAAGCTGAATGTTCAGCATCACTACTCCAGTCTTCAGTGTTCCATTATCCTTCAGAAATCATTCTAATGTCCTGATTTGATGCTGAAGAAACATTTATCAATATTCAAGACATACTTTGTTGAATAGAACAATTCCAAAAAATAGCACTTATTTCAACTAAAAGTATAAATTCCTTTAAAAATGATTCCAAACTTTGAATGGCAGTGTACATTATCGAAGAAAGAACTTGGTAGCAAATGAGTATCTCCCCGTTACCTTCTTAATGTTAACACCTTTACTTTAAAGCACAATGACTGCCATCGATTCTTGACTCACAGAAGGTGCTGGTGAGATATAAATATCCAGACACCACTTTAAGCACATTCTCATATAAGCACCTCTCCCTCTCTCTATCCCTCTCTCTCTATCCCTCTCCCTCCTTCATTCTCTCTCTCTCTCTTCCTCTCTCTCCCCCTCTCCCTCCCTCATTCTCTCTCTCTCTCTCTCTCTCTCTCTCTCTCCCTGTCCACTCCTTACTCTCAAATCCTAGAGTTTAGCCCTTTTAATCCAGAAAAAAAGCAGCACTGATGAGCTAAAATACTGTAAGCCGAGCACAAAGACAGCTTGTGCTGATACTTTGGCCTGTTAAAACACAAGCTCAGTTTAGCAGCTAGGACGTCCATGCCATATAATGACATGACACCAAGCACACTTCTAGCAGTCTCAGAGAGAGCTTTTTGTTTTTGAACTTCTCAAACAATAGCAGTCGATGGAAAGTCTCCAACTCGACAAGAAAACAAAGGTGTGTGTGTGTGTGTTTGATCCTTGTGTCTTTAGTTGATATCATGAGCTCACAGAGAGTATTGTTCTGTGGAAGGGAAGCAGGATGATGTTTTTCCATGACTGGTTATTAATAGAAAATGTGCTGGTGAGTAAATGCCTCCAAACTTCAGGTTAAAGATACCTACAGTATGCACTGTATGAGTTTACTGGAGTGCAGTAATATGCTTGCAGCTTGTATCTTTCTTTGTTTAAAAATGAAGAGCAAGAAAATAACAAGATGAACTGAGCATAAACCTTTTTTTCTGCGTCATGACTGTTTAATAATAAACTCATAAGTGCATAAGCCAGGCCATGTCTTCAGGTTAGAAATGCTGATCTTAAATCTGTGAGGAGGTTATTGATCAGCTTGCTTTTGGCTTCTCTGGTTTAAAAGGCCTTGAGCCAGTTCAGATATTTGATTTTAAAGAAAAATGTGCATGTTGGGTCTGATTCACAGGTTTCCATGGAGAGCTGAAATCGGATAGATGATTTCCACTATTCACCATTTCAGTTTAATCACAGGTCTAAAGTCGAGATTGTTTTGGTTCTTTGGGATTGAGACTAAAGATTGTTGTAAGAGACTTGTTTCCTGTCTTCTCTTAATTTATTTTGGTGTTTAACCTTAACATGTACTATATAGTGCCCAACCAAGCCCATATTTCATATTTTATATATTCCCTTCCAGTTTACAAGGCTTTGATTCCATTTTATTGCTTGTTCAAAGTTCAGTGTCATTTTTACATTTCCAATTGTTTTATGTGAATTCTTTATTCTAAACAAAGACAATGCCACAATGTTTCACACAGAGATAAGATGTCAAATAATTCAGATCTGTGCCTTGGGCGCTCCTCAAGTGCTCTTTGTAGCTCATAATAATTTAGTTTTAGATCCAGTAATTCATAGTTCATCTTTATTTCTCCATCTTCTGATATAGAGATCATTGAGAAATCCATGCAAATTCCAGTAGTATTTGACGTACTGCTCTCAGAAGGAGGAGGAAGGTTCTTTGTCAATGAAAGGTCAGTCAGTTTGTCTCTGTACTCCCACAGACTCGCGGCCTGCTCACTGATCGTCTGATCATATTCCCTGCACAAATGGCAAGAGCTGATGATATTGAAATCAGATATTTGGTTTTATGCAATTACTGGCAGCACATATATAGGATTCTTGGTTGATACAATGACTGTTGAAGGTGTTGTTAACTAAAAGTAAAAATATATTGTTGAAAAGAAATAAACGTTTGATGAAAAACTTGAATTGAAAATAAGAAAAGTGCAACTAACCAAAGATTATTGTAAGCTGAAGCACTGAAGTTGCTGACTGGAAATAAACGTTGAGAAAAAAGGTATTCAGTAGTATCAAGACAGGAATCCAAATCACTAAGTCTAATAATATTTCCTATATATATATATATATATACAGACCAAAAGTTTGGACACACCTTCTCATTCAAAGAGTTTTCTTTATTTTCATGACTATGAAAATTGTAGAGTCACACTGAATGGGGTGCTGCGCCAGATGACCTGTCCTCCACAGTCACTGGACCTGAACCCAATCGAGATGGTTTAGGGGTGAGCTGGGCCGCAGACAGAAGGCAAAAGGGCCAACAAGTGCTAAGCATCTCTCGGGGAACTCCTTCAAGACTGTTGGAAGACCATTTCAGGTGACTACCTCTTGAAGCTCATCAAGAGAACGCCAAGAGTGTGCAAAGCAGTAATCAAAGCAAAAGCTGGCTACTTTGAAGAACATACAATATGACATATTTTCAGTTGTTTCACACTTGTTATGTATATAATTCCACATGTGTTAATTCATAGTTTTGATGCCTTCAGTGTGAATCTACAATTTTCATAGTCATGAAAATAAAGAAAACTCTTTGAATGAGAAGGTCTGTCCAAACTTTTGGTCTGTACTGTATGTATATATATATATATATATATATATATATATGTTATTTAAAAAAAAAGAAGAAGAAAAAAGTTCAGACTATAAAATTATAAAAGTCTCTTCCTGTCTGTGTGAGATCACTTTGGAAAAGTTGAACGTATTTAGTTCCTGGTTTAGCTCTTCAGTTTTAGTCTGAAGTGAGTAGTCATGCTCATGAGTCTGTGAGCCATGTGGACTTAAAATAATACAAGTATATGTTTTTAATTCAAGGCACATTCATCAAACCCATCAACATGTCATTATAGCCAAGTAACTCTTTTCAGACTGCAGCATGTGACTAGACTGCTTCTGTGTTTTACTGTCTAAAGTACCGCCGGCACTGATAGCTTATCATAAGTGTACTTTCATTCTACCTGCTCATTGTCATTCAGTCCACATGTATTTGAACAAACAAGATAGGATGTGATCAAATACGTTTTGTGACATAATCAATGTGACCTTAGACCGTGTAATGATCAAATAGTCAAAAGTCTGGCTGAGTTGCATTTTGAGGTGACAAAAAGCACAACTGCAAACACAACGTCCAAAGTATCTGCCGTATAAGGATTTGTCATTTTAAAGTACAGTAAAAAGCACAAGAAGAGATGCAATAAACACATGCTTTTATTTTACTAGAGCAGAATGATGTATGATGGGAGGCGTGTGCAGAGGCGCACGTACATGTTCCTCCTGGCCAAAGTACACGAGAGCCAGAGCCACAATCATCATAGCTATTACTGTCACTCTTTAGACAATATACAGCACAATATCCAACAAATTGATGAAGGGATATGTAATGGGATTAATGGTTTAATTTTAATGACTATTCTGCATATAGAAAGAGTGTATAATATATATATACATATATATATATATATTTGCAAATCCTTAAAGAGACTTTAATAAAAGTCCATTGTGCAGCAAATTCTATATAGCTACATAAGCAAAATCTGAGTTCAGATTTTTTTTTTTTAGGCTGATTCTTATTAAAATTACCAGATTTTGCTCACAAAATCATGCTGAGCAACACTGACTGCATCTCCAGACTCAAACACCTAGTATAACTTTCTAGCTAGCATAAAGTTGTTATAATGTCATCATCATGTTTTCAGTAGTCCACTTCACTTTAGAGAGATAGGCGTGCTGTTAGGTGTTATTCGTTGTGAATTTATTAATGTTAACAACAGCAGTAATAATCTTTAATGGCAGGTCTCTAAAGCTTATGGTGGATTAATGTCACAGTGTCTGCAGACAGGAATAGGGAGGTGGCTGTAGGTCTGGGCTTTGAATCATGGGTCATTTCACAGTGAGTCATGAGTTAGTGGTAAATTACTTTTTTCAGTGTAAACATGCAATAGCTGGACATTGGCTGATGATGACTAATAAGCAACAGCGCGAGACAGACTTCTGTTGTCTTGGATCACTCTGTGGCCTTTGCCTGTTTGCTAGGTTGTGTGCACTGTTTGGGTGCTGATGTTTATTTTAATCATATTTTCGATGCGGAGCTGAATTAAACGTCAGGGTGTGCCACATTCCCCTCTGGATTCAGAGTTCAGTTTAGCCTCCCTTACTCCCTTTAGCCTCCCTACTTAACGTTGATCGCACACGTACACACACTGGAAAAGTCCTTGTGCTTTCAAGATGTGCGTGCTTGCTTGTGTTAGATGAGGCTGCTCTCTAATGGACGAACGAGGGAAATAAACCCATGGAAATAAATGCTTGACAAACTGAAAATGGATGTGAAGACCATGTTATCTAGAATTAGCATGTTTAGTACTAAAACCTAAGATTTATTAGGATCTTAATTTAAATGTTTTGTTTTTTAATAGTCAGTCTGCACACTAGATACCATTCAAAAGTTTTTCTTATTTATCTATTTATTATATACTGTATATAATAGAAGTTTCTGCTCACCAAGGCAAATTATTTGATCAAAAACAGTATTATTGAACAGTAATATTGTGAAATATTATTACAATTAAAATTTAGAAATGTACTTTTGATACAAAGCTAAATTTTCAGCATCATTATTCCAGTCTTCAGAATCACATGATCCTTCAGAAATCATTTGAATATGCTGATTTGCTGCTCAAGACACATTTATTATTAATTTTGAAACCAGTTGTGCTGCTTAATACTTATGCTTACACAAACACTTACATTTTTTAGGATTCTTCGATGCATAGAAAGTTACAAATTAAATTTTTTTACGCATTTAATTAAAATCATATTTGTAAATGTATTTTGTAATATTTTGTAACATTAAAAATGTTTTTGCTGTCACTTTTGATCTATTTTATGTGTCCTTTCTGAATAAAAGTATTAATTTCTTTAAAAAATACTGACTTTTAAGTATAATGTACGCCACACTCAATTGTTTATGATCATTAATTCCATTTATATAATAATCACCCCAAGGCTTTCCAGCAGTAGTTTTATCATGGGGATTTATTTGTTGAGTGTCAGGCCTTGTGTTGAATGTGTGAATGCACTCAAAGACCTCTGGGTAATATCCAGCTGTTGTGTAGTCCCATTCAGTGGCTGCTTGAGATAACAGACAACAGATGTGAAGATAAGGAACAATACTGCTATGTTTTAGGATTCTGGCCTGGGACAGACTCATTCTGTGGCTGGGTTTGGAGGGATTTCTCACACAAAGCATGATAAATGGGAATGGCTTTTGCAGCTGTCCGTGGTGGTCAGGCTAAAGCTGCTGTTTAGGTTGTCATAACCTGCATTTGCTGCATTCCACAGGCATTTTTAGCCTCCAGATGAAAATTTTGCTTATGCAAGTAATATAATCTTCAGAGTATAAGGAACCTTTCAAAACATGTATTTTTAGAGAAACCCTTAACAAATCCCAATTCCACCAACAGCTAGGAATGTGATTTGATGTGGGTAGAAACAACTTTCATCTCCGCCTATCATTTTGCATATACCCTGCAGAGTCTGTAGCATTTTAAAACAATGAGAGAGCTCATTAAAAACTACTGCCCAGAAGTTATATAACAAATATATGTATTAATTTACACAAATTATTTAGCTGAAAATCATTGTATTCCTACTTGTGCACTAATGCCTGTTTAGATGTTTAAGTTTATAAGTTAAAAGGCTTTCCTGTCAGTATCAGACCACTCACATTTAGACCTCAAACGATTCTTAAGAGGACACCTTAGACCTTAGCAGGCCAATTAGAAACCATTTCAGATAAATGGTAGTGGACTTTATAAGAGAGGGCATTGTTGCAAACAAACATGCATGTGTTAGTGTGATCCTAATCAAATGGGAATAGAGTTACATAACATTTACACTGGCTCTCACGTGTGCACATTCAGATCACGTGGATTATGTTTGAGTTTTCTGAGAGGCGGTGGGTGTGAGCACACGTAACCATGAAGGGTTAAACTGGTCCAGTAAACACGTGATGAGCAACTCAGAGTTTTAAGACAGGTTTGTTAGGCTACTTCCATGAAGTTTATAACTATTCAACTTGTGCAGCTGGTGTGTGACAACAGATCCATAAACAGATGAAAGGCAAGAGAAATAATCGACCTACAGTGATAATACACTACAATTACTGTACTGCACATCATTAAGGTGTTAAGCGCCTGTCAAATCTTATTTAAAGCCCCAGTGCTGTTGTTGTACTGTCACCTTTCACTGAATGCAGTGAACTAACTACACTATTTAACCCTTGGCCATTTGACTCCAGAAACTGACATGGAGATTGTGTTTGAGACCGAAAACCATTCATGCTGCCGCCATCTGCTGGTCACTGTAATAACAAACAAGATTCATTTGTTTGAGGTAAAATATGATACAATAAATTTACATTTAATCAATTAGCAGAAGCTTTTATCCAAAGCGACTTACAAATGAGAACAATAGAAGCAGTCGGACCAACGAGAGAACAACAACAATACACAAATGCCATAACAAGTTTCAGTTAGTCTAGCACAGTACACATAGCTATGTCTTTTTTTTTTAAGATTAGAAAAGAAAGGGTAAGTGCTAATATTAGTTGGTCAAGAGTTGGCGAAAAAGATGTGTCTTTAGATGTTTTTTGAAAATGAATAATGACTCCGCTGTTCGTATTGAGATTGGGAGGCGTCGTTCACTTGCAGAGCGCAAACTTCTGAAGGGTACATAAGATTGAACTAGTGAGCTTATGTATGTTGGTGCTGTGCCAGAGGTCGTCTTGTAGGCAAGCATCAGTACCTTGAATTTGATGCGAGCGGCTACTGGTAGCTAGTGTAACCTGATGAGGAGAGGAGTAACGTGAGCTTTTTTTTGGCTCATTGAAGACAACTCTGGCTGCTGCGTTCTGGATCAGTTTCAGAGGGTTGATAGTACATGCATGAAGGCAAGCCATGAGAGCATTACAATAGTCCAGTCTGGAGAGAACAAGAGCTTGGACGAGAAGTTGTGTGACTTTCTCTGACAGGAAGGGTTTAATCTTCCTAATGTTGTATATGGCAAATCTGCAGGACCGGGTCATTGTAGCAATGTGGTCTGTGAAGCTTAACTGATGACAGTGGATGGATGACAGTGGGCAAAAGTTGTCCAAGCAAGAGGTTAGAGAGGAGCAAAGAGTGTCAGTAGCGCTGTTTGTGTCCAGTGCTGAAAACTGAACGAGTGAAGGAAGTGAGGGTGAAACCATAGAGGATGGGCGAGAGGGAGAGAGTGAACGTACTCCATCGAAAGGTGACCTGTGCCGTTTCAGGAGTAAGTGTGAGTTAAGAAGTGACAAGGAAGTGGTCTGAGGTGTGCAGTGGAGCAACTAAAGTGTTGCTCATGGAGCAACAGTGTGCATAGATTTGTGAGTAACTGTAGTAGACACTCGCTTAAGATCAAATGAGGCAAGCAGTGTTGAAGTCAGCAGCCTGGGGTTTTTCTAGATGAATGTTGCAGTACCAGAGGAGTACCATCTTCAGGAAAGTTTGAGTAACATCCAACTTCTAGAAGTTTCCTAGTTGACCTGCGGGATGATAAATGACTAAAAAGTGGATTTTAACAGGGTGGGTAATAGATAAGTGAACTGTTACCTGTAAGAGATGGTTGAAGCTCAAATTCCCATTAATTTGAGATAAGGAGACCAGTACCTCCACCCCTCCCAGTCGTGTGAGAGGTCTGGGAACAAGTGAAATTAGTGGAGAGGGCTGCGGGAGTGGCAGTGTCTTCAGGTTTGATCTAAGTCTCAGCTAGGGCCATGAGGATGAGACCGGAATGAGTAGCAATAGAATAAATTAATTCTGCTTTGTTAACAGCAGACTGGCAGTTCAAAAGACCAACTTGAATAGAGAATATAGTAGTAGAGGTCAGAGGGATAGACCTGCCTCCAATGTACAGTGCGTGCTCTCCGAGTGTTAGTAGTAATAGTAGAGATTTGAAAGCAAGTGAGTACAGTTGACCTAAATATTTATTTGAGAACAAGCTGTACCAAAAAAAAAAAAATATAATAATATGCAGCAGCAGCATGTGCCTGTGTGCATTATATTACAACATTATGAGCCCCCTGCTTTCTAAATTGAAATGAAACAAATTTATATAAAAACTTCAGTATATCAAAAGTGACAATAAAGGCATTTATAATGTTATAAAGCATGGAGCACTGAAGACTGGAGTGATGATGCTGAACATTCAGCTTTGCATCACAGGAATAAATTATATTTTAAAATCTATTCAAATAAATATGTTTATTTTGAAATTGTAATAATATTTCACTGGACAGTTTTTACTTTTTTTGTCAAATCAATGAAGTTTTGGTAAGTATACGAGATTTCTTTCAAAATCATAAAAAAAAGCTTACGAACCAAACCTTTTGGACTTTAAATACAGTACTGTATTTACATGAAATGAATCTCAGAATGTCTTAGTACTTGATTTGCCTCTCTGTTTCTTTCATGACAGCAACATTCAAGCATCGTACATTGCTTAACTTTTCTTAATTTCTTGAATTCAGTGCAGGGTCAGTCTTTTGGATCTTTTTTGGTGGTTGTGTTTGTGTGTGTTTCTCCATCGGTCACTCTTCCCTCAGGGGCTGTGATGTCCTTGCTGTCATGAGCATGTGTTGACCGTTCTCTTCCGTCCCTCATGTGCTGGAATGATGTTGGTGGAAACAGAAGCAGACAGATACATTTTCTGCCAGATCAATTGACCCGGGGACGAGAAACAGTGAGGTTCCTTTTGTCTGTATGAGTGCTAATGCAGAAAGTGTATTGCAGAGTTTTTGCACAATATTTGGATTGTTTGTTTTGTATGTATATATGTATGTATTTCAGCAGAACAAGGGAATATTTTTAATTATGCTATGTTATCTAAATATGAAAAAAGATCACATTAAAGTTGCATACAAAAAGATGCAATCAGATACATTTATAAATGTGTGTGTGTGTGTGTGTGTGTGTGTGTGTGTATAGAAGGAAGTATGATTAAAGGACTTTTGGACCAAAGTGTATTTTTGGTGCTTCAACAAATTCTAACGGACCCTCTGATGTCACATGGACTACTCTGAAGATGTTTTTCTTACCTTTCTGGACATGGACAGTATATCGTACACACAGCTTCAATGGAGGGACTGAGAGCTCTCGGACTAAATCTAAAATATCTGAAGATGAACTGAGGTCTTACGGGTTTGGAACGACATGAGGGTAAGTTATTAGTGACATAATTTTAATATTTGGATGGACTAACCCTTTAAATTAATGTTAACAGTAAGGTGTCCTAACTTTGTCACATGGTTTTCCACTTTGACTTTATTTTTGTTAAATATATGTTGACATGGTGTGATGTGTCATGTGTTGTTGTTCATTTGAGGTTTCATTTTCCAAATCCTAAGACCAGTCAAGAACAGGGTTTTTTATTTATTTATAATGTCCTGGCACAGAAAACCATGGCATTCAAAAGGCATCCCAAATATCAGAATTCGCATCAGAGGCAGTCTTTCTACTGCATTAACATCAAGTTGTGATATGTGTATTAGGTTAGCAATTGCATTTATTAGAAAATGAATATTAATTTGTGCAGGTGTACATTTTTAAATAAGCCAATTATAAAGCTCAATATGTATAGTCACAGATTTACAGGCTTGTGTTGCTGAAATCTGTTGACAGGTATGATATTGTTGAATCATAACTCCCATCAGTTTAGGCAGATGTATTTAGCAAACAATGTGTGCCAATGTGTTTTCTACACTCTGCATTTCAGGCGAACCCAGTTCTTTTTTTAAACACCTATTTTGTGAGCACAGCAAAAGGTTGCTATGGAAACAGGTTGAAAGATCCCAGGCCATAATTAATATCTTGCCACAAACATAAGTTATTTTCAGATCACCATCTTTTATTAAGCAATCTAGACATGTAAAAATCAAACAACCCCGCTGACCAAAGCATTCACACAGCAGTTTGACCTTAATGTGCTTTTTTTTTTTTTTTTTTTTTTTTTTTTTTTTTTTTTTACAAGCATAAAACAGACAATATACACAATGCATTGAACATCATTAATAGCACGACACATTTAGACAATCTCACGGATCACAACACATTCTTCCAGACAGGGGTGCGTTTCCCAAAAGCATAGTTGCTAACTAAGTTAGAAACTTTGTTAGTTGCAATACAATTTCCCATTGCCAGCCAACTAAATTGCTAACAGATTAGCATCTATGCTTTTGGGAAACGCACCCCTGATCAGATCAGAAAAACCAAAAGCAAGTATGGGAGGTTTTCCCTCTTTCTAGTTACTGAATGTCAGGGATTCAAAAGATAATGGAAGTTAAACACAACTTTGGTATAAAAAAAGATGGACATTCTTAACTACATTCTCAATCTTGCAAGCAGAGTAATGCGTTTTATGTCGTTTTTAGCTTGTGTAATGAACTTTAGTACGATGGCATCCATAAAATGAGGAGAAGACCTCTAATACATTACACTGCATGGTGTTTTACTCCAAATATCAATTCTGCCGCCTCTCATCTCACATCAGTCATGTCACTACTAATAAAGACTAACTGCCGTAAACGAAGTATAAAAAGACAGGTGCAATGCTCGCTCATTACATTACAGCAGGAATAGAGCCTGAACTTGGACTTAGTGTCAGATATCTCTGGTTTTAAAGCTCATCCTGTAATACAATCAAGGTAATATTAATTCAGCACATACAACAGGACCTCTAATATTCCTAGAGGACTCGTTGACCTATAAAGTGCCATATTTTTATTTTGAGTGTCATTCAACCATCAGAATGGATCTGATTTGTGATCGTAGCCATGGAGATAGTTTTGCAGATATCAGTGTGACTCAGATCTGACAGACCGATCGGCTGACAGATTATGGAGATTTACACTGCATGCCAAATGTAAACTATTTTAAGAAAGAGAATTCGGACTGTGCCATGTCTAATACCCCAAACCGATTCATCTTTTTCAAATTCGTATGAATTCTCATTTGTATTTTTTCTGCTAAATTGTAAATTTTTTCATACAAACGTATGAATTCATATGAATGACCTTCCCCTAATTCTGTCCCTAAACTTTACCCATCAATGGAGACTAGACAAATCAAACAAATGAGGTTGTACGAATTAACTATATTGTAAAATATGTATTAATTGGTCATGAAATAGCATTGGATACCAATATCAGATTTTATGAACTGATCGAAAGCTCAAAATGTGGCTACAATGTGCATGAGTAAAAAAAACTGAGAAGGTATTGGTGATAAAAAATCAATAAAATACATTTACACCCCCCCCCCCCCATTTTTGAAGATGTTGTGTCATGTTCATAGTTCCGCTATGATATATATATAAACAGCATTTTGCTTTCCATCTAGCTGCTATATAAAAAAGCATACATCTTGTGTGAACAGCCCCTCATTGCTCAAAATCTCTGGTGACCTCAAGGCAGAAAACTGCAGTGAAGAGACAGGTGTCAGCATTTGCAAAAGAGATACATTCCTGCCATTTTCTAGCACAATCTATGTGTACAATTCCACTGTAATAACAAATTACATCAAAAGTAATTAATGAGGAGCGACAACCATATTTACCTGCAGTGTTATGCTTGAAAAAAACAGTAAAAGTCTGGTTGTGCAGAACTGACATTGCTAATATTAGCTCACATCTTTCCCATCTCTATGTGGGTTTAGAAGAGGTGTACAAAACAACGCCAGCACCTAGTGCATGGCTGCTTTAAAGTGCTGCTGGAGCATGTATTTCACCTTGACTGATGTGGGATCCTCCTCAGCTAAACCCACCGCAGGGACTTTTCCAGACAGTGGCAGTCTCATCACAGAGTCTGGACTAATCTGTTTCGACCACAACCTTTTGCTTTTCCTTTTTTTCTGCAGCTCCTTTCTTATAACTTCTAGGCCCTGTGTCGTTATTGTCATTTTTCAACAAGAATCCCCTTTGATAATCCAAGCACAGCCTGGTTTCTTAGATGATAACTGTGGAGTTGCTTCATGACTACTGACGGTCAGTTTATCTGGAGCAGGACAGAGGGTAGTGACCACACAGCAAGTGGGACACGACCGAAATAAACAGCTAATGGAGGACTGTTACTGTTCTGGTTCAAAAGAAGTCGTTGTAACCTACTAATAATAGCTCGAATGAACAGTGAGAGACTCAACAGCACAGCATGATGCAGATGACACAATATATTATTTCCCAAAGCTCGACTCATCATTAGTGCTGACAAATGTGTATGGTGATCACTTGGCCTCTGAGATTAATTTTTTAACTGTGGAGCAGGATACTCCTGCAGTCTTAACCACAGACAAGTTACTTCTACATTATTCTACAACAGTCACTGAGGGGTTTTAACACCATTTCACACTGCAAGCCAAAGTGCCCAATTAATTTTCAAAAGCAGTGTTTTTTTTAAGTTGTTCATATGACCTTTTAAATGTGGCCCATATCAAACACTGTTCTACTAAACAGGCAATGCTTAACTGATTCATTTAATTCATTCAAGAATTACAAAGTCACCATCTTTAGAGTGTCATTGAATTATTCGCTCAGATGATTTGTTCCAGAACGCCACTGCTGTGTTATGCATGCTGTCCCTGACCTGTTTTTAAACAACCTATATAATAAAATGTAAAAATGTATTTTAATTAAATGAGAACATTTAACTTATATTGTCAGGGTTTTATTATTTCAATATAATGTATATATATATATATATATATATATATATATATATATATATATATTGTGTGTGTGTGTGAAAAAGTGTGTAAATGTTGAATTTCAGTGTTTCAGCCTTGGTTCCAGAAGTGTTTTTTTTTTTCATTCATATTTCCCATAGTGAGTTTTTTAGAAAGTCTTCATCAGTTTTAATGAGTGGAAATAACTACAGTTCCATGCAGGAATGTGAATGACAGGAATCAAATCACAAATGACGAAGAAACATCAAATTATTCATTTAAATATGCAAAAGTTTTAGTGTTTGATAGCATAGGGAAACTGATCCTGCCTCATTTACTGTGCTTCATGACAGCAGTTCTCTAGCTGGAGGAGATTTCTTTGCAGAATCATGGGTAATGTGGTTTTCATCAGCTGCTATCTTTTAGTGCTGTCAAATTGATTAATTGCGTCCAAAATAAAGGTTTTTGTTTGCATAATATATGTTCTATGTATATTTATTATGTATATATAAATATACACAAATACAGTATATATATAAATATACACAAATACAGTATATATATATATATATATATATATATATATATATATATATATATATATAGAGAGAGAGAGAGAGAGAGAGAGAGAGAGAGAGAGAGAGAGAAATCTGAAATGTATACATGCGCATCTATATATACACATAATAAATAAACAGTACACGCACATATTATGTAAACAAAAGCTTATTTTGGATGCGATTTAAATCGCGATTAATCGTTTGACAACACACTTAAAAAAAATAAAAAGTAATAAAATATGCTTCAAGAAAAGCACAGTAGCAAGTTATCCTTAAAATCAGTTTCTTTGTGGAGAAAATAAATATGATTTTTACATCCGTAACACAACTGATGCACTATTATATATTTCCCTCATAGTTATACTGCTCTCTAGACAACTTCATATTTACCAATGAAAAATCCACAGTGGTGCCAAATAATAGTTAGAGTTCAAAAGCAAAACAAGCTCCACAATATTTGAGAGCAAACAGTCAAGAAACAGAATAAGATGATATACTTTTGCACCTTTATGTGTAGTACTTTAATAGTATGTAATTCATATATTTGTTTTGAGTCAAACCAAGGATAAATCCAATATGCAAATATGATGAAAACCTTCTAAAGTCACATGGGGTCTCGCTTAATTTAATTTTATACCCACATATGAAAATGAACCAAATCCATATTTGGTTCATAATAGTGTCATCCCAAAACCCCAGATCTATCATGTGCAAAAAAAAAAAAAAAAAAAAAATGTAATTCAGATTTGGGTCACATTGATCTGTGTGAATGTATCCACAGTTTTTAAGTTTGTTTGATAGCTTGCTTGCTTTCCCTGCTGCTCCGATAAAAAATGTCCTAGAACGCCCCTGTCCACTTTGATCAGTCTCACCACCCAAAATAGCACACGCCACTTTTTTTTAACGATCACAGACACACACACTTTCAGTCTCTGTTTGATTCCCTAGTCGCCTGCGCAGGCACTTTTTGCCTAACAGCAAAATACAATTGGAGAAGACAAGAAACCCTGCAAACTAGTTTCTATTCTTTGTCCTCCATAGTAAAAAGAAACCTCTCCAAACACAATACACCTCATTGCATTTTGGCCACAGTCCTCTATGAAATCTGACAGAACTGCAGGAAGGTTCAGAAGTCTGATTTATGTATTTTTTGAGCTTTCCTTGAGACTTCTTTAAAAGTGAAGTGTCATTTCATGTTAAATACTCTAAAAAGTGTAAACACTGTCCATTTGCTGTCACAAACGGCCCAGAAACTACACTTCACCTTTAAACTGATATCACAAACCAATGTTTATTCACTCATCTATTGTAAAATTAAATAATAAATTTAGGGTGACCTATTCCTTTAACATAAATGGGGACATATATGTAGAAGTTTCAGGGAAATGCTAAAATATTGTTCCCTGTGGGTCAGTTGTTGTTTAAAGAGCTGATGTACTCACACCGCCACAAAGACGGAAGTGTGCTCCACCCGGGCATGTGGGAAAGGAAGGAAGCAGATTTTGACAGCAGAACAGGGTGTAGCACCACACCACACCAATCAACAGCACAGATTCAACTAAAAAGATTGTGGGTTATTGTCATGAAAACAAACACTTCGTGTGCAGTAGAAACCAGCTTTCCTTCTGCCTGGAGAAAGGCAGCTTTCAGGGACCAGTAATGGACCAATAAAAGCAGCAGGTGCAGTGCATCATGGGTAACAATATCGCTGCCCACAGCCAAACGCAAAGTCTTTTATACACAAATTAAAAATTCCGCCCATGGCCCGTATCCTCGGCACGACCGTGTCCTCATTTGTTGCACAAGAGGCAAAAAAAGCTTTTGCCTTTTTCCTTGCAGCTCCTTATTCCCAGGCTCTTTTATCAGCTTCTCAATACTCCCACTCATCCGTCATCATATCCAGGTAACTTAGGATATTCTGGGCATGTTTAACAGCTTGCTTACGGGCAGTTTTGGTCCCCTGGTCACCCTGAGGGTCCACAGCATCAAGAGCCAGAAGTTGTTTGGTCAGTAGCTCCTCTAATACCATGTAGCTCTTGTCAGCCCTCTTGCCATCAAAGCCCAAAACCTGAGCCTGCAGGTTGCACAGGCTGGCTAAGACGTGCCACACAGACGCATGAGACGGGGGCTCATCTGCTCCGGGGTTACGCCGTCCGAGGGCTTCCCAGAGGTCTAGGAAGGTGGTGAGTGCCTGGACTTCCAGCACGGCCCGGCGCCGCGCCTCCCGGATGCAGGGATTTTTGCCCGTGTCCACCTGATCCAGGCGCGTGAGGAGACCTTGCAGCTCCGCCCCCTGTCCTGCAGCACCGTGCCGGAGCACCTCCTCCCGCAGCACTGAGACACGGCCCCTGATCGCCTCGATTTCACGGATCGAGTCATTCTGCGCTAGATCATACCTGGAGACAGTCAATTACCTGGTTAAGTAACTAATAATCCAATAAAATAACAAAAACAGTTACATTTTGAGTAGAAACAATAATAATTTATATACTGTGTATATAAAATTTATATACATGGGGGGTGTTACAAAGGATAAAAAAAAAAAAAAAAAAATTATATAAAAAAAAAAAGAATCCTGAAAAATAACAGAAAAAAAACATGAATTCCAGCATTCATAACAATAAAAATGTTTTCTTGATTTTTGAGATGTTTCTTAATCATTGATGCTCAAGAAACATTTTTATTATTAATGTTGAAAAAAAAAAAAAAAATATATATATATATATATATATATATATATATATATATATATAATTTTTTGTGGAATGATACACAATCTTTTGAGTGGTAATGTTTGTTAAATTGTAGTAGTAGAAAATACATTTATTCAGCAAGGATGCATTAAATTGTAAAAAAAAATAATAATAAAGAAAGAGACATTTATAATGCTACAAAATATTTTTATTTAAAAAAAAAAAAAGTGGTTAACTAGTAACTTTCTGTTTATCAAAGAATCCTGATTTTAAAAACAAAGTATCGCAGCTTCCACAAAAATATCAAGCAGAAAAACTGTTTTCGACTGTTACTGGAGTAATGATGCTGAAGACTAATTTAATATCTCATAAGTAAACATTCAACAGAACTTCAGTGGTGCTGCATATTGTAGTGTTGTATGTTGATGTGTGTATTTGGTGTTACCTGCGTGTGTCCTCTCCTTCTCCCTCCAGGTCAAGATGTTTTAGCAGACCATTGATCTCCTCCACCACTTGTTTTCTGTAGTTCCTCACCGCAGCATCACTAGACACATCCAGGGCGTCCAGTTCAACCAACAGCTCTGTAAGGACCCTCGCCAGGTGGGCACAGCTATCACGCCCGCTCAGACCCATCAGCAGAGCCACCTCCTGACACCGGGCTCCACTCACCTGCACAACATCAGTTCATCTCAGATGAGTTCTCTTTATTCTACGGTCAACACCAAGTTCTTTCATTTATTTGATCATAAATACAGTAAAAGCAGTAAAATTGTGAAATATTAATATAATTTCAAATAACCGTGCTCTATTTGAATGTATTTGAAAATGTAATTTATTCCGGTGATGGCAAAGCTGAATTTTCAGCATAATAGCTACAAACTTTTGAATGGTAGTGTCCTTTTTTTTTTTACAAAAACACACTATTAACATTTTAATGGCTATTTTCTGCTCTCTCTCTGACCTTTAAAATAAAAAGTTAAAAATTAAACTGCTGTATCTTCACATGTATTAGCTGGTTAAGATGCATGACTGTGATTTCTCGTGATATTATTGTTTTTGCAGTACCAGTCACCTGCGCCATGACTTGATTAATACGCTGCACAGCCTCATGCGTGTCATCGGACAGCGGCAGCGCCAGCGTTTGAGTGCGGACACGACCCTCCAGTAATTCCTGTACGGCACAGACCCGAGTCAGCGCTTTGTAACGGGCCTTCCTGAGCGGGACACTTCCACCGGTCTTAACCTGAGCCAGCCGCATGGCCACATCCTGCACAGCCTCCACCAGCTCCTCACTGATCTCAAAGGCATCTTGAGCCTGGCCCTGCCGGAATGGCCCCACGACCCCTTCATTCAGCAAGTTCTGCACCTCCTGGGTCAGCTCCTCAATGGCCAGCCGAGACGGATGGGTAGCGTTGCCCTCCAGGTAGCGAAGCAGACCCTCCACCTCTCCTGCTGCACGCTTCCGAGCCTGCTGAAGCTCCGGCCGGCCCTCCGTCTCCACCTGCGTCAGGAAACAAGACATGGTTAAGAACAACAAACTGGTGTGACTTCATACCGAACTAAAATGATTGAATGGCCTGTCCTGACCTTATCGACCTCCAGCAGTAATCGGGTCAGCTCTCGCTCCAGTCGTTTGTACTCTCTGTCGCTCTGCAGGCCGCTGTAAGAGCACACCTGAGGGCCCAGGGTGGCAATCTCTCTTTGCACCTCGTCCAGCCGTGACAGGGCTGGGTGCTGCCCAGGGTACGGGCCCTGGGGTCCCGCATAACCTGCGAAGGGTCCTGGCATCTGCTGAGTGTGTGGTTGCTGACTGCCATGATCCATCGTCCTCTTCCCTCCATCAAAGGGTTTCCTAAACAGGCTGAGGCAGAAGAAAGAGGTGAGAGCAGGTCAGGATATGGAAATACTCACAGTGTGATGACAATACAGTGGATGAAATTGAATAAAAGTAAAAGAGAAGATTTTATGGGTAGCTGGCAGGAAAACTACATTTTTGTTAATTTTTCTAATTTGTAGGTAGAATTTTATAAGCTCGTACTTTTTGTTAATAGCAGACTATATCGAATATTGTGAGAATTTTTTTTTGGTTTTACACTGCATGACAATTTAAACGAACTAGTGAAAACATGATTAAAACAGCAAAAATAAAAAAACCTTGAACAGCAGCATCTAAAATTATACAATCATTTCTTTAATCCAACTCGAGCGTTAATTATTTTTTGCTTTTGTTTTTGAAAGTTTTAGTAACATTTTTATAAAATTATTAATTATAAATGTCTGTAATGTAATTTTTTTAGCATTACTGACAGTAAGATAAAGATATTTTGAAGAATGCATGTCAACAAGTTTCATATGGATGTCAATGGGAACTAGAAACTGTTGGGTTGCCCACATTCCTCTAAACATCATGTTCCACAGAAGAATTACTTCACACGAGACTGGATTGATATGAGGAAGTGATGTCTTATGTGAATTATCTCTAAAATACATTTAATTCAATCAAAATAACCAAACATCAGGCAAACATGTGGTGACAGACAAATGTTTCTTCTTCCTAATTAACTATCCCAGCAGGTGATTTGTAGTGGATGTCTATAATGAGAAGTTCAAATAGAAGAAAAGGGGGATTATATATATATATATATATATATATATATATATATATATATATATATATATATATATATATATATATATATATATATATATGATCCAATTGTTAAAAATTCAAGACTAGATTATTTTGTGGTCTGATAAAATAGGTTTAATCCTAACCCAGGTAAGCTTCTATTATGAAAAATACAGGAGAGAGGTCTTGTGCAAAGGTTGTATGTGTTTTACAGCTGTGATAATGACTAAGGCTGACTAAGCCAAGGGTTTCCAACTACACCCATCATGAACAAAACACCAACTAAATAGGCTTGCCCATGCAGGAAACAGGAGCTGTATGAATGCATAACATCACAAACCTCTGTTTGTTAGGTGGACAACCTTCGTGAACAAACCGTTTCCCAAATACAGAAGGTTCTTATAACTTGCTTGATCCGTCCATATGAGGTGCAATCATTCAAACTTACAAGTCTGACTTTCTGTAATCATTCCATTAATATGATTTTGACAAAAACAGACAGACTACAACAATCCAGTTTACTGAAAGGTCTTGGTAAGTGTACTAAGTGTACCTTCCCTTCCGGTGTCATGAAATATGTGGTCCTGTCCTACTCATATTCACAAAAAAAGATAGCAAAATCTGGCTATTAGCACATGTTAGAACGTGTAAAAAGTGTTAAATGTTAAAGTGTAGCAACCCAAAAGCACCTACATACCTGAACTGCAGAATTGGTTTAGAGAACTGAGGTGATCCCTAAGAGCAGATGCCCTTCAAGAACACGGTCTTACCACTTCAGATTTAAAGTCCTAGACAATATTTTACTGGCAGCCGACTGCCGCTGCAGGGGAAGTGTGCGTGATGTCACGGACCGATCATATTCGTGGTCCTTAAAGAGACAGTGTCCATTAACACCCAGACCGTAGTGCGTAGACAATGTTATTGTATATTCCATGTGGCTTTTTCCAGAGCAGGAAGTCAAGGATACAATAAAAGCATGTGTGCAATTTATTATTATTGTATTAATTAAAAATGCAGTTCTTTTGATCAACATCAGATTAGCATTCCCTTGTTAGGAAACAGCAGTACTTGCAAGACAGAAAAAGAATAGGTTTAAAGTTTGGGGTAAATTTCAATTTCAGGCTTTGCATCTGCACCAGAGCGGTTTGCTGTAGACATTATTACTCAACAGTCAGTGTGCCGTGTTTGCATGCAACGGAGATGAGATTAGATGGCATTTAGTATGTAAATACATGCAATAATGAAGACCAGTTGCAATCCAGAAGCAAATATTGCATTGATATCATCAGTTACATTTAACATTCTATCAATGTACATCAGTGAGGGATTTAAGCTTACTTTTTTTTTCAAAACATATTAAAGTTGACTGAAATTACCAACATAACAGTTTGAATGGAGGTTTTATGTTTATTGGGTTGAGGTTTTATTACCACAGCAAATAATTTATATTATGCTCAACAATATACTGCATTTATTTGATCAGAAAATACAGTTAAAAAAAATAAAAAAAAATAATGATAATAATAATAATAATAATAATAATAACATTGTGAAATATTACAAAAACTGTTATACATTAATCCAGCATTCAGTGTCACCTGATCCTTCAGATATCATTCTAATATGCCGATTTGCTGTTTAGGAAACATTTTTAATTATTATCAATGTACAATATATCAATATATGTGATACTTAATATTGCAGAACAAAAATATGATGATATGACATCATGCTGTGATGATACTTTTTAATGATTATTTAATAAACAGCATTTGAAATATTTATATTTTGTAAAATTATTACTGTCAATTATCATTTTATGTGTCCTTGCTGAATAAAAGTAGTAATTTCTTTAAAAAAATAAAATATAATAATAATAATAATTTACTGACCCCAAACACATACAAATATATAGATTTTTTTTTTAATAAAAAAACAATTCTCACCTCAGCAGTATATTTTAGACAATGTTCCAGCTGTACACATTACAAAAAAAGGGAGGAGTCACAATTATTTTTTGTGGTAATTAAAGGGAATGCCACAGATGCTTGTGAAATATTAAACTGCATTTAATCCAGTATATTACTTTAAATGCACAATACATTCACAACAGTGCAGTGAGAATGCAATCCTTGTATACCGCAGGATCAAAGATGTCACGCTTGTTCTTGATAGGTTTTTTCCCTCAAAGTACGCTTTGGGACGGGTGCGCTATCCTTTTATATAATAAACAGCTAGAGTGTTTGAGAAGGAAACTCATGACAGTGTCAAATAAAATGATTACAGAAGCCATATACAAGTAACCCCCCCCCCCCCCCCCCCAAAAAAAGCTCCAATCTACAACAAAACCAGTCAGATATTACTGTTGCGTTCAAAAACCTCAAGGAAGTACTCCATGAATACTCTCAAGAAACACCAAGGTTCACTTACGAACAGTTCACCTAGCTGGTTGATTTTCTGCTCCCACAGTTGAGCAACAGTGTGATGTCAGAGTGACATCATGCTGTGATTGTAGGAGGGGAGGGGAGGGTCAGATAAGGATGAGTCAGAAGAACATCATCTGTCCAGATGCTCCACCTGCTTCCTGTCTCCCCTCCTTTATCGTTCTCCACTATCCAGTCATTTAAGCAACAGAAGACCTCTTATTGGAGGTGGCAACTTCTAGCAACTAAATATAGACACAAACACTTTGGACAATGAAATCTGGGTGAAGCCAGAGAGCCAGCATGCCATCCATGCCAGAGTTTATCAGTGGGGACTAAATACATCACTGCGTCTCTCACCATTCATGGCATTCTGTCACATCAGAGTCAATCCATTATTTTCTAAAACTCAAATTTACAACAGATTAAAACAGGGCTGCATGTGGGGATAGACTTACTGTCTTTACAATAACACAAACTGTATACAGGTTTAGATCATATTTTCACAACTTGCATCTTTCAAAATTGTTTAATGGAGCTTTTGCCAGCTGAAGATTTATATATCTGAACACAGGTACTACTGAAACTGATGGCGGTCTGAACTATTGAGACTAGATGAACTAAAACAGTTCTCTGTTCATGGAGTCATGATAGAGAAATGTTTCATCTTCATCACAATGATAATTAACACATTAATAACAAATAATACACTGCAGAAAATCCATGAAAATATGACCAGATGTACTGTGTACTATTGGTACCTTCATAATGCAATAAGAAGCAATTGATTCTGTATTGACTTTTCACAGGTGTTTTACCCATGTTGTGTTTTAAAGTTCAATTAAATGTCTTAACTTAATGGATAATGTCCTGGCAGAACAATATCATCATCTTTAATTCTAAAATTAAAAATGAGGGGTGTTCAAACTTCAGCATTAACACTATAAACTGAGAAGGAGTCGAGATTCTGGAACTGTCCACAGCAGCTCTGATGCTGATGTTACCCGCGAGATTATGGAGGCTGAATGCAAAACACATCTCATCATCATCATCATCTTCATCATATGTGCCATCATGAAGAGTGTCTTACAGCTCTACCCTGAAAGCTACATGAACCAGGAACGTAACACCCTCCCCAAATGGGTTTTGCAATGGCTGATTCTTAAATATCTGCATATATTCGTCCCCCAGTAGTCTACTGAATACATGACTACATCCGTGACATGAACTATAAGATAAATAAAGCATGGTTAGAATATAACACAAACCTGAACATGCTTCACCACAGATCCTTTCTGTAATCTTACAAAGCTGTGCCTGGATTTACATGAATGAACCATGGCAGAAGGACATTTGATTGCTTGTGAACACCAGCCAACCCTTATCCGACACAATCCGAGCATATCTCAGCACCTCTTCCTAAAATGCGCAGCGTATTTCTCACCTTTTCAACGCGCCGAAAACGTTCGCGCACATGTCTAGCGGACCCCGTTTCCATCAGCTGCGATGCTCAAATGTTTTGCGCGGTGCAACACTCCAGTGATTTCTGGATCGTGGACTTGCAGTGACACTGGCAGAGACTGGCATTTAGAGCAGCAGCAGCATCACATCGGTATGGACTGCATTCCCGCCCCTCCCCTTACCTCCCACTGTAAGCGCTAGTGATACATCTCAGTGACTCTTTTGAGTCAGTTCGCTACATGAGTCGTTCAGTGACTCTTTAGAAGTTACATGGATTACATGGAGTTACAATTGAGTTTGTTTTTGTGTGGTATTGAATCTTTCACTTTGAGTCATTGATGAATTAAATACGATTTTTTAAATCCTTTTCTAATTTTTACCTGCATGCAAATATTTAAGTTTTTTTTTTTTTATTACAACAAAGCGCATCTTAAATTTATCCCATTTACTCAACCGCCTGACGTGACATTTAAAGCTGGGGGTAGGTAACTTTTGACGCTCTAGCGGTTAATAAACAGAACTGCTTGCGTATTGCGGAAGAACATCGTAGCCGGAACTACTTCTCTCTGTTTATGTCTATGAAGAATCACAAAGGTACTGGGTTACTCCGCCGCGGTATCCCCGAAGCAATCTAAAATAGTCCGAATATAAACACTTATTATAGGTGCACCTTAGTGATTAAGGACAAGCTAAAAACATGGTTTGGAAAATGGATTCATGGTGTACTCGCTTATTATATAAATTTTTCTACATTTTGAACACAAACAAAGTTACGGACCGCAGCTTTGATTGGTTGTTTCTTACCGGGAGCGGATGAATTTCTGCAAATGGCAATAGGAGCACTGGGAGGAGCCAGAGGAGCTTGATTTTTTTTCACAGATTATCCGTCTCATATTCTACTGTCAGGACATAATGACAGGTTTAACAGATATGGAAAAAAAATATTTTTACAAAAGTTACCTACTGCAGCTTTAATTAAGCTTTAGAAATTTAGGAATTATATTTATTATAATTGTGTATGGTTATTAGTAGTGTAATATTATATAATATGTGTGTACGGTTTATATTTATTGTGTATATAAAAATACACAAGCTTGAATGCACGCAAAATTTTATGTTATTCTCTGGTTCGTTCAGCTGCCAATAAGCCTGGTGTTTGTTTGTCTCTCAATCAGTGTCACTCCAAATCTCATTCAGACTAAAACACTGAATTCAGAATAGCATACCACTTATCAGGCTAGTTATGCACATGACATAACTGCAGCACGCACTTAAAAAACCATAATCATCATCCATTGGGGTGGACAATAATATAATTATAGTTAGTTATAGTGGTCGACCAATATATCGGCCGATATTTGCCATACCGATATCGGCCGATAAGTTTTCTGCTTGGCCGATGTGTTTAGGGTATGTTAACAGTTCTGTCTAATACTGATAGTCTGTCTAATAATCAGACAGAACGGTTAAACAAAAGGAATTAATGTATACATAAAGTATTGTAATGATTGCTTTTATATTATTAGTAATAGAAAGGCAAACATTATTATACTTTCTCGTTTGCCGTCAGCATTAAGCAAATATGCATTTATCATTTATTAAATCTTTGAAAGACTAATGAACATTTAATTTTACAAATCTTGTAAACTTAGTCGACTCCAGCTGTGAGATCTTGTGAAGTGTGTATGTGTATCCAGCATGATTGCGTGTTCTCTGTGTGATCAGTCCATGTGAATTGAATGCTTTAAACTGTAAACTCGTGATTTCAAATTATGCTGCGCTTTATGCATTTTTCCATTGTCATATTCATGTAGTTTTCACTGTGTGCTGTACGTAAAATGAGGGTTACCTTGGCTTTATTTGAAAAATATGATTCTCAATGCACACAAACTTCCCAGAATACTGAGTGCCATGTTGGTTACAGGTTATTTATTTTTTAATATTATAACTTTATTTGTGAAAAATACTGTCATCTAAAGTATAAGTATGTTTCTTTTACAAATTTATGTTTTAATCCATTGTCAAATTATTTCAAATTTCTTAAATATTAATAATAATAAAAAAATAAAAAAGATATCGGTTTTATATCAGCTATCAGCTATCCAAAATATCGGCATCAGCTGTCACACATTGGTCGACCACTAGTTAGCTGTCATTCTTGCTTTAAATACACGCTTCAGTCATGTTGTACTCTGGCTTCTGATTGGCTGTGAATGTTTGTTTTGATCATTCATACCAACAATATTGTTCCTCTGTCATTGTCGTTACAGCTGTGCCACGGATTCCGTATTCTCACAGAATTATTAATGAAACTTTATAATCAAGTTATATTTATCGTTCCTAGTGTCAATAGGTCTGCTGACACCAAAAACGATAATTAACTACTATATTGTAAATATTTTAGCTTTAAATGTAAATTTCAGCTTTAGATTCTGATTGGCTGTCAGTGTTTTTAAGTGATGATTCATCAGCTGGATCTGTTCTAAATGTGATTCTTATAATGGGTGGACATCCCTATTCTCAAAGAAACAGAATATCACAACTTTCATATCTTCTTTGACTGTAAGAGTATAATGGTTGAATATAAGAATAGGCATATACAGATACAAAAAATACACACACACACACAAGATATACAAACATATAAAGACATTTCCATTCCGCCAAGATATTGGCACTGGTAAATACAACCAATTAAATATTCCTAAAGACAAGAGTGCAGTCAAAAGGGAGAGACTTCAGAAAACGAACATTATCAATGGTCGGTGTATTGGTGTATAGAAGTGAACCAGAATGATTCACTTAAAAGACTCAGAGAATCGTTCACAAACGAAGCCCCACACTGGGGAGACCATTCCTCACACCGGGAGGGATCCCTAATACTGTGAGATCTTCAACATGACCACATCTGCCTGATCAATTAATAAAACAATCACTCCGTGACCCGAGGTTTGTCATATCTGTAGATACAACACGGACTCTCCTCGCTTCGTCGTTTCTGATAAACACATTTAGGCGATGAAGTCAAAAGTGAACTCCCTTCCACTATACAAAGTGGTTTCATCTTTTATTCACAGCGACGTCAACAGTAAACGTAACAGCAAAACGTAAAGCGTGAAACAATTTAAAACGACACAAATTACTTGAAATAATCCGTGTTTAGCTTGCTGCTGTAGGTCCATTTAAAGCACACAAAGACATCGATCAGCCCTCATCAAGAGCTCAAAGCAGTACAAGGTCAAGCGTTGTATAAAGTAAACACATTATCATATAAATACATGTCTTATTAAACATGTTGTCCATCCTACCTGCATAGCCAACGGGCAGCCATCGGTGAGCCTGTGTTTACAGATTAAACAACGCGATGTTCCTTTACAACCACCGGGTTTACAATACATCACATAAACTAGCTGGCCAAGCGGGAACGAACGAGTAACGAAGAGTTTGAATTCATTAAACGTCAATAACACGTGGCATGTGTTGTCTAATTGTTTTCAGGCGTTTTAAATTAGCGCGAGGACAAAACAAAAAATATTATAACAATACTCCCTATCATAAAAAAAAAAAAACTTGTGTCAGGAAGATTTTAAAATGTTTTTGAAAGAATCATCTTATGCTCACCGAGGCTGCATATATTTACCCAAAATACAGTAAGGCTTATTTATCCGTGTGATTATGTATTTCCAGAATCATTACTCCTGTGTCAGATGATCTTTCAGAAATCTCTATGAATATGATGAATTGCTGTGATATATGTATATATCACTTTTTACAGTTTCGTAACTCATGGAAGGTTTTGGTCGTCCAGTTTTATTAAATCAGAAGTACAGGAAGTAGAACGCACCAGAGAGTTTGTAAAATCTGTATTATTCACATAAAACACAATACACTCTTTACAGAACGCGATATGTTGCGTTTTTTTTTCAGAAAACAATGATGCATATATCCCCTCTTGTAGGAAGTACTGATGCATGAGTGAGGGAAAAGACTTTTATTTTAAAATCATCCACCATGTTAAAATTGTGCTGAAGATTCGTGCTGTCACTGAGGGCAGGAGAAATTGTTCTTATTAATTCTGATCAAGGTCAATGACTTATCAACGATGAATGTAAAAGCAGGCAGTACTTTAATATTCGGGTCTCTGCGTCCGTGTTATACACACGCTCGTCTGTCTTTAACCAGTTCCTGTCGAGGTCATGGACGAAGCGCGAGCCAAGCTCCCAAACAAGCCGAACGAGCAGAGGTTTGTCTTATAACTCTTGACAAACTAATGGCGATGTGACTCTGCTTCTATATGAAAATTCACTATGACACGCATAAAAACGGCGCCAAATAAATTTCATTATATACTGCTTTTTTATTTAGAAATGCACATTGCATCTGTGAAACTGGTGCTCAAAACCAGTCTTAAGTAGCAAAGCTATGTTTGTAGCAATAGCCAAAAATACATTGAATGGGTCAAAATTATAGATTTTCTTTTTTTAATGTCAAAATCATTAGGATATTAAGAAAATATCATTTTCCATAAATCTATTTTGTACATTTTCTACTGTAAATATATCACAACTTAATTTTTGATTAGTAATATACATCGCTAAGGACTTAATTTGGACAACTGTAAAGGCTTTTTTTCCCCTTCAATATATATATATATATATATATATATGTTTTGCACCCTCAGATTCAATATTTTCATATAGTTGTATCTCAGCCATATATTGTCCAATCCTAACAAACCGTACATCAATGGAAATTTTATTTACTCATCTTTGTATAAATCTCTTAAAAAGGTTTTGTGGTCCATTGTCAGATATTTCTTTTCTTTTAGGTTTCTTTATTCCTATTGATGTTTAATTTTCATTATATAATTCTAATTATACAAAATAGATACTACTGTAGGTGCAGGTTCCTGAAGTTGCATAATTTTAACCAGATGTATAGTTATTTATTTTTTTTGTGTGTGGAAATGTCTTATACTGCCTTGTTTTAATCTTTTTATTATAGAGGACTGGATTCAGTCCAGCAGCAACATCAAAACATGACTGGATCGGTCCCCCAGACAGACTGTCAAACCTGCGGCCGATCATATATCACATCCCAGAGAATGAGACCCCGCAGGAGAGGAGGCTGAGGCGTCTGAGACAGGAGACTGAAGACTGGAACCACGAGTTCTGGACCAACCAAAACTTCACATTTAGCAAGGTGTGAACCACAGTTGTACGGTGCAAGCTTAAAAAACACAAAGTTTAATGCAGGAAACACATTTAACATGCTGAGTAATTACTCTTAACTGTTGAAATCCTCCATGAAGTTCCTCCTTTACCATTGCATCACCACTAGGGGACAGTTTTGTGTTGTAAATGTTTCTTCCTGTAAACACTTGCAGTTTAATATCCAGTAGAAACTTATTTTTTTATTTTTTTACTCATAGCAACCGCATAAGTGTTTTTTAAAGTTATTTATCAAATAATAGCTCACCTCATCAAGTTCACATTGAGCAATTTATTATTGTTTTTTTCTTAACAGGAAAAGGAAGAATATGTGAGATCACAACTGTCAGCTAAAGGGTTGTCAGAGAGAGATGAGGACGGTGAGCTGTCTAAATATGAGCAACTACCAACAGTATATTTATCACACATAACCAAATGTACATGTGTAAGAATCGCTGATCATTGAAGAACTCGTATTGATCGACCTGATAATTGAATCTTAAAAGCTGTTTGGGACATACCTTTTGTATAATGTGCCATTTATTATGGTTCCAGGAAGGAAAAGGACTTTAAGCATCGAGGAAATGGCAGTATTTTACAAACACTTTTTAGACAAAAACATTGGAAGACATGCCAGTTATAACAGGTGAGATAAATACTGAAATACGTACTATAATATAATATAATATATACAATATACCTGTTGTATACATCCTTCTGCCTTGTGATTGATAATGCTGCTTTAACAATTAAAATATTATTTGTTCATCTCTATATTACATTGCATTATATGTTTTACCCCCAAAATAAAACTACAGAACTTTGTTCAAGCATTTAAATATCATCTTACTAAACATTATTTTGAGATACGACTGATATTTATATGCATGTTATGTAATGAGTCTGCTGTACTGTTATAAAGATCTCACTGATGAACACTACAAGCTGTCAGAATTGCATCTTACTTTTTAGCCATATAAATATCAGCAAGTGCAGAAAATTGCATATTTTTGCTTAGTTTGGGCCACTGAATAAAACTAAGGTGTTTTTCTCCTCCTTGAGCTCCATATTCATCTATATCATATTAAATTTGTCATAAAAGCTTAATGTATCTAATATGATACTCAACAAAAAACGCTTGCAAACTTTTGTGTAATGGCTTAATGTACTCTTCCATGAAAAAAAGAGACTTTTTAAATATGTCAGACTTTACAGGGTTAATACCATGTTATTTATTTCTTCTATACCGTCTTGTCAATCAGGGAATGGTATAGACGGAACTTCACCATTACACTTCTGATGGCGAAGGTAGCTCTAGACAACACATGGAGGACACTGACTGGACAGACGAGGGGAACCGGACGGGAGCAAGGCAAAACTACATGAAATAAAAATAAAGACACTGCTGATTTGGTATTATCTCAATGTGGAAGTGAAAGCACTGAAGTTCAGAGCAAAGATTGCAGCAAAATCTGGAACTGTTGTGAAATACTGAAGATGCTTGTGTGCCTGTGTTTGTAAATATGAGAGTGTATGCAGCTCAGCACGCTAGATTTTCCATTCTCAATTTTCGACGGAGAAGCTGTCAGTTTTTATAATCCGAGTGTGATAACCCTTCAAAACCTGATAGTAACTGCAGCTACACGTGGAGTGGAAATATGTGCGGTTCTGTAAAAGCCTTAAAAAAGCTACAGCCACGTTTTAAAGCGATAAAGCACCCAAAACTGAACATTTCATTAACATTTACTCACCCTCATGCTATTAAAAAACTCTGCCTTTTTTGCATGACTTTCTTCTGTGTAACATATTTTGAGAAATACAGATTTGCAATGACATGAGTGATTTGATTCTGACATTTGGTTTTAGTTTTTCAATTTTCATTTTTTTTGTTAACTGTAATATTAATCTAAGTAAGTTTATTCATTTATTTTATTAAACATAACACCTAAAATATTTATTTTAAAGCTAATATCGTGATCGAGTAAAAGTTTGTCTCTGTGAAATCAAACATGATTTTGGGAAATGTTTGGTAAAAAAACAAAAACAAAAATGGGATAGTAAAATAAATTGGAAATATAAACTATGGGCCAGTTTTTCTCAGAATAGTATGATGCTCAGTATTAACAAACAAAATGGCAAATGCTTTGTTTATGAAATTTATTAAATAAAGCTACAAGGTTAATAGTAAAATGTACAAAAATTATAATTTCAGCTAATATCAAAAGCTCGAGTTATCTGATAATAACTAATATTGCATACATAAAATGAAAATAATTTAAAAATACAGCAATGTGGATTAGATATGACAAATTCTATTAATGAAATGTACTAAATGATAAGGAAAATAAACCAAAACTATCAATGCCACTTATATATGTATGTGTGTATCACTCTGGACCCCTCACATCCAGCACACTCCCTCTTTGAACTGTTGCCATCTGGTCGATGCTACAGAGCACTGAGCACCAGAACGACCAGACACAGGAAAAGTTTCTTCCCTCAGGCAATCCATCTTATGAACAGCTGATAATAACTGTGGAACACACTACACTATTTATATTTATATATACATACACTTATTTGTCTAACACACATACTTAGCGTACACTTAAATTTTTTGCACATAATATACATGTACATACATAAATGCTCATTGTAATATACCTACCATACATTGTCAATTTGTATATTGTCATTCCTTACCCACCTATTTGTATTTTTTGTATTTTTTATTCCTTATTGTGTTTTTTGTTTGTCGCTGTTATGTTGCACTGCGGAGCTTCTGTCACGAAAACAAATTCCTCGTATGTGTGAACATACCTGGCAATAAATCTCATTCTGATTCTGATTCTGAGTAGAATCATGTCGAACAGTGTCGCTCTCCTTAAATCCTGGCATGACGTCATAATGAGGAGGAGGGAACCTGTTTGGAGAAACACAACGCCATTTTCAGTTCGGCTCCAGACAGATGCGTCTGAGCTGAGACCCTGGTGTCGTCGCACATTATGACCGTGTGATTATGAGTCTGTCGTCTCTGCGCCACTCTGTGATTTGAGCTCGTGCTGGAGGAAAAGGACTGTCAGTGACCGGAACTTCCCCCGTCGAGCGCCGGAAGATTGGAGACACACACAACTGCCCCAAACCCTCACAAACAGGCTGCGGGGCGTTATATTGACTGGAGGAACAAACCCTGTCACGGTTGTGTGTGACCTGGATGCTCCGCAGAACGGTAAGATATCGATCATGCTAACGAGCTAACAGTTAACTCACGCGCTCGGCTCGGCTCGCGGGGAGTGTCGGGATACCTGTCAGATGAGTGTTTACATCCACTCTCTCAGAGATGGTTTCTCGTTCAGGGGGTTGATACTGAGAGTCAGATGTGTGATCTCTATATTAAGGCCGGGAGGGACTAAGGGAAGGCAAAAGCCCAGTCAGGCCATGATACACAGCATAGTGTTAGTCACTGCACCAGAGAGCTGTCCTAAACCATCTAGAAGACCAGTGTTAAACCAGTAATAGACCTGTGTTCATTCATTGTTAGTCACTGCACCAGAGAGCTGTCGATGATACTGTCCTAAACCATCTAGAAGACCAGTGTTAAACCATTGTTAGTCACTGCACCAAAGATGTGTTCATGATACAGCCCTAAATCATTGGTGCTCAGTCCTGCTCCTGGACATTTTTGAGCCTTTATTGAATATAACAGTTTATTAATATCATAAGTTGCAGTGCTGGGGTCTTCCAGGGTTGAGGAACACTGCCCTAAACCAGAAAATTAAGATGAAAAACACTGCAACGGGAATCAGACTGTGAACCATTTCACAACCTGTGATAAAGCATTTCTGCAAAAATAATAATAATTGTTTTAATATGCAGTATATGCATATGTATATACTCACAGTGGTGGACAAAATGATTATAAAACTTGGCATATTTAAGAGGTTTCAGTTGTTTGTTAAATTGGCCATTACAGTACCCATGAAACCATCTATTGCCTGAACTACCTGCGGCAGAAGGAATCTGCTGGAAAATTGAAAATTATGAACTAGCCCCCTCAAAATCCAGACATCAACCCTATTGAGCAAATTTGGGGCGGGCTGGAAAATAAAGTGGACAGGTCTATTGTACATTCAAAGGAAAGCCTTTGGCTTGAGTTGCAGAAGTGACGAAGTTCTCAGGACATAAATCAAGACTATGCCAGAGGGATGTGCTGCTGGAATTGCTGCAAAAAGTGGACATACCAAATATCAAAGTCAAAAGTGGCTGAAAACAGTATGACTCACTTCATCTGATACTTGTTCTAAGAGGCAGGGCAAATGTCTTCATGTTTCAAGAACATTATGAAATGAAATCCTGTTTAGGCAAAAAGGTCAATATTTTGAGATCAGTCAGGTGTGCTAATAATTTTGCCCACCACTGTATGTAAGTGTACATACATACACATACATATACATACAGCTTTATTGTTTTTTATAGAAAGCTGCTCACCAAGGCTGTGTTTATTTGATCAAAGTAAAATAAAATTAATACTTTTATTCATCAAGGACACTTTAAATTGATCAAAAGTGACAGACAAGACATTTGTTCTAAAATATTTCAAATAAATTCTGTTCTTTTGAAATTTATATTCATTAAAAAAAATCCTCAAAAATGTATCATGTTTTCACAACATTATTAAGCATCAAAATCTTTTCAACACTGGTCATATTAAAAACCAGTATTAAAAACCAATATTAAAAACCGAGTACCAGATCTTATTAAATATTAAACTAATTTCTGAAAAATTGCGTGTCCTGTCCTTCAAAACTGAAATATTAGCTGCTGAAAAGTCTGCTTTGGATCACAGGAATATATTGCATTTTAAAGTATATTAAAATAGAAATTATATAGTAATAGTTTTTCTCAATATCAATGTTTTTACAGTATTTCTGATTAAACGAACGCAGTAGTGAGCATAAGAGACTTATTTGAACCGCAAACAGTTAAACAGTCTCCACTAATTCAAACTTAATCATAACCATTTGAAATCATTTTACTGATCATGACTCTGCTCTCTAGTTAAGTTTTTCTGCCTGATTGAGATTTAAATGTCTTAATGAACTGGTTCTGCTGGTCTCAGATGACCTTTAAAGACGAGCTTGTTAGACCAGTTGACTGAGTGATGAAAAGTAGCAAATCAAATTGTGTGCTTCAAAGAATTCATTTGAATTGTTTTGTATTAAACACGTAATCTTTGTCTCACCAGTATCGTTGAACCCACTTTTACCCAAATATTTGATTTAAAAAAAGAACTGATTGCATGAAGATCTTGGAATCATCAGAGCACAAGCACAAGGTGCTGGATCTTACTGCGTGCATGACGTGGGTCTTTTGTAGTTAGTATGCAGAAGGCTTGCTCTGCTCAGACATACAGTCCGTCTCTGCTCAGTGAAAGCATTTGTGTTTTGGTGAAGGAGATGCAGTCTCTGAAGTGTGAATGTGTGGCCAGCTGCGAGCTCAGGCTCCGCTGCAGTGGCTCCTCAATGAGAAGGTGGCTGCTTCTCCTCTGGGAAATCAATGGGACAGTTATACATTTGGCTTCTCACAGGAACACAAGTACAATTTATAGCCACTCTTGCTCTCGTGCTGCTGCAAAGTGCCTGATTATTCTGAACATGTTCATCTGTGGGATGTGAATGTGACAGTTTTTTGTAGGTTGCTTTGCTGGTAGTGGTTTCATAGCTGATATTCATATCGCAAAGGCAGGCAGCAATTTTCCAAATTAAAGCCAATATATAAATAGTCCTGCAAAGTGCATTTTGTTTTTGACAACTGGTGAGATTTACACATTTACGAAATACATTTTTAACTCAATTTTTAGACACACACAAACTAAAAATCTTTATTATCCATCGACTATGCTGTCTGTAGATTTTGAAGTTAACACAAGACGGGTTTATGAGGGAACTGAGAAGCTAATAATTAAAAATTATATTGATTTATGAATTCCGTTATGTAATAAAATAATTTAATGTTATTATTTAATAATTACATTTAATAACAAAAGAGCATAAAAATGTGCATTTAAAATAAAAAAATTAAAAGCAATCAAAATAAAACGCTTAATATTAAATATAATAATAATAATAAAATATTAAATATTTGATTCACTTGCCTGTGGTCATCAGCATCCGAGAACCGTGCACATGTGTTGTTTAATTACTGAACCATGAACTTGAAATCTCACAATTTAAATATTTATTTTAGGTCAAAGAGGTTTGGTTGATAAAAATGTTTGGGAATCCCTCATATATGCATCATAGGTATTGAATGATTTCCGTATTCATATACCATGGTGTTTAGATGTAAGTCAAAGAATAAATTATCGTATGCTCATGCTGCTGATATCTGTACAGAAAGACAAAGACACATTGCTGTGTTGTTGTGGTTTTGTTTAATTTCGTATTAGTCTTCACACTATGAAGGCTTTGGACACAAACACACACACACAAAAAAAAAAAAAAACTGATTTTGTAGGTTCTCCATTAAAAAAAGAGAGTTTCTTGATTAATTGTTTCTGCTAACACTGTTTCTCTTCCTCTTTGTTCATGCACAGCTGTTACTTAAAAATACAGACATCAAGATGCTTCCCGAAAAATAACAGAGAAAAGATGAAGTTTGAGTGTGACTCTGTCTAACATTCACAGTAGTGTTTGAGAAATCGGAGGTGCTGGCGTCTGAAGCCGAGTGGGTGTGACTGAAGTGTCAGGGCAATCTCACTGTGATGCAGAGTTCATTTAAATGAAGCACCACACTGCAGTTTCTCATGGTGGTCTCTAGCCCAAGGCAAAACAAGGCCATCGAGGACACAAACACCAACCTTAGATACTCAGTGTTAATGTTACCTCTTGCCAACAAGGTTATCCTATTGATTGAGATTTCACATTCACAGTATATACACTACTGATCAAAAGATTTTTTTTAAATTAAATTAATGCTGTTATTCAGCAGGGATGCATTAATTTAATCGAAAGTGACAGAAAAGACATATAACAGTGTTTCCTACAGACTAGCACTCAATGTGTGGCGGCCCTCCCCCCAGGGGAAATATAGGCTATATATAAAACCGCAAACAGGATTATTGAAAATGCACATTCATTCTCTGCCAGCAGGAGGCACTTTAGGAGCAGCAGAAATAGCAGTTTTCCCAGTAACGGCTGTAATCAAAGCAACACTCCACTCATACTTTTTCAGGCATTATAGTAAAGATTAAATTCAAATGACATCAAAACTTTTCTAAAGACAGTCGTTGACCTTCAGGAATACGTTCATATTAAATAAACACCCAAGCTGCGTTTTGACTTTGAAACTTGCAGAGCTCACGTTTATTCTCAATAAAAGTCTGAATAAAAAAAAGCTTTTTTAATAAAATAAAAGTCTGAATAAAAAAAAAAACTAGTTTTGGCAGTCAGTATTGATATTGTGGCAGGCTGCCCCAAAATAATCAGTGTATGCAACACTGTATAATGTTACGAAAGATATTTATTTCAAATAAATGCTCTTTTGAACTTCATTCCTCAAAAAAAAAAAAGTAAAAATGGATCATAGTTTCCAGAAAAGTATTAAGCAGCACAACTGCTAATGCTTTCAACATTGATAATAGTAATAAATGTGTCTTGAGCATCAAATCAGCATATTAGTTATGATTTCTGAAAGGACACTGATGATAGGAGTAAAACAACTTTAGTTAGTCTGAAGTGGAACCATGAATTAAAGTTTTATTTTTCACAGAAAATTTTATTTTAAATGAGTAAATTGCAGATTTGTAATTTTTGGGTGAAGTGAACTACAGTATTCCTTTAATCTCTCCTGGTTTTTCCCTTGGTGTGTGGCATTCCTGTAATGTCAGCAGTATCTCTTCCTGTGACTGGACAGCGTGGATGTTGTTATAGTTACAGGCATTAGGTTTGACCCCCTCTCCCTTCCTCCTGAGGTCACAGGAGAGTATTTCCCGATGGACCAGGCTGTGAGTCATGCTAGAGTACTTCTATTGGATTAACAGCTCTGAGTAATGAGCCTTTCACCCAACCTGCTCAATCTCTTCAGCTCTCTGCTTTCAAACCGTAACTTCCTCTCTTTATTACTGCCTCTCAAGCACGCTCTGTCTCAACCGCTCCAGATTGAGTAATCAAGGACAGATCATTATCTGTTTTTAATTTTTCTGTCCTCATATGATCTCATACTGTTAGGATTTGTTCACACTGCACTTTTGTCTTCGGAAAAGTGTCAGTTTTCCTTTATATGTCAGTCTTGAGATCTTGCCGTGTTGCTGCACAACTGATGCACACAAAACACATGGTGGCATTGCTGAATTTGACATGTTTATGCATGTGTTAAAAATAGTTCACTATTAAAATTTCAATTTTTTTTTACCCACAATATCAGTGGTTTAAATTTAAAAATGAATCGTTTTAATACTGATCATTGTCATCCAGTATGATATGATTTAAAAGAAACATGTTTCTGTTAAGGTCTTGATAAAATGTTTTTACTTCCTTGGTTTTTGGATATGGAAACAAACAGAACTTTCTAACTTCTTTACCTCGTTTTTACTGTTATGAACTTTGTCTAGTGTCCTCTATGTGGCCATTAGTTTTATTAATTAATGATGAGAGGAACTTTTACCTTCTGATATAGCTATATTTTGTGGATTTTGTGCGCTTTGAAGAACAGGGATTGTGCAACCCCAGCACAAAGCACCGAAACACACATTTACACTTCAAACAACCGCATGAAATCTGCATCTCCATCCCTGCCGTGCGTTTGCTCATCTCTCCTGTGCCCTTCCTCTGTCCTCCTGCTGCCTTTGTTCTTTGATTCATCTGAAAACTCAAATCGTTATGTAGAATCAAATCAAGGAGACTGTTAGGTTTATTAGTCAATTTTTGCATTTATGCTGTAATATGAGTCCGTTTTCATTTTAGGTTGCATAACCCCATCTCAACAGTAGTAAATGGGCTTAAAAGTTAGTTAAATAAGTTTAAATGCTTAATTTTTTACACTGAAAAGTTGAGATGCTTGATACCATATTTGTACCATATAGTTATATCTTCCAATATTAGTGTTTTTTTTTATCCGCATCAGTTAACTACATAATTGCATATTTAATTGTGCACTTTTTTTACATTTAGATTACATTTGCTTCATCTTATACTAAAACATAATATTTAGCTTGTCTCAAGTTGAATATCCATTTTCATATTATACATGTGAATTCACTTGTAATAGATTTTAGTTTTGTGTTTTACTCTTAGTTTACTTTATATTCTTAACAAAATAATTAACAAATTTAATATCGATATTTTATTTGTTTATTAGTCAAGACATGAAAATAATCAACTGGAATATCAGTGCATTATATTAGGTTTAAAAAAAATAATAATTCTGTTGACAATAGCCTAAAGTAATATGTTTGTTATTATTAGAAATAAATTAATATTGTTACCAAGAAAATCTAACATTGTTAGATATTAAGTGGGTTTGATTGGGTGGTCCTTGTTGGAAAAGAGCAATGAAAATGGATCTGTTCTGAACAATCTCTGCAGCAGATTCATCAGTACTTTGTTTCCCATCATGCACTGGTGTTTCCTGCTCAGTAGTTGTCACATGCCAGACAACGAGTTGCTTTATGGGTCACATGAATCTCTGCCATCTCACTTCCCATTTCCCCTCCCACAGGAATAACCGCACAGGCCTGAAGCTCAAGCAGCACATGGACCCACCTCTTTACATCAAAATTGCAGGGAGGAGATTGTACGCTTGTTTTCACAACAGAAAAGAAAGCTGTGGAGACTTGTTTATTTCAAGTGAATGAGTTTTCCAGTGTCTTCGCTGTAGTCTGGAGGTGTTGTATTTGAAAGGGCAACAATCTCAGGTTCTCTTGTCTTGCCCTTTGGGTTCTTGCAACTCCCAGTGCGCTTACGCTAACGTGCCTCACTCACTGCCTTAGCAACCCTGATCTGCCTTACCAGGTGAGTAGTGACTTGGCAACAACAAAGACAGCTGCTTTGTGTCCTTGTGTCAGGCTGGGAAGAGCAAGGAGCCTTTTAAATTCTTGCTTTGTTTTTACACCTCTAAGTGAAGTTGCTTTTTGTCTGTTAGTTTTAGATTAGAATGTAATGTTTGTTGTGTTTGCAAAAGCAAGCATTACTACTATTATACTAATGACAGAAAGTATTAAATGTTGATGTGTAACTCAGCATGCACTGTTTGTGCTACGATTTGAATGATCCTTCAAGTTATGTCAGAGATAATCTTAGAGATAATCATTATGATTTTAAGGGATGGATGTAAAAAGGCCCAGACAAATCAAATCAATTTTAAAGAACTAGGGATAGTGAATGCCTACGGTGGTGCTGCCTCAAATCACCTGCGTCTAAGCTGAAATGTTCTGCTTGAACACACCGCAAAGACATGGCCAACACGGCAAATAACTCTCCATAACAGAAGGTGGCAGTAGTCTGATGTTTGTCATTCAAAAAGGGGAAACTTGGCTTTTTTATTTTAACCAACATCAGTACTATCATGAGTGTTAACCACAGTTGACTACTTCTGATAGGTAACCACTTAGGAAGAGAATATGTGCCAAAAATGGGAAGCGTTATGAGCTATACTTCACATTTTGATTAATGGTTTTGAGGTACGGGAAAGGTACAGGAAGTAAACCTAAATGGGTCAATGTGATTTTTTTTTTATGTAATTTTATACAGTACCTTGCGCACCGAATCTGTAGCAAGGCTGTACTGCCAGTTCAGCACACTCATTCAGTTGAAAAGGAATCAACAGGGGTCCATCTAGTGCCAACAGTGCAGGACACATTTATTTTCCACATTGCACTCTATTGGCTTTATGCGGACGCTAAACATTTGTATCAAAACTGAAGTATACTTCGGGCTTAATGTGCTCAAGTGAAGTATACTTGAGGCTTTAAAACAAGCAGAAGAGGTCTGAGCCTAGTTAGAGACCAAATTATCACTACTGTTGGACCAGTAAGCAACCATCTAAAGACACCTTAATAGCAACATAGCACATGTTAAAAATATCTTAAAAACTGCATAGTAATGGCCTGGCAGCCACTTAGAGCACCAATGTGTTTTGTCAATGCAAGCACCTCTCCCTGGAAAATTGGATTATCTATGTAGTCCATCAAGTAATTTGGTTAAATCTGAGCTAACATCTTGCTCAGCTTGAATACTGTGAAGTGAAACTGTGATTGTTTAAATATTTGGAAGTGAGCTAAGCAGATTTACTGCATGCAAGCCATTCTATAGGTTCCTAGTGCGTGTTAAGGCTGGTTCACACGGCAGGATAATTGGGCCGATTTTAGCCCGGATTCAGCCCTTCCGACAATCTTAGGATGCTCCGATTATCGTAAAATAATCTGATCAAATATTCCTGCCGTGTGTGGTGTGTTAAGACTAATCTCCTCTGCTCGGAAGAATGTCGGGACCGCTCCGATCTCAAATCGGGGATATCCAACATGTTGGATTTATTTTGCCCGATTTCTTCTCGTGTGTGGTGTCCCCCGAGGACAAACAATGACGCAGCCTGTGGACTGTGGCGTGTAGCCAATCAGAAAGCGAGGTGACGAGGCAGTGATAGTACCGGGAAACAAAATCAAAACAGCCGGCGTATATAATATAACAAATACAAATAAAGTCGATGGGCATAACTACATCCACAACTGCAGTCCACCAGAGTACATGGAAACTAATATATGAACGTTTATTTCAACGGTTATTAATCTGTGTAGTACGTAACAACATTTCTATGAGAGAAAACAACAACTTATCTCCATATCATGATATAGCAAGTATAGTCCATGCTCGCGTCGTCTCCACCTCTTTGACCATCGCCTTTTCTTATTTTTCTTATGTTTTTTTCCCCGTTAAAAACAAAGCACAAACAATGGCCACTGCATCCTCTTTGTCCGCCATGATTGTTTACTCTAAAGTCACGTTTGATCTCGAGGGATTTTGCGAGATTTCCCGTCTGACCTGGGAATGCTCGGGAGTCAAATCGGTTCGTGTGTGATGTGTTGATATTGCCGTGTGGCTGCACACCACACACGGAGCGACCAAAACTGTTAGATCCGTGATTTTTTATCGCCGTGTGTGGGGTCTCTCAGGTTTGGAAAATCTGCCGACAATTTTAAAATCGTCCCGTGTGAACCAGGCCTTATATAAGTTCTTATAGGCAATGTAGATGCTTGCCCCTTTAACAGAAGCTAAATCTGGATTAAAGGCAAATAAAACTTGAGGGGATGTTTGGTTCTGTTGGTAATGTAACCTCTATGGTGCATTCTGGGTCTAGTTCGCATGGTGTTTTATGGAAGTTGGTTGGGAATATTTTTTTTTTGCCAAAGATATGTTTGCAGAGTTTTCTTTGCATTTACAATGACTTGAGTTATTGCTTAAGGGTTTCAAGGCACAAGAACAAGAAAGTGGCTACTCATTGAATTGCCTTCAGTGTCTTTTCATGCCTGATCAATTATACAAGCACACTAATCTGAAAAGGAACAGTTCCCAGACTTCTGTTCTCATTCTTGTATCGCGTATATCTCTCTGTAGGATGCGTGAGGACATGTCGAGCGTGGTGTGTGTGAAGGAGACGGATGAGCAGGGGGACCCCGGAGAGAAGCTGTCCCAGGACGAGCTGCTATGTCGGACACGGGAGGTCATGCAGGGGCTGGAGGCGCTCCATACAGAACATCAGGCCATCCTGGAGGGGCTGATAGGAACCTTACGCTGCCTCAAACAGAGCCAGGAGGGTCGTGCTGTTGAGGAGAAGACAGCCATGATCCAGCGCTCTATGGAGATGCTGGAGCTGGGCCTCAGCGAAGCACAGGTGCAGTGTGTAAATGCTTTCAAAGTGGGAGGAAATGGTGAATGTTTTTTGAATAGATTTGCTTGTTACCATAGTAACAGCATGGCTACTTTCTCTCCTGTTTCTTTTATCTGTCGGCGCAGGTGATGATGGCTTTGTCAGGGCACCTGAGTGCCGTGGAGGCAGAGAAACAGAAGCTTCGAGCACAGGTAAAAAAAAAAAAAAAACGCACTGTGGCACATAAAAGTTTAAACCATGCTCTCAGGTTCATTGGCACACAGTTTGGTTTGATTCCAATTTGATACACTTTCCCTAGTGCTGTCAAACGATTAATCATGATTAATTGCATCTAAAATAAAAGTTTTTGTTTACATAATATATGTGTTTATGCTGTGTATATTTATTATGTGTATATATAAATACACACGCATACAGTATATATTTTGAAAATATTACCATGCATTTCCATGTGTACATTTACATTAATGTTATTGATATTATATATAAATAAAAATTTTCTTACATATATGCATGTATGTGTGTGTATTTATATTTCCATAATAAATATACACCGTACACACACACACATTATGTATTCACATTTATTTTGGATGCGATTAATCGCAATTAATCAGTTTTACAGCACTAATTTTCATATTGTATTTCACATTGTATTATTTGTCTCCAAGTCGAGGTGCGTTTATTTAATCAGTTTGAGAACATGAGTTCTAACGTCAGTGTATCGCTTCAGAAAGGTAACCACACAGGAAGAGAAGGTACCAAAAATAGTGTTGCCTGCACCTCATTTTGACTCATTGGCTTTGCCCAATACACATAATGGCACTTGTGTCTATCAAAAGAATGAATAAGTAGAGCACAAACTGTCAGGCTCTGGAAGTAAGCATCAAGAAGTCAATTCTTTCAGAAATTAACTCCTTCCCCGCCATTGACGGGTTATCTCGTAATTTACCGCCGTTGAGAAGTTCTTACGGCTTTTCGTGTTTTCACTGAGAAACACTCAGGGACTATATTACACATATTTTACACATCTTCAGAACAAGTGCAAAACCTCCAAAACAAAAACACACTTCAGATCATCAGATCATCAGCAATAGATATCATATAAATGAAGATAGCATAATGTTACAGAGTAAAATGTTGATCCAGGAAGTGGTATATGTCTGTGCAAGCTTTCGAGGTATTGATGGAAGCGATTTACTGAATTTATGCTTTGATAATCATACTGAATTTTAGCCAGATGTAATTTTTTTGAAACCTACCTATATTCAAGTGTTGATTAAAAAAGGAATGCTTTAAGCTAGAATAAAACGGCAAAATATACTGGAGTTCATTCAATTTGAGTGAAATCATCAAAATCGCTGGCAGTGGCTGGCAACTTTTGAAAAAAATGCTGGCGCGGAAAGGGTTAAATTAAAATCACATTGTTTAATCAAATTATTGGCTAATCACTATTCAAGTCACCTTTGTTTCTGTAGCGCTTTATGTACAATACAGACTGTGTCAAAACAACTTCACAGTGCTTAAAGGGGGGGGGGGTGAAATTCTCGTTTTAATCTTAATAGATTTAATAGAGTAGTACTGCATCCTTCATAACTCCAAAAAGTCTTTAGTTTTATTAGATTCATAAGAGAAAGATAGTCTGTACTGTTTTTTCCCGGAAACAAAGAGCGGCTGGAGGCGTGACGTGTGGGCGGAGCTAAAGAATCACGAGCGCGAGTAGGCTTTTGCGTTGAGAGCGTCTGTGACATTACCGTGAGGAAAAAACATCCAAAACAAACCATGGCTAACAGTCAGATTCAGCCGTTTATTTATGATTCAGAATCAGATCCAGCGGCTGAAATTTAACAAGAGCAGCAGCAGCAAAGACTACAGCAGGACGTTTCTATGTAGTATGTATTGAAACTGTATATATTTGCTTAGCAGTTTTGGAAAATGACTAAGTTCCACTTTGTCGTCTTTTTAATTTTTTAAAAAAATTTTAAGGTGTACATGTGGAAAATGCAGTTTGTTGACAACATCACATGTTGTTTACTTGATGTGCTTATGCGCCGATAGCTAAGTTAACAACTCAGAGATATTTGAAGCAGTTTTACTCACCGCATGTGGTTCCAACACACGATCGTGACCCTTTTTCGTTGGGACTGCATTATCCTTAAGAAATAAACGATGTGCAAACCCAGCGTCAAACTGGGCCTTGTTTGTAAAACAAGCATCTTCGAAATGCAGGGAACAAACAAAAACACTTGCACAACTCCGTTGATGCTCTGTAAAAATAAACTCCATCCACTGGTCCCTTAAAGCTGTTTTTTTTTTTTTTGGTAATCTGTGCAGGGTTGTCTTGCCCTGGCAACCAAAAACACTTCTTTTGTGACATTTCACTCTCGCTCTGATCAGTGAATGTCTGTGTTCTGCTATAAGGGAGCGCGCGCTCTTCCGGCAGAAGTGCCCTTTGGACCCATATAAGGAAATTCCGCTCCATCTAACGTCACACAGAGCCATACTCGAAAAAAACTTTCAGAAACTTGTGACAAACCGGAAGAGGTATTTCTGGAACAAAAATACTCCTTCAAACGTGCAACTTAATTTTTGAAACTTTGTCCATGTTTAGCATGGGAATCCAACTCTTTAACAGTGTAAAAAACTCAGTATGCATGAAATAGCATTTCACCCCCCCTTTAAATAACAACAATAATTAATGCATTAAAGCTGCGGTAGGGAACTTTTGACGCTCTAGCGGTTAATAACAGAACTGCTTGCGTCTTGCGGAAGAACATCGTAGCCGGAACTACTTCTCTCTGTTTATGTCTATGAAGAATCACAAAGGTACTGGGTTACTCCGCTGCGGTTTCCCCGAAGCAATCTAAAATAGTCTGAATATAAACACTTATTATAGGTGCACCCTAGTGATTCAGGACATAATGACAGGTTTAATAAATATGTAAAAAATATTTTTTTACAAAAGTTCCCTACAGCACCTTTAAAGGGATAGTTCACCCAAAAATGAAAATTACTCCATGATATACTCACCTTCAAGCCATCTTAGGTGTATAGGACTTTCTTCTTTCAGATGAATACAATCAGAGTTCTATTAAAAGATGTTCTGGGTCTTCCAAGCTTTATAATCACAGTGAATGTGGCTAGATTTTGAAGGCCAAAAAGTGCATCCATATATCATAAAAAGTATTCCACAGCCCCAGGTGTTAATACGTGTGTACGACAGTTAGAGATAGCTAGAGATTATGGGTTAGAAAGTTTAAAATATGGATATTTTTTTGTGCATTCAATTCATAAGGCTTTTATTAACCCATAGTGCCATGTGGATTTTTGAGTAAATTATTCCAAACATTATGAACATAAAATACCATAAATGTAACACAAGCACATCTTATTGTACATTAATTTACATTAAAAAAATAACAAAACTATTTGAATAAAATGTCATATGCACATTAAAGATTAAAAATTTTTAATAATCGTTTTGGCTCCTAAACACAAGTTATAATGTTGTTATTCACCTCTGTGCTGATTAGTTTGGTTAAAGGATTGTTCTGATGATCTTTTAATGACTATGGCAAAATGCTTTCTGAAGCAGGACTGCTGAAAAATTGGGCTGTCACTGTTGCTGTGCCTTTCCACAAATTAGTCTAAAAAGCTGTGGTGTGAAAATGCACTGAGGCTGTTTTTCCTGTTCTCCAGGTGCGTAGGCTGTGTCAGGAGAACCAGTGGCTGAGAGACGAGCTGGCAGGAACCCAGCAGCGGCTGCAGAAGAGTGAGCAGAGCGTGGCCCAGCTGGAGGAGGAGAAGAAACATCTGGAGTTCATGAACCAGCTCAAGAAATATGACCAGGACCTCAGCCCATCAGTGAGACATCCTTTATTCCTCCTGACGTTTATCAAAGAGCCTTTCTCTCTATGTGTCTTTTCTTTTTTATTAAGACTCACTCTGCGCTTCTTTCCACCTCATTCTCATCAGGATGATAAGGACTCTGATTCCAGTAGGGAGACACTGGATGATCTTTTCCCAGATGAGCAGGATGAGCCGGGCCCTGGCAGTAAGTACCCCAGTAGCTGTAGTCTAGGAAATTAGTCAAATTCAAAATATAGACCTGCCTCCATTAAAACACTTTGGTATGAAGTACCATTGATATAACATGATATAAGAAAGTGGTAAGCATTCAGGCTCATGAAGCCATCAGTAATTTTTTTCTTCTTTTTTTCACATTTTTGTACATTTAATATAATGTAATCACAAATAAACGATCATTTATATTTATAATAAATTATAAATAAAAATGTATATTTTAATTATTATGTACACTACTGTTCAAAACTTTGGAGTCAGTAAGGTTTTCCAGTTGTTTTTGGAAAAAAGTCTCTTATGCTCACTAAGGCTGCATTTATTTGACCAAATATAGATTAAAGACAACAAAGCTGTGAAATATTGCTATGATTTAAAATTTTCTATTTTAATATATATTTTAAAATGTCATTTAAGCCTTTACTCTTAATGACCCTTACTCTTAAAGTCACTTAATGACCCCACACTTTTGAAACCAAATTATATATTAAATCTCTATATTTATATATGTATATCCATAAAAACAAAGATTCTATTTATTTCTGGTATAAATTTAACAATCACGGATTTTCAATGTGGTTTTTTGTACCTTGCTGAGATCACCATCTGATACCATCGCTGTACCATGGTGCAATCACTCTACGTTTTTTAAAGAAGAAAATATACATTTTCAAATACGTTCATGCTCCTCGTCACTCTTTTTGAATCAATATATTTGACCATAATTGTATTTTAGTTAAATAAAAAGAAATTTTAGAATCTTAATGTGCAGTATGTTGATGGGGGACAGGAAACAAACAACTTATTCTGTGCTAGACGGGGGTTGTTGTCTTGTATTTCCTTTCTTCCCCTCCACTTTCTGTGTTCTTCTGCCTGATAATTTGCTCATTGACTATGTATGGAGCAGGATCACAGGACAGCGTGAGAGCGCTCCAGTGCACGGGAGTTTGTGGTATCATATGTCCTGAGCGTGCTCAGATTAGCCCTCATTCTGACACATGAATACCAGACGGCTGTTTCTCTCTCAGTGATGCATCCCTGCAGCAACTGATCTCCGGCAGGGGTTTCCAAAGAGGTCGACATTAATCTGCTCTAAGAAAGATGGCATTAATCTCTCCTTCTCATTCCTGAAGTGCTGGCAATGTAATCCTTTCACTGACATTTTGCCATGCTTTTGATCATTCTTAGTTTATTTGAGTTGGCTAATTTGAAACTTGTTTTGGTCGAATCGGAAAATAGATGCTTTTAGATCTTGTGCCCATAAATGACAGCATTAGAAAGAAGCTACGTGTTGACTTTTGCTAATTGAAATTCTTAACTCAAACACAGACTTTGTTCTAGAAGAACCTAGTGAAATGTCTGCTGCGTCTGAAATGACAGATTTTGAAAGGCCCTGCATTAGCAGCATCTCTCTTAGTGATTTATTCAGTGTCACCTGATCACAATACCAAATTATTAAATTCCAATAGCAGTTCCAAACGGGGGGCCGGGGGCCAATTTGAGGACTTCAGTAAACCTCTGCCTGGAAGGGCATAACTGACAAGCGCTTTCTTTTTTTTACCCTGTATCATACCATATCTCTTTCTCTCTCGTCCCTTCAGTCCAGCCTCCTCACAGCAGTGCAGCCGCAGCAGCGCAGCAGGGAGGGTACGAGATCCCCGCTCGTCTCAGGACCCTCCACAACCTGGTGATCCAGTACGCCTCACAGGGCCGATATGAGGTGGCCGTTCCTCTCTGCAAACAGGCTCTGGAGGATCTGGAGAAAACATCTGGACACGATCATCCTGATGTAGCCACCATGCTCAACATTCTCGCCCTCGTCTACAGGTCTGCAGAGCACTTCAGTTTTCTAATATATATGTGTTTGCTGTCCACACAGCTGACTTTACTGGAGAGTTGTAAGCATGTTATTCACAAGTTCTGCTCACTTATATGGACTGCCTTTCAAAATTTGGGTGTCACTTAAGAGGATTTTTTTTTAACGTTTAAAATTAGTACTTTTATTCAGCAACGACACATTAAATTGATCAAAAGTGACATTTTAAAATGCTAAAAAAAAAAAAAAAGTTTACAAATTTCTATTCATCAAATAATCCTGACAATAAAAATGTGTAATGGTTTCCACCAAAATATGAAGCATCATAATATGTTTTAAGCACTGATTATAATTTGAAGTGTTTCTTGCTCATTATTAGAAAGATTTCTGAAGGATCATGACACTGAAGACTGGTGTATTAATGCTGAAAATTCAGCTTTGCATCACAGGAATTAAATTACATTTTAAAATATAATATATCTTACATTTCACATTAAATTATATAAACCGGCTGTTCCAAACTGTTCTATTTCACAAATACTATATTTACTGTGTTTTTGACCTTGGTGAGCATAACAATCTTCTTTTGAAAGAGGTGTTGTTTGTTTCAAGTCAGGTTCTAATACTTTCTTCTATAACAACTGAATATGCGGAGTCAATATTTTTTGTGGAGAATGACTTGGTTCACCTCTAATATCTTAAACCACATTATGGTATCTACAAGTTCTTCAAACAAACGGTCTGAGAACCCCATCCATCATAGCTTTTGTTAAACTATGGTAATATCTGTTTTGCAAGCTGTTTAAGACATTAGGCTATTGTGCCATCACCTTGTTGCCATGGAAACTGCTTTTCCTCAGGAAGACCTTAGCAACAGCCTTTTGTTGCACAACGAGTAGCAGTAGATTGATTGAAAGTGTTTTCTGTTCTTCAGGGACCAGAATAAATACAAAGAGGCAGCAAACCTCCTTAACGATGCACTGGCCATCAGAGAGAAGACCCTGGGCAGAGACCACCCTGCGGTAAGAGCCTGTCCTGCCCTTATCAGTGTGTCTGGCTCTGATGCTCTCCACATTACAGGAAAACCAGTATATAAACAGCCTGTGTCTGCTGTGTGTGTCTGTGTATGTGCGTGTATTGTATGTATACTGAATTCAGCAGCACAGGTTGCTGACGTTTTATTGAGTTTGTCATGCGAAGCTTATGTCTTGCCCTCTCATCAGGACCAGCATCCCACTATTCTCTGCAGAGGTTAGATACTTTAACACCTCTTACAGATCTGTCCTCTGTTTCATTCTCCATTTCCTAAAGCTGGATGCCACATTGATTATTCGCTAAATGTATTTATGATTGTTTTCTGGGTGATATAAAATTGAGCGACAATGAATTTCATAATGATTTTAATGCACTTTTCAGACAGTGGTCACTCACAATCCTTCCTTTTCTCACAAATTGAATTTGAAATTGAATTTTTTTGCATTCATATTTACTATCTCTGATTAAAAATTAGTGTTAGAATTGGCCAGTTTAATACATTTCTGTGCATTCAGTTGAGTTCAGTTGAATTTTTTTGTATCGGTTAACGATTAAAAACTTGATTTTATTATTTGTTTGCATCATTACTCTAAAATGTTTGAATTATTTAAATAGAAGTTGGTAGTGATTGCTGTTTATTGTGGTGTACAGTTACATTGGTGAATGTAAATTAAAATGATTAAATATCATTATTAATTACATTGATTTAGTAAAAAACAGTAGGGGGAAGACATTTACTTTACTTTTTAGTGCTTCTATAAAACATTCTGAATCTAGTAGTTGTCTGGAATGGCTATTTTATGAAATTATGGTTCTGCTGATTGAAGAAACCCCCTTTTTAACACCATTTCAGAATAAATGCATAAATATAGTATTATAAATTTAATATAAATATGCAATATCATCAAAAGGCCAACAAATATATAGATTAATTAGTTTTCGCTAAATCACCCTGCCCTGCTGCTTCCTTTTTATTTTTGTCACTCTTCCCGTCTGTCACAAACATTTGTGTCTCACATTCACTGAGGTCTCTCAATCAAAGGTTGATCAGAACACATCTGTAGCACAGCACAGGGTGTTCATCTGTGTATTCTGGGAAAATTTCACCTTGATCGGATTTCCAGCTAGTAATCATTTTCCGTAAGATGAAATAACTGATTGTGTATATAAATGATTGCCCTAATTCAGAATTGTTGATTTGTAGTTCTTTTAATAGCTTTTTTTTTATTATTATTTGACTTTTTTTTTTTTTTTTTTTTTTAGCTGTATGATTGAATTAATCTTTATGTATATACATTTATATTTCTGTTTTCCTGTGTATGCAGGTGGCTGCCACATTGAACAACCTGGCCGTTCTTTATGGCAAACGAGGGAAGTACAAGGAAGCAGAGCCTCTGTGTAAAAGGGCACTGGAGATCAGAGAGAAGGTGGGTCAGAGGTCATCCTGATGAATCATGCCTATGACTTTCTAATAACTTTAGTCTTTATTCCCAGTTGGTTTTGTGAACTTGCATTCTGAGTTCTGTACATTGCCTTTCTCTCTCTCTCTCTCTCTCTCTCTCTCTCTCTCTCTCTCTCTCTCTCTCTCTAAAGATTCAAAAAATAAAGGATCCATCTTCAGAAGCTTTGACTTATTTTATTCTTAGGAGAGATGTGAAAAGAGTCTTCAAGCATGTTTATTTAAGCAGTGAAGTGGTAAAAGCTTCGGGGCTATTACTATTCTGCAGTAACTTTTAAAATGCTAAAACTTTGTGAACTTAATAAAAGACCTGAAATTACGCCATGGCCTCTTTTTAAGTTGTGTTTGTAGAGCTCAGGAAGACTGACACCTCTCTTTCCAAAATAGGACACTCATATTTTTCCCTTGGACCTGTTGAGAAGGACTTACTATTTCAGTCTTCTATTTAAGACTATTTTCTGCTACTTGGAGTTTTATTGAGATCTTCTCCTTCCATAGTTCTCTGTCCAATTTTCTTTCTCTTATCCAAAAGAGTGGAATCGCACACCTGCAGCAGCCGCACACTCTCGGATGGTGTGCTTAGATACTTTATTCCTGCTCTCTCCCGCTGTGCCACAGATTTATTTTGATCTCTTTATGGAGAGTTTTCTTCTAAGCCTTTGTGATAAAGCTCTTTCAGGAAAACTTGAGAGACTTACTCAAGAGTGCTGCGTCTCACACATGCAGAGCTGAGAGAAAGAGCTTAGACGACCTGCTGAATCCAAACTCTCATCGCTTCACTTCTGCAGACATTTCACATTAACCTTTCTTGGGCAGTGTTGACAAAAACTACCGTTCAAAAGTTTGGAGTCGTAAGATTTTTGTCTGTGTTTGTTTTTAAAGAAATTAATACTTAAATTAGTATTTAATAAATGAAATAAAATAGGAAATAAGTTACAAAAAAAGTTACTTTGAGTAATTTGAGATGCACCTGTATTGTTGATGCCATATTGTTTTAAAAGTCTTTTAGGCACTATGGTAGAATCACTGTAATACTGTTCAGTGTTTGTGTATTCTTTCTGAAACTGATGATGATGATGATGATAATTTAGATAAAGAATAGTGATTGTGTTGGTGGAAGTAGTTGTCTTACAACGAAACATTCAATCACAACCCCAGTAAGTATACGAACACCGAGCCCCTGCCTGTGAACTGTCAGTTTATCTCAACATGTGCCTGGACACCCATAGAGAGGGAGACACACAGAGAGATGCTCACTGCAAATGATCAGGAAATGCACCCTCAAGGCCTGTCTGTTATAGACAGAGAAATACAGCTTAGGAGTGAATTAGAGTCATTTCAAGTACATCTCAAAACTATCTAAATCAATTTCAAGTACATCTCAAAACTATCAAAATCAATTTCAAGTACATCTCAAAACTATCAAAATTTAACTACACTAGTATCATAAATGCTGCTTCTATCTGTGTTCAGTTCAGTTGCATATATTTTCTATTTATACAGAATGTGTTTTGCATAGAGAGAGAAAAAAAAGCAATGCACAGGGTAGTGGAATGAAAAAGATGGTTTCTTTAAATTGTAACTGCTTTAACTTAAGCACCATTTTAGATCAATGTCATGTGCAAGACATTGTGAAAGACGTGAGACACAAATGCAATGATCAAACACATTCATCCAAAAACTATAGAAAAACAGCGCAGAAATGCAAGTGTTTTACCTTGAGCGTTTCACTTCTAAAATGCTGTCATGCACAAGGTGCAGCAAAAGATGCAGCAGTCAAATCTAGTGCATATTTACATAGAATAGCAATGCAAAAGTAGTACACTGAAATGTGAACGTGAGAAGAAAAAAGGTTGAAAATCTTTTTACTTGCTGCATCTTGCACTGTGTTCTAAAATGTGCAAGACATTATGCAAGACATTGCAAAAGATGTGGTCAAACACATCCATCTAGTGCATGTTTGCATAGAAAAACAACAGAAAAGCAGTGCAGTTTGACACAGAAAATCGTTCAGAGTGGCTATTTCAACTAATAGATCTAACCTGGTAAGCCCCTGTCTGTGGGTGGGTGTGTGAACTGCTTCAATCAGTGAAAGACTGATGATGTCTAAAGCAGCTGAATAACTTGGGGTGTGTTTGTTTTGGTGTGTCAGGTGCTGGGGAAGGACCACCCTGATGTTGCCAAGCAGCTGAATAATCTGGCTTTGCTGTGTCAGAACCAAGGCAAGTATGAAGAGGTGGAGTACTACTACCAGAGGGCCCTGGAGATCTACCAGACCAAACTGGGCCCCGACGACCCCAATGTGGCCAAGACCAAAAACAACCTGGTACAATCACACTCACACTTCACAATCTAAACAAACAGAAATCCATTTGTGGATATATATATATTCCTGAGTTTGTTTAGAGAAAACAAAACCTTATACAGATAGTCTTACTTGGCAATTATATATCCCATTACAATACAACAGGTTTGATCTATTTGACTGGTCAGCTTTTGTTTAACTTATCCATATGGTGTGGGGTGTGTGGGGTTATTTGCTGCAGGATTTCTGTCGTCTCAGCAGTTTACACACATCAGATATGGATCATTCGGGTTTTAGTGCAATGGAAGAAGCTTTTAGAGTAAATACGCCAGCTCAGACTCAGACATCTTTCAGCAGACTAAAGTTAAATGTGCTAATGTATCAGCCACTTATAGTCCTCGGACAGTTATTGATCAAATTAACACCAGCTGCAATCAAGCACAAGCACTGGTTTATTTCTAATTAATTAGGCGCATTTATTAAAATGTATTGATACATTCTTGAATTTGAACATTTCTCTGCACATAATAAAATCAGTAAATTTACTTAAGTGAAATTTGGAAAATGTGATTGTTGTTATCTACTAAAAATATGAATCTATTTGTTCTTTTTTTCTCAGGCTTCATGCTATCTGAAGCAGGGGAAGTTTAAGCAGGCAGAGACCCTGTATAAAGAGATCCTCACCAGAGCTCATGAGAGAGAGTTTGGCTCTGTAGATGGTACGTGTGTGTTCTTTCCTGACCCAAGCATTTTCAGAATATCTTTTTATGTTTTTTTGTTAATTCAAAGTGAAGTGTAACTTGCTCTTTAGAGCTGAGGGACGTTTTTATTCATTATAGGTTAAATGATATGGCTGGTAGTATAAAGTTAATGATCATTGTTAAAATGGCAATAATTGACTATTATGTTTCCTAAAGATTGCTTCATTAAATTAATTTTGTAATTTTAAGATCACTTGAGAGCTCAGCCAAAAATAGTTTAATACAGAATAATATATAATGTTTTAATATTGCCTCTGTTGGTATCTGTTGGCAATTGGGATTCATTTCCTGGAGTCATTAATAAATAGTTTTAGTTAATCAATTTAAAACACTCATTTAATAATTTGTTTGTATTGTCAATATGGGGCATTTTCCATATATTAAATGTTTTAGTAAGAATTTTGTGTAAGTATCACATTGTATACTTTTATTGTGTAACTGTACATTGTTATATCAGTGCCTACAGTATAATTAAGTAAATAACAGTGTTGTGAACAATAGAAAAATATTTATTTGCTTGTTTATTTTACTCTAATTAGCTACATGTTTAGGAAAACATTTCTCACACTTTTAAGCCATTTCAGTGAAAATACATAAATATTTAGATGTATTCATTTTCGTCAAAATGCAAAAAATATCAAGATAATATTTCTATCATCCAGCCCTAATGCTTGCACACTTTAAGTCAGTTATGCACAACCGTTTTTGACTTTTGCACTAGTATCCTCTTTATTTCACTCGCTCGCTTACTCACACACTCTCTCACACACACACACACACACACTCACATTGGCAGGTAAAGATGTTGATCAGTTGTGAAGCTCTAACAGAGGGCTCAGAGCTCCCACTGTTTCCGTCTGTGAACTGACTGATCACCTCAGGCACTAGAACACCATCACTCATTATATTGAACCTAATGGTTTGGTGTGTCTGTGTTTGGGCTTGAACTGATGCTGTTTTATGTCCTTGGTTTCCCCCTGCAGATGAAAATAAACCCATCTGGATGCATGCAGAGGAGAGAGAAGAACAAAGCAAGGTGAGGACAGGTCAAGCATCACAGGAGAAGAGTAATTCAGTAATTTGCTGGTAACCTGTGAATTTCAGACAACTGTGTAATAGTAAATAATAAAATATCACATAAATGTCAAAAAATTGTGAAATTAAGAGGTTTGTGCTTTCTTTGTTTCAGGGCAAGCAGAAGGATGGTTCTCCATTTGGAGAGTATGGTGGCTGGTACAAGGCCTGTAAAGTCGACAGGTCAGATAATGCCTCATCTGCTGCATTCATTGATACAAATAAACACATTTGTGTGTGCAGTGTAACCGCTGCAGCATCATAATGAAGTGTTTTCCTGTCTGACCTTTACTGCCGGCAGCCCGACTGTCACGACCACACTGAAGAACCTCGGAGCTCTCTACAGGAGACAGGGCAAGTTTGAGGCTGCCGAGACTCTGGAGGAGGCGGCTCTGCGCTCCAGAAAGCAGGTGTGTGTGTGTGTGTGTATATATTTCTGTTTTATATATATATATATATATATATAAACAGTAACATTGTGAAATATCATGTTTTAAAATAACTTTATTTGAATCTATTAAATTTTTTTATATATACCTATGATGACAACCATATTTATTATTATTATTATTATACAAAATTATAAACAAAAATCCTATTATTCCTTAGTTCCTATTATTGTCAGTATTCTTTGATGAATAAACAGCATTTTTAAATCATTGTAACTTTTGATCAATATAATGCATGCTTGCTTAATAAAAGTATTAATGTTTTTAACAGTACTTACCCAAGACTTTTGAAAACTGGTATATGTGTTACCACAAAAATATGAAGGAGCACAACCATTTTAACATTGATAATAAAAACAAATGTTTGTTGATTATCAAATCGGCATATTTGATTGATTTCTGAGAATTATGTGAAAATTCAGCTTTGCCATGACATGAATGTAAAATTGAAAACTTTATTTTTTTTTAAATATATATTTTACAATGTTGTGATATTTATGTACTTTTTTCTTTCAATAAATAAATGTAATCTTTTCTTAAAAAATCTTAATTATTCCGAATTTTATTGTTACTATTTTATTTATCTTTATTTATTATTATTATAATTGTAATTATAATTATTATATATTTTATTATTATTATTATTATTATTATATATAGCTTTATTCTAAATGTTTATAATGCCTTTTCTTTACAACAAACATGTACGGTGATTATATTAACTTAGAAAAAGGGGCAAATTGTGCCATATAAATGTCATAAAAGTACTCTGTACAACTTTTAGGATTTAACAGAATATAGAGTCACTGTAATTTTCTATAAATAGGTAATTACCGTATTTTCAGGACTATAAGTCGCACTTTTTTCATAGTTTGGCTGGTCCTGCGACTTATAGTCAGGTGCGACTTATTTCTCAAAATTTATTTGACATGAACCAAGAGAAAACACTGCCGTCTTCAGCCGCGAGGGGGCGCTCTATGCTGCTCAGTGCTCCTGTAGTCTACACTGAAGACATAGAGCGCCCTCTCCCGGCTGTAGATGGTAATGTTTTCTCTTGGTTCTTGGGTCTAAATAAATGCGACTTATAGTCCAGTGCGACTTATAGTCCAAAAAATACGGTAGATATATAGGTTGTTGATTTAGTTCAGTTCATATTTGTTCATTTTCAGCGTGTTGTCTCGTCTCTCTTCCTGCAGGGTCTCGACACGGCACATAAGCAGCGTGTGGCGGAGGTGCTGGGAGACCCTGAAGTACGAGAGAAACAGCGGAGCCGTGAGAGCCTGATCTCTGACACGGTGAAGTACGAAAGCGGCCCTGACGGAGGAGAGGAAGTGAGTATGAGCGTGGAGTGGAACGGGGTAAGTACAGTACACACCGCCCAGCCTCACACACTCACACTACTATGAAATACACACTACAGAAAAATACAGTGAGAGGATAGTGGCTTGTAATTCTGACCAGACAGGGCACAATGAAGCTCCTCAAAGGCCTCTGAATATTTCCACCCCACCTCACATCCAGAATTAGATTACATGAGGAATAAAGCATTTGCATCTGTGCCAGTGCATTGATCAAACGCTGAACATGAATCACTGGAAGCAGATCAAACCTGGAATTAGATGCAGCTAATTATATCGTCTCATATGATTAGAGGACTATTGATCGGTAGCAGTGGCTTGAATGGGGTTTTGTATAAAAGTAACCAAAGTCAGTTCACTGTTGCCCCAACAACCCAAAGAATGGCATTTGGAAAGACCCTCAAAGAGGGCATTTCCACGCCTGTGTTTCTGAGGTTCAAACAGTGCTGGATTAGAGTTACACTTTATACGTGTTGCAGTCATAGTCCTCGTGCTGAGTGTCTGATCTGTTTGCTTGTAGTGCTTTATAATAGCCTGACTTGAAACCCTATTAACCCTTTCAACCCTGAATTAACATTGTACATACTGGTATATTAAGTACATACTTTTTATGCATATTCATTTATATAAAATACACTACCAGTTAAACATTTGGAGACACTTGACGGAATTTATGTATGATATTAAAACGGTTTAATTTCACTGTCTTATGCAGAAATGCTTGACATTAATTTTGTAAACAAATTCTGTTTATCATAATGTTAGTGCGTGTGTGTGTGTGTGTGTGTGTGTGTATAATACATTCTGTTATTAATTAATTAGAAGTTTGTGCTATTGTTATTATTATAAGAGGTGTGTCCAAGCTTTTAAGTGGTAGTGTATTCATAAACTTTAGATATTCAATAGTATAAATGTTTAATATTGTTATATTTACATGAGTTAAGTAATTGTATTTATATGTTTATATATGAAAAATATAAATATAGATATATGTTGAGAGTAAAATTTATTATTGATGTGTTTTATGGAAAAAGTACATGAAATGCATGCAGTTGCATTTTTTTTAAACACCCTTTTATAAACCATTTATTTTGTGGCACATACAATGAATAGTTTAAAAAAATATTCCACAAGTTTAGTGAACACTGAATGATGTGACTCATCATAAATCTAAAAATGAATTTATTCATTAACTTTTCTTTTGTAACGGTTCATTAGATGAATATGAACTCTTCTCCTCTAAGGACGATGTTTTGTAGCTGCTGTTTTGACCATAACACCTCTGCTGTAGTCTCTCTGCAATTCTGAGTCACAACTTTTATGCTGCTGTAGCAACAGTAACCATAGTGCCAAGACAACCAATCAGCATCCCCCCAGCGAGATAACACCCCACTCAGATTGTGGGCGGCTCCCATCAAGCTGGTTTAGCTGTGACCACATTGACCTGGGTTTCCCTTTTCTGTCTTTCTTGCTTACATGTCCTTGTTTCCTTCTCTCACACACACATGGCTCAGGGCTTCACTGTATACTGTACTATTAGATCTCTGTTGCAAACATGCATTTGTTTTTCTTACATATACAGGCACTCACATACACACACAGCATATAATCCACAGAATCTCACATTGATGTACATGTTGGGTCACTCACATGTTGGCGTGGGCTGTGTGTTCTGTACTCCTGGTGTGTGTTTTTCTGATTTGTCTCATTGAATGCCTGCTCTAATCCTATTTGTGAATGTGTGTTTGTAAAATCTCCTCTTGCTTTCTACCTCTTGCCAGACAGTTTTCATGCTATTGTCCTCATCTATTCGTATGCCTCTCCCAATCAAATCTGAGGTCCATAATGTACCAGCTCGCACAAATCAATGGTTCCTCAGGGTTCATTGTGTGCTATTTTTAGACCGTGTCCAAGGTTGATGGAATGGGTTAATGGAAAACAGCCTGCGGCTTTGGCCTCTAAATAAAACTAGTATGCTGAATTTATTTCAGTTGGCCACTTTCCTCAAAACAAACACATGATCCCATGTGTGATCATAGTGGCAAGATTTGCTTTCTTTTTTGGATCATTGTTTTGTTCCAGCTTTTAGTTGCTTTGCTTATTCCTTGTTTTTTTGTTGAGCGTTGGTTTTTCTGAGGAGTATATTCAGGATGAGCTCATTTTAATACCCATTTACATGTTACCTCCTGACTTGATAACATACAATACGCAAATGCAAACACGAATGCATCAAATTACAAGTGGCCAAAGACAAAAACCTGTCCAAAACAGTTCAATGTCATCCTCAAAGGCACATTTATCAGCCGGTACCTTGTAAACACAACTTTGTTCAAATCGGAAGTTAGCAAAAAGCAGACAATATTTTTTTCCATTCACTTTTGAATAATTGCAGAAAAAAAAAAAGATTCATGACCAACTTGACAAATAAACAACTTTGAAGCTTAAATTTAATTGCCAGAAGTTAAAATCTACAAGTTGGAAAGTTGCATTTAGATAGCTTGCAAGGATGCAAGTGTAAACCCAAAGAGGCTGTAAAGCAGAATATTTGAGTGCCTTGTTACCAACCATCTTTTTCAAGACACCCAAAAACAGCACTAATGGCATTTTATTGGTGTATTTTATATCATACAGTAAAATGTGAAAATATATCCTATTGAGCTTGTTGACCATAGACCTTGTTTCAGGCATTTTACCAAAAATCATTCAAAATACCCATTGACTTCAAGTGTTAGTTCACCCCAAAATTTTTATTATTTCATTAATTACTCCGTCTCGCGTCGTTCCAAACCTGTAAGACCTTCGTTCATCTTCAGAACACAAATGAAGATATTTTTGGTGAAATCAAAGAGCTTTCTGAGAGCTATATAGACAGCAATGTAACTGACACGTTCAAGGCCAAGAAACATAGTAAGGACATTGTTAAAATAGTCCATGTGTCATCAGTGGTTCACTGTATTGTTTTAGGCCAGAACTCCAGCTCCTGGGTACAGCTGCAACACACGCATGTGTCATGGTATATTGTGAACAACTGACTTGGAAGAGAAGAAATTATTTAATAAAGTCATTATTTTATTTTTACAAAAAGTATTCGCAGAGCTTCATAAAACTAAGGTTTAACCACTGATGTCACATGGACTATTTTAACAATGTCCTTACTCCCTTTCTGGGCCTTGAACGGGTCACTTGCATTGCTGTCTATGCAGGGTCAGAAAGCTCTCGGATTTCATCAAAACCATCTTAAGTTGTGCTCCAAAGATCAAAAAAGGTCTTGAGGGTTTGGAACGACATGAGGATGAGGATGAACTATCCCCTTCAGGACAATGGAACTGTAAGAGCAAACACACCAGCTTTTTTCTGGGTCTAAGGCTTGCTCCTCCAAAACTCTTGTTTGAAATGCTGCTTTTTGTCATATTAATATTCCTCAGCAAGAACTGTTCATCCGTTTACCATCACAGTAGTTGACCTAGAAGAGTAAACAGACTATAGAACAGGGGTCATCAGACTTCTGGAGGGTTTAACTTCAGCCCTAATTAACCTGAACCAGCTAATCAAGGTCTTACTAGTGGAGCTAAACTCTACAGGACACCGGCCCTCCAGAATCAGGTTTGGTGACCCCTACCATAAAAGAAGAGAGCTTGTTTTACTGCTTTAGCGCTCCTTGTGGCAACTCTGAGAATACAGTGAGAAGACGTGTGTGTACTGGCACATTTCAGAAACCAGTCACATGAATTCGAGCATTAGTGTTCATTTGCTTGCGTATGGTATGTTTTAGTCGTTACTTCCATCCCATCTTTTGTTTTTCGCTTCCTATATCTTTCTTTTCTCTCTCTCATTCTCTGTACTTTCAATTTCAGCCTCCACAATAATATAACATTTTGTCTCTGTTCCTCTTTCTCTGTAACCTCTCTCTCCTCCTTGTGTACTTACTCTGCCTCCTCTTGCATTGCTCTCTCTCTCTCTCTCTCTCTTTCTCGTGTGGTTGGCAGGTGTAACTCCAGATGCCTTGTTGTGGTTATTGAACTTAACCTTCTGCATGACGGACGCCCTCCTCACCCCTCTCTCCAGCTTTGCTGTTTTTCGTCTCCTCTCTCCGAATGGCATCTTTCCTTCTCCTCCTCCTCCTCCTGTGGGCATAAGCAGGCTAAAGCATGCCCAACCGGCCAAGATCATTGGCCTTCCCTTCTTGTAAAAGTTGAACTAAGTCTCTCTTCTATTTCGCAGCGCTATAATATTCTGTCAGTCTGTAATATGTCAATAGAGAGATCTCTTTGTCTGTTTGTCTGTTCATCTGGGATGTAAGCTTTTGCCATGTCTTTGTGTCTCTAATTAACTTTCAGTAGAGCTCCTACAGTATAAAGCTCTCACTCTCTGTTTTCCTGCTCAATTACTCCAGAGGGACTATCCTCCATTTTCCTTCCCATCTCAAAACTGACTGGAATTTTCATCTCCGCTATATTGTCTTAATACGACTGCTTCAGTGTTTAAGCAATAGTTCATCCAAGAATGAACATTCTGTCATTATTTGCTCACCCTCATGTTGTTCCAGACCTATTTGCTGTTGCTTTTCCCGACTGAACACAAATGGATTTTTTTCTTGATATGACCATATATGTCAAGCTACCATAAAAAATGGTCCCAAGTCCTTGCATTATATTCCAAGAGCTGTGAAATGAGAAAACACACGCCCATTTGGAACAACATGAGATAAAGTTTTAATGGAAGACAGAACTTTAGAATAAACCTTAGCCAGAGTAGATATTAAAGATAATTAAATCAAAGCCTACTCTAATGTCCGTCTCTAATGCTTAACATACTGTACATCCTCCATAAAAACAATGTTCTGGGTTCAATACAAATTAAAGTCAACAGAATTCTTTTGGCATGATTTCAATTATGTTTTTCAGCTTCTGTATAGACAAAGTCTTGCTTTCCACACACTTTTTCAAACATTTCATATTGACCATTATTGTGATCATTGTATGTAGTAGAGCACTAGAGAGGGAGATGGGTAGATGAGAGGAAAGAGAAGGATGAGATGGGATGAATAGAAGCATGTCTGTATCTGATGCTCTTGTTTTCTCTCTCATACTAACATGTTCTCTGGTGTGTTGCTGCAACTTATGTCTTTCATAACTTCTAATAAAACTGACTCTGCTCACCACAGCCTCTGTCTGTGTGCTCTTTCTCTTCATCTGTTTTTGAATGCGTATGTGTGTGTTCTTCTGGTTGAATATATAGAAGCCTGATGTTGGTGTGTGTTTGTGAGTTGGATGTGTTGTTGCTGACTGCTGTAACAGCTTGTCTTTTTAATGGAGGTGTTGGTTATGATTATTTTTTCTGGGTCAGTGTTGCATCATCTTCAGCCCTGCCCTTCCTTCCCCCCCTCCATCAACCCTTCCTCACTTTCCTGGATGAATAGTCAGGCTCAGGGGTCAAAGGTGAGAGGTCGCAGCAGGAGAGACTGCAGCAGAGCAGACTGTGGTAAAGATCGCAGTATCGGGAACCTACAGGATATTTCAGGGTTCATACGATCATAGGAAATTTTCAAATATTGGGATAACGAGGATTTTTACAATTTAAATTTCTGTGGTGAATAGAAACCTAATTCTAAATCTAATTATGCTCCTATCTAAATACAGTTTTAATTTTTTTTTTTTTAAATAATTATTTAATTTGTGAGTGCAGTCTCTATACGGTTTGAATATTTTTTGTGAATAATTATTTATAATCATTCTTATGCAGCCATCAGGAATGACTGGAGTGCCGTTAAGAAACGAGGAATTTTATTAATTAAATAAAATGTATATTAATATCTATTCCAAAACATGTAATGTGTATGTTTTAAATGTTGTAAATATGTTTGTATATTTATTCGTATTTATTTAAATATGCTTCTAACCCTAACCCTAGCTTTAAATTCAAATTAAATCTAATTTTTGCTCTACTTTTAAATTTGTTAAAAGAAAATTTCCTAAAGTTGTGAATGAAGATAAATAAGGACTCTTGATTCTTTCTAGAAAAAAAGAAAAGGGCAAAAATGTAGTTGTGATCATGTGTAAGCCATATTATTTAAGGAGATTCAAGAGATTCAGCATTTAAGGTTAGTTAGGTTAATACTTTTTTTAAGCTTTGGAATTTAGACATTTGTGATCAAAGCAAAAACTTGCAGCGTTTTCATTTTACATACAAAACCAGGTAAGTGGTCTCTGAGCCTGAGTGTGCTTAATAATGAGCATGTGTCAGCGGATGCTGCCCTCTTTCACTAATGTGCAGTATGTTAATGAGCGTATGTGGTTTGACGCTGTAGCTTGTCTGTTCGCAGGACGGCTCGGGCTCGCTGAAGCGTAGTGGTTCCTTTAGTAAACTGCGGGCCTCTATCCGGCGCAGCAGTGAGAAACTGGTCCGCAAGCTCAAAGGAGGCGGCTTACGAGAAAACGAACCTAAAAATCCTGGGTAACTATCACCACTTCCCTCCCTATTCTCAAACCAAACCTCCCCTTTCCAATATCCCAAAACCTTCCCACTATGGACTAAACAATGGCTGGTAGGCGTGTGAGACACTGTGACACAACATAGACTGGAATAGCACTCTGACTTGTGGTTTAAAAACTGGGGAAGGAAAATGCTCATTCAGTATTTTGGGAAGACAATACAATGTTACAAATTTTTTAGAAATTAGAGTTTTAACTAAAGGATCCTAGAGGAACCGAATAATCTGTATCACCAGATATCTGTCTGAAATTATGTCATTATGCTTTCTAAAAAATAATATAAAGGCTCTCTGGGACTGTAAATATGGAAAGACTGAAGTGAATTAAGGTGAATGTCCCAATCTGAATTACTGGATGAAACCAAAAAAAAAAAAAAAAGAAGATTTTTCCCATCTCTAAGGGTTTAAAAGGGATTTATAGAATTATGTCTTTAATGTTTGGGGAGGTTTACTACATGGAGATGGGATTTTGCACATTGTGATGACGTTGTATTGAAGGAAAGTCCTCTGCCGGTGTATGCGAAGTTCTTTCTCACCCAGTTTTAAGTGGATGAAGGGATTTGCTTGCTTTATTAACTGGACTATATTTTGCACATGTACAAACCTGCTTTTCCCTGAATTGACATCTAACGTGACGGGTGACGTTATGACTGTTACTTGGGTTCCTGTAGAATCTGGTTGCCTTTCTCTCCTTACCCTGTAAAATGCAATTTATCTTTTTATTTATTCCTTGCATTTTAACTTTATTTTCTGGCCAGCGTTATTATTATTATTTTGTTAATCTTTTATGCCTTTTTGCTTGGTGACTTTTCTCGATGCTTTTTCATGTCTGCTTGGATATGTTTTTTTATTTGAGGATTTTTATCTCTCTGTGCTGTGTTGTACATTTGTTTCATTATCAATAAACATTTCCATGCAAATTTGCTGTCTGCTGCATGCCTGTTTCCTCCAGTTTCTGTCTTGTGGTCTCATTTGCTGTGTTACCCAATTTATTTTTAACCCCTCTTCTCATCTTCTGATACCTTCGGTCTACCAAAACCCTGGCAAAGGTCTTCTTTTTATTTATGTTTTTAATTCCCTTAACAAGTGACCCTTTTTGCAGAGTGTGACACGATTCCACTGTTGTTAATATACTATGTATTTATAATATAGTTACATTTTGTTAATTTCATATTTTTTTCTTTCTTTTTTTAAAAAAGGAATATATATTTGTAACGGTATACTTTGGATAATATTACATTGTGACCACCATGATATATGATAATATTTTTTTTTCCTACCATGGGTTTTATTGATTTTTTTTGCTATTTGAGCAAAAAGAAAGGCAAAAAAAAAAAAAAAAAAAAAATATATATATATATATATATATATATATATATATATATATATATATATATATATATATATATATATATATATATTAGTCTCCAGTTCACTGTATGTATAGAAATTTAAAAAATTATGACGACAACAGCATCTGAGAATCCTGAAAATGTGAAAACAGTCCATTGCAGATCCTGTTTAGTGTCTGTTAAGTGTATCATTTGGTGTTATAAAACCTTTTTTTTTTTGTCCTAAAGGAATAGTTTATATATATATATTTGAGTAATGGGAGATTGGTCAAAATCTAAATGGCGAATGACTAATATAACACACAGTATGTCATTGCATGTGTTTCCACTGTGCTGTTTTGATCTCATTTCACATTTTAACGTAACATCATTGAGTGAAGGTTTCATTAACATGTTTTAACCCACACATTCCCATCCCACAAACCCCTCTGTGACCCCTCACCCCTGGCCTTTGAACTAACTGACGTGCTTGCATGTGGCTCTCTCGGACGCAGCATGAAGAGGGCCAGCTCTCTTGGAGTCCTCAACGAACCGGATAAACCTGTGGCTGAACTCCAAGTAAGACCACTTCCTTCACTGCTCTCTCCTGACAGCTTTCTGCTCTTCTGCTCTCATTTCCAAATTGAATATATTTGGTCCTTTCTGTCTCACACAGTACCTCCTTCTGGCCCATCTGTCTGTCACTTGACAGTCTTTCAGTCTCATACTCTGTTTTTGGGGGGCATCTATTATCAACACATACACAGCTCCATCATTTACCATATTAACATACAATAATGAAATGAATGTGAGAGATCTCACAGACTAACACGTTTTTAAATTTGTGTTTGCTAAAATCCTTCGTAACTACTGATGGTCTTGGGTTACAAAATAAACAATCCTGAAGTCGACGCGTTTAGTGCATTTATAATGTCTAAAGGGAAGTGTATAGGAAGCCAAAATAGTATTTATACAATTTTCTTGTAGTGATTTAGTTTACAAGAAGGTATGACTGATTTTGAGAGACATTACCCTGGACTTACTTCAGGTTCTATCCGGGTCCATTTATTGTCCTTTCCTTTTCATTTCAATCAGGAACGAAATAATCGTCTGAGGAAGTCGCGAGACCTGAGTTCCAGTCACACTGACCTGGCGCATTGAAGGTCTGCTGTTGGACGTCCCAATGAAGAGAGGTACTAAGAGGTCTCCTCATCAGGCTGAAGTGGACTGTTTTTGACGGGACTACCTTCTCCAGGGGTTACTTTTGCTCTTGTGTCTCTGTATACGTATTTCATTTCTGTTAGCTGTAGGAATGACAACTGATGTAAAAACTCAACCAGAACCAAAGTTCACCACAAATTTGGAGATTATGATGTTCTGCAAAGATGAAAATTTGACAAAAGAAAATAGATATAGTTTTTCAGGCTCAGGTTGAGACTAGACTCTAATGGCGACCGTGATGCTAAAGTACTGATTCAATCAGACTTATTCCCTTGATAAAGAGAGAACTGCACCGTGTTTATGAAGGCCTGTGTTTACATGAGTGATGGTTCAATGATGCACATTTTCTTATTGCTTTTGAAAAGTGGAAAGGGATCTGGTTTATAATGAAAGAAATAGGAAAATGGTAGAAAGGAAATCATTTAAAGTGAAGATCTGTACGGTTAAACTGTGGATTTAATCTCAGGACTGAAAGAACAGATTCATTATGCAAAGTAACGCTGCACTTTGAACCATTTCAGAGGATAATGTTACACTATCAACCCTTTGCATGTTACAGAACTAAATTGTGGTGATCACCTCAGTTTAACTGGTTACATTTGGTTTATTGATGCTGTAAACTGAATATTACATGTTTTCATGACCATAACAACAGGAAGTCTTTCTGTTATTTTGAGGTAAAACGCTGGAGTTATAAGCACTGCCACTCCAGATAAAAATGCACTGGAACATGAATTCTGCCCCCAGATGTTTAACTACAGTACCTGTTTGAAAGCAGTGTGCGTTATGAGTGCCTCAGGCAGGTTCTTACTAATGAATGTGGAAGTTATTGAGTTTATGAGTGTGACAGCAGAACAGTTTGAGCTCTGTACGGTCAAATGTCGGTCACGATTTTATGAAGTAAATATTAATACTGTGGTCTAATAATAGCCCATTATATATCATTGTATCATGTCTTTGATTTATGCTAATATAGTGCACTGCTCAACTGGGCTTCTTGACTTTCTGTGTTCTCTGTATCCATGTAACTCTTTCTATGGGTGTAATATATATTACGGTTTCATGCAGTAATCTTGTGTGTTTGTATATAAGTGTGTTTTCTCTGTAAAACGCATATTAATGTCCTGCATTGTGATGATGTGCAATAGGGTGTTCTCACATGCAATGTTTTACTGACAAAAGCTGGAATATCTGCTCGGCTTGTGTTTCGGTTATCTTTGTACTCTAAACAAATAAATATATGATTTTCATTTTTCTACAAAGTATTCAGTTGTATGTCACTTATTTGAGTTTGTTACACACTTCTGGGACTAGATGTGCCCTTCACATGTTCAAATCGGATTTTCAGATAGTCTACTGTATGTTTTGCGGTTTTGACTGTTGATCAGTTTGGTATACATATATTTTTTAACAAGGTTACTGATGTGGCACTCGCTCTCAGAGTTCTTTAATGTTCAATCCATATGCAGTTGCATTGTTTTTGTTCATTTTCTTTACATTTTGTAACCCTAAATTGCTAAATATACACTCGAAAGAGGCAATATAGCATTAAAGATTGAGGAAAAACCTGTGTGTAGTATAATAGCAGGGACTGTTGTGACCTGTGTGATATAACCCTGACCTATTTATTTTTGAGGTTGTTGTTGCATTTCTACGGTCTGTCTCTGGCTTCTACCATTTGTGTTCCTAATGTTTTGTATCATGCTGTCATACGTGTGTGTATTTGTGTGTATCTTCCTCTTTCTCAGGCTGCGCTGTGCTGGCTACACTTCATTTGCTGCCATGTTTGTTGTGATGTGTGTGGTAAAGTGTACACACTTGAATAAAAGACAGAGGAAGTACTCTACTTCTGGAGGATTTTCTGTGTTCTGGTTCCCTCTGTTGGCAAGTCGAACCTTTTTCTGGTCATTTTAAGTATTTTATGTTTTGTGTGTTCTATGTGCTTTTTTATGGACTGTGTGATGAAATGTATTTTACAGTCTTACCTGGAACAGAGTGGGGAGGAGAAAAACATGTATACAGTAGCACATGGCAGACTGCTACACATAGAAAAAGAATAGTTCGACCCCCAAAAAATAAAACCGACTTAGGCTACTCTCAGGCTGTTGTCCAAGATGACATGACAATGCTCATCATTTAGGAAATAAATGTATTGCACATGATGGATGCTTTTATTTGAAAAATGTCAATACTTTTAGGCTTTTACTATTCAACATAGTGTATTTTGTTATTTTCAAATGGTCAAAACAACAGTAACATACAGCAAACTAGACTACTAATAACATACATTGCATTGATATTTCTTCAGACGGGTACAGAGAAAAACCTGATTAAAACAGCATTCCCACGTTTCACAACTTAAACCAGTCACAAGACAGCAGTGAGGATATTTAATCACACTCATCTTTGGCTAGATGGACATGTTTTCCCTTATTCAAGCTACATACAACTGTCTTCAGTTTTCTCTTTTTTACAAAAGAGCCAATGCAAGGACTGTACAGCAAAGTCTGTGTAAAAATATGACAAACCTTATAAAAGTAATGCAAAGATACATAATAAAACTAGATAACTGATCTCCTCTTATTCTTATACTGTTGTTGAGCCTCTCATTTTATTTCATATAGGCAGACCCTTCCTTCAATACTTGTTTAATACTGCTTCCTTCATTCCTCCATCCAAACTCCTTCATTTCCCCCAAAACAACAATACTTCTGTCTGATTACCACACAGTTAATATCACCGAAATGCTGCTTTCTTCTTCTACGTACATCTGCCTGTGTGTCTTTTGCATCACAGTCCTCCTAACAGTGTACAGGTCAAGCATTCAGAGCTCGCCGTCAATGAACCAAAGGAACTCGGCCATATCTGCATGCACACGAAGAAGATGAAATGATGGAGAAATGATATTCAGTGACTCACAAAGCCATTCCCATTCCCATATTGGGTGCTAAAAAAATCAAGACAAATCTTTGCAAATAAATCTAAAATGAATGAAAATAAAGTGATGCATTCATCTTAGCAACAACAACAAAAAAAACTACCTTTCTCTTGGTCTGCATAAAGAGCCTTGCTTTTATCATGCTTCGACATGCAACAGTCCAGTCCACCAAAGGTTTACTTCTTTCAGAAATAATTCAATTCTTGACACATCTGGGAATTAATTAAATAACTGTTTCAATATATATTTTGTCTACTGGATAGTAAGCGATGAGTAGTGAATGCTCATGTTATTGTCTCCCGACAATACAATCAGAAAGAAGTGCGTCCCCAATTCCCAGATGTTCTTGATTGCCTGTCACAAAGTAACTATGAACCAGACCTAAAATGTGTCTGTATTAACAGCAAGAAAATAGCGGGAAGACTACACATGGTCTCACTGGACAGAACAGCAACAAGATGATGCAAAACCTTTTTTAAATAAATATGCAAACATGTTATCTTCTGCTACTTCTACCAAATACTGTTCTGTAGACATCACAACCATGTAAACTACTACACTGCAAATCATACATAATATGCATATGAGAAAGATTCATTTGAGGTTTTAAAATGATTTAGTTCACACTGAAGCTAACAGCACAAAACAAAGAACAATCTGATCGATAATAGAGTTGATGGGACATATACAGACATACAAAAAGCCAGATTAGCTTGTTAGGAGTTAGTGTTAGTGACCAGGTGAATATGTAAGGCACTGAAGTCTCAAATCTGTTCTCAGTTTCATCAAGGTGCCTGGAAAAGTCCTGAGGAGTCTTGTTGATGCAATAGATCTATGGGGAAAGTAGCTACTGTTAACGCTCTTCTTCAGTGGAAACGCCTTCCTCGTTCAAATGTGTGCTTGCAAATTCATGCTTAAGCCCCAAACAACTGTTGTCTTAAAATAAAATCACATTTCCTGCTACTGCAACACCAGTATATGCAGGATTTTCCTCACCTTCCAGTCATTCTTTTGGAAACTCTCGCTCTTTTTCTGGACTCTTGTGGATTTAGAGATGATGGATGGAAACAGGAAGAGGAGTTTACAGAGGTGACCTCATTTCCCTTCTGTCCTCTTCAGACAGTGATGGATCCACTGTATACTCATCCCCAAGGTCAGGTGTAGACCCTTATGCCTCCTATATTGGTTGATGTTTTTGGGCAGGACTATGGGGAGGGGGTTATATGGCAACATCAGCAGTTTATAGTTTGATGAATGGGCCGAAGTGATGGGGCGCTCTGATCTTGGGTGAGGAGCAGGAGTTAGAGGACAGAGATGGAGACGTGGAGAACGGAGGAGATGACGAGAGGGCATCTGCACTCAGGGAGAACACAGTGGAGATGGCCACATCCACGATGCCTTGACACAGCTCAGGGTAGAGTTTCCTACAACAGGGAAAACCTTCATATCAATATTAAACTTAAGAAGCAATTATAGCGGGGAAAAAAAACTTTAGCAACTGCAACCCTAGTCCAAATATGTTTCATCCGAAATGTGCTGCGAATTATACATAATTTTTTTTTAAAATCTCTCATCACATGCAGTATGTGGAATACGTAAAGCATCAAGCCACTACATATGACAATAAGGGACAGTATCATGATCATTTTCACGGGACAGCTATCAAATGAGAAGTGTGTACTGACTGTGCACAGGCAGGTGCCCCGTTGATCTCAATTAGCCAGACTTTAAAGCTTTCGTCCAGCATGAAGTCGAAGCCGAAGAGCTGGAAGCTCTGGTAAGACAGGTGCTTCGTACTGATGGCTGGCTCGATGCATGTGAGACAGCTCCTGTTGAGACGAGACGCAGGATTACAGACGAACACCACAGGTGGCTAGACATCCTCAAATGGAGCAGTTTTGTAATGGATCAGTGAGCTCAGTCTCGGAGAACAATGTTATCATTGATCTCTGATCTAAATGTTCATCTGGTTACTGAAGGTCACATTGCCAAGATAATAGTGGGGTGCAAATATGAGTGAAAATCTGTTTTATTTATTTTGCGTTAGTTTTAGTTCAAACAGTAGAGTGTGGTGCTAGGGTCAATTTCCAAAGAAAGCAATAACTGATTTAAAATAATAATAATTGTGTACCTTCAATGCATAGTAATCTCTTTGAATAAAAGCCTCTGTCAAATGCATAAATGTAAACATTTCATACAGAGAATGAACAAATAAGTAGGAAATATTCGAGAGTCTGCACTAATTCATGTGAATTTCATGTCAGCTTGTTTCTTATTTCCTCGTAAATGTAAAAATTTGTAAGCTGTAATTTAATTAAACTACAATTATTAAAGATTGTTCACTGAAATACAGCTGAAACAAAATAAACATCAACTAACTAAAATAAAATAATTTTAAGTCAAAGTACTAAAACTGAACATTAAATTAAATCTAAATAGAACTATAAAAAACATAATAAAAGCACATACATTTACACAAATCTGAATTTAAACAAACAATATAATAATAATAATAAAGGTCAATTCAAAATATTAATAAATACTTTAATAGTATACAATGTTATACTTTAATGAAACTGATTTGTAAGGGGGAAAAACATCTGAATACCATATTTTTCGGACTATAAGTCGCACCTAAGTATAAGTCGCATCAGTCCAAAAATACGTCATGATGAGGAAAAAAACATATAAGTCGCACTGGACTATAAGTCGCATTTATTTAGACCCAAGAACCAAGAGAAAACATTACCGTCTCCAGCCGCGAGAGGGCGCTTTATGCTGCTCAGTGTAGACTACAGGAGCACTGAGCAGCATAGAGCGCCCCCTCGCGGCTGAAGACGGTAATGTTTTCTATTGGTTCATGTCAAATTAATTTTGATAAATAAGTCGCAGGGCCGACCAAACTATGAAAAATGTGTGACTTATAGTCCGGAAAATACGGTAACTCAAATGTAAAAAAGTTAAACTTTTGGACGACAAACTGCATCTCTAACACAAAAATCTTTCTTTTTATTCTACCTATATAACACATGCCATCAGATTTGAAAACGAGGCGAAGGAGCACCTGATGATATGCTTGATCTGAGGTAAAATCGATGTTTCCATGGCAACGCTGTGTGTGGTCAACAGGTACTGTCTGAACTCATCGAAGAACATCTCGTTGCCCTCCTCGTAGCGGCCGTAGTTCTGCGAATGCTCCTCCTGGATGCAGTGATTGGTCAGGTGACTGGTCATGTCCTGCAGATCTGAGCTGTTGTAGGGCTCAGAAGACGTCCTCAACACTCCCTCACGGTACAAGTAGATATTATACTGATGGTCTACAAGCACCCAACTCCTGCAGACAAGACAGCCAGACAGAATATCAACTGACTTTAGAAGTGCTTTGACTCCATTAGGATGGGGCATTGCAGTTCTATGGTTTTCTGTAATCAAATCAAAAACATTCTGCACAAAGGATTATATGTCTCGTCTTACCTTATATCAAATTTGCGATGTCCCGGCTCCAACAGCAGTGGTCTTTCCAGATACTTCTGAATGACATGCACTTGGCCTTGATTATCGATGAACTCGAGCAACTCATTTGCATCATGAGATATCAATATACCTGCCCCTGAACAAAATGAGCAATAATCTTGTCATATGGAGTCATGTAGCAAGATAACACTTCTTTAGACTTGCCATTTAAGACCCATGGAGATTTGTACCTTTAGCACCTGCTGAAGATTTGGCGATCCACACCGTTCCCTCTCCGCTTTCCTTTCTGGAGTTATAAGAAGCCAAGAAGACCTCCCGCTCATCTGTCTTTGGGTTGCTCTTCATGTGACCGATGCCATTGGTGGCCGGGGCCACTGGGGTGTTGAGGTTGGTTGGGTATATGATGTAAGACTCAGGGAACCAGTTACAGGAGTCCTTTAACTCTGGACTGGTCTTGATAATCCTAAACATCAAACATGCTTATTTCAATATAACTCACCACTTATGAACTGCAGAGCTTGTATGGGTCAAAATTATGGATTTTTATTTTAAGCCAAAAATCATTAGGCAATTATGTAAAGATCATGTTCCATGAAGATATTTTGTACATTTCCTACCCTAAATATATCAAAACCTCATTTTAATAAGTAATAAACATTGCTAGGAATTCATTTGGACAACTTCAAAGGTGATTTCCTCAGTATTTTGATTTTCTTGCACCCTCAGATTTTCAAATAGTTGTAACTCGGCTAAACATCATCCTATTCTAACAAACCACACATCAATGGAACGCTTATTTATTCAGCTTTCAGACTATGTATAAATCTTTTTAAAGAATTGACACTTAAGACTGGTTTTGTGGTCCAGGGTCACATATGTTTAAATAAACCACGTACTTGACCAGTGAAGCTTTGCGGCACAGTTTATCGGCTCCTCTGTAATAATTCACCAGCTGCATCAGTCCTGGTTCATGACCTGTAGAGGACACAGCAGGGTATTTGGCATTGAAATATCGAAATATTGAGCAGGGAAAGCAGTGTCCCGCACGCAGCTAATAATACAATTTGGTAGCTCAACAACAATTATAATAAAGTAATAAAATAGCAATGTTTCTTGAGCAGCAAATCATCATATTAGAACGATTTCTGAAGGATCATGTGACACTGAAGACTGGAGTAATGATGCTGAAAATTCAGCTTTGCATCACAAGAATAAATTTTATTTAAAAAAAAAGATAAGTTATTTTTAATTGTAATAACTTTTTGCAATATTACTGAGTTACTGTACTTTTTGAATAAATAAATGCACCCTTGACTATAAAAAACATTTAAAAATCCTTAATCTTTTCACAATTTCAACAGTAGTGTATGTACGTGTACAGTAGTGTAACTACATGTTACTAACAGTAACAGCTCCACAGGAATGCAGTTACACTTGATTTAAAGGTGTCCTTGTTACAATGTAATTATAGATTTAAGTACTGAGTATTATTACTTACATGGTTAGGGTTAGGATTTGGTTTAGGGTTACTCGTATGTAATTACACATCATCTATTGTTATTATACAATAAGTACATGAAACATGTATAACAAGGACACCTCAAAGTTTTACCTAAATCTTTGTGATCAGCATTGATGTGTCCAGTGTTCAATTATTAATAGCCGTTTAATCATTCGTTATCATAAATTTAACAGCTTGTACTGTCCACAAACTCTTTAATAAAGAGGTTAGGAGTATTATAACAATTCGCTGAAACTCATAACTTCCAATGCAAACATGTATACAGCATGGGGTTATAAAAGTGATGATATTATGAGATGACAGTGCATGTTTAATATGCATTTCTTGTTGAAATCCTTTACCCAAACGTCCAAAAGGCAGCCGATTTCTCTCTCCCAGCATTAAATTAAACCGAGGATTGTCCTTCTTCAGTCGTTTCCATTTCCCAGTAGAGATGAGGATCTTGGCGACCTCGGCATACACAGAACTGTTATCATCTCTCAAAACAAACGTGTACATCGGTGAACTCATAGTCTCCTGCTGAAAGCACAAGGCAGTGATGATGATCACACACTAGCTAGCCGACTAACGTTATCTGTCTCCCAACAAATTAGATCGAAACCGGACATACATGACTTTCTTGATTATTCTTATCAGTTTTTGCATAGAGATCTCTACAGTAAACAGTCGCAGTGCTGTGATCCAGACAGAAAAGCAGGGCCGGGCATCTGTAAGTCACCCGCAGTCGCGAGGACAGTGAATATTAGGGTGTGACTCTTGAAGGATTTGTCTTCTGGATTCTCGCAGCTAACAGTCTACGCTAGCTTCCTCTCTTCCCGTGGTTGTCTATGAACAGCCGATTTTAAAACACAGCCCACTAATAGTCTAGCGCAAGTACAGAGTCCAAGAATACAGGTCGAATATATAACTATGCCTTAAATTCCTCGCTTCCTCTGTAGTCGTCTAGACAGTAGACAGCAGTTTAAATCCCCAGTTGAAGCCTCTTTATCCCAACACGCTCTTGACGTGACGTATTGCTGGGAGTCAACGCACGTTCGCCGCACAGACTTGTGGGTACTGTAGTTTTATGCAACATACTGTATAAAGCTAGCTGATGCTCAATAGCACGATAGATGCTGCTAATGATAAGGACATTGTAGTCTGTTTTAGCTATGAAGAAATAGCAACACAGCACTTTGAGTTTTGGCTATATTTGAACAATTATAGGCAAAAATGATATAGGCTGCCAAATTATATAATGAAAAAAATGTTTTGGTAAATAACAGTTATATGACATGAAAAGCTTGTTGTGTTATAAACTCGGCATTTATGTAATAATTATGACTTATGTAATCATTTTTACTTTTTATGCCATAAGTACGTTTTCATATGATAACCTTAAAGGCTAATATGTTTTACTTTTCAGAAATATAGCTTTTATGTCATAATTAATTTCATACTTTCATATTATAAGTTACGTAGTAAATAAGACATATCTCTTTTTATAGCTTAAGTCTGTATGGTTTATATAGTTATATAATGTCAAAATTGTGATTTAGCAACTAGCCTATCTGTTTTTCTTATGTGGTGAACATGAAAATAGAGAACATGGATAACTGGTCTGATAGTCTATTTTTAAGCGCATCTAGAATATGACTGAAGAATCCAGGCAATCAAAAAAAAAAAAAAAAAAAAAAAAAAACTTTTATAATCTTTTTTGAGTATCACAGTCAAATGATATTCAGAACTGGGCTAAATAAAATGTTAATAGAACTGAAATGGACATTTATTCATTTACTGGGGCATCAATGTTCAGTGTTATACAAATGACATTAGTACAATCAAATGAACACTAAAACGAAAAATTAAAACAAGTCTTCAATATTTTATTTTATTTTATTTTATTTTATTTTATTTTATTTTATTTATTTTATTTTATTTTATTTTATTTTATTTTATTTTATTTTATTTTATTTTATTTTATTTTATTTTATTTTATTTTATTTTATTTTATTTTTACTCGCTAACAGTGAGTGTGTTTGTCCATGCGGTGGCGCGCGTGATCTTACTATGCAGCGACCGGAAGCTGCGTGGATCGGCGCATATCATGCAGGAGGCGCGAGGTTTGGTCAAAGTTATGATTGTTTTGTTTCACATTATTGTATAGACTTTCAGCTATTTCTGATATTTACAGCATTTACACAAGAAATACGTTTAACCCAGAGGTAGGTTTATACTTTCCTCACCCAAAACAAAACGAACATGGGAGTGGGTTGAAGCTTTATTTGTGATTTGTGCTCCTGCTGTCAGCTCATAAAATAACATTGTCCTGTCTTTATGAATATCCTTAACATATTTTTTACGGGGACAATGTGTTAATACCCTATTCGTAAGCTCGTAAATTAGTACATTAATGTAGTTAATGTGAAAGTGGGGTTTGGTGTATTACCTTACTGTTACTTAATTTTTGTGTGGGTATGCTAAAAATTATTATTAGTAAAGTAAAATTAAAGAATTTATCCACACATATCTATTCTTAATCATTAACTTATTTTACAATTTAAAATAAGCCATAAAAACAATTGAAAAACATGGTCACAGGAATTGTGATGGAATTGTGTCCAAAGTCACAGGAATTGTGTACAAACAAATCAAGTCTAATGTGATCTCTGCTCATTCATGAGGTGCGTCCTGTGGGATGTTTGTAAACACTTTTGAAGAAGTTCACATTTATGCTCTATTTTTCTTTTTCATTTATTTATTTATTTTGAAAGAATAATAGTTTTGCAAAGATATGGATAAATAGACATTGAAAGATTGAAAGATCTTTAAGATTATGCAAATTATTATAATTTTTTTGACAATCGTGTTTAAATTTTGACTGGTATTGCACTTTGTACTATTTCTCTCTCTCTCTCTCTATACATGCAAACACACACACATACATACAGTGCATACATATATATCCAGTGTAACTTACTGGTTACTGTCATTAGATGTAATTTATATATACTTATACTGCCTCACTCATCAAGACAGAAGGCCTGGATAGACCTATATATCAGTTCTTTTCTGCCTTTTGATGACATTTAATATATACCAATCCTGACAGCCATTTTAGCAAAGCAAAATTATTCAAAAATGGTGTAATGCAAAAGGTATAATACTACTGAAAATCAAGACATTTTATCCACATTGTTCATCACATAAAGGAACACATATTTTCATTAATATTCATTATATATACAGTGTATATATATAAACATGGTTTTTAATACATTTTAATACATAAAAGTTGTTTTTTTCATAATGAAAACAACCAGTTGAGGTGATTCATTAAAACAGTTCTCAAAAGTCACACAGGAAACCTTATGGCCTTCAAATTTATTGATGTTCACAGTTACTTAATTTTTATATCCCCTTTTATACAATTATAAAAATAGCATGAATGTTTGCTATGTCCCTCAGCCCACAAATAATTTCCGTGCTATTGTTGTGTGGTACTTATCTTTTTTAAAACATCATTTATTGATCCTGTGCCCACTTCTTATGCAGACTGGAGCAGGCCAGGCATGAGCAGCGCACACCTGGACGAGTGGCAGCGGAGGTCCTTTGACATTTCGTCTGGCTCCTGCACACCTGAACAGACGGCCGATGCTTACCGGGCACACGTCCTGTCCATTCAGTATGCATGGGCGAGTGCTGAGCTCTCTCCGGCCGGAGCTGCCAGCCTGCTCAGGACCTACTCAGAGCGATATGCCGCAGTACTGGACTCAGACGACCCACGCACAGGGCTAAACAACTATGCAGAGAGTGCCCTGCACCTGGCCCGTAATCAAAAGAACCATAGTGACAAATGGGAGTCGTCCCTAACGTTTGAAAATGTGTTCAACCTGCCGTGCGTGCAACGGATGATGCAGGACAGGTCCAAAGAAGGAGGTCTCCTGGTAGATCCGGCAGATGTTAACATCACGGTTGGTGGTGAAGTCAGCAGGGGAAATGAGAAAGACATCGCTATCTCTGGTCCTCCTCCTGGATTAAAACGAGAGCCTCTGGCTCATGGGCCTGCTGCACCTCCACCTCGAGCTGAGTTGGGAAGGGGGGTCAGTAACCCACTTAGCGGGGCTGTAGAGTGGGCTAGAGCACTTGAAGGAGCCCCTCCGCATATTTCTCTGGCACAAAATGCTCCAAAAGCTCCAACAGGGTCTACGCCTATGTTTGGCCATAACATTTTCAGTTCCACAGGCAATGCTAGTGTGTCTCAGTCTAGTGTGGGTTGCACAAGTGGATCCAATGTGCATAATCAGCCTGTGTTCTTATCCTCCACAAACCCCTCCAAGAGGAAGAACTTCTACGGCTCAGGAACTGAAAGCAACAGAAGCTCATTCCCATCACAAGGCGAGCAGGAACCGCGAGGGAGGGGACGGAGGGGAGAGGAAGGTGTCAGCACTAATTTTAGATCAGCACGAGAGCAGTTCATCGTTGACCAGCAAAAAAAGCATTCCCATCAGGGTCAGCGAGGTTCCACGGCCAACGTTGCTGCAATCACCAAGAAATGCCTTGGTGCGAATCGTTCTCGTGGGGCGTCCTCCAAATTCGTCCCTCCCATGCCAAGGCAAGAGGAAGAGGGCAACTCAAAGGAGAATGCACCACAAGACATGCAACCTGTTGATGAGCGACTAAAGAACTTAGAGCCCAAAATCATTGAACTTATCATGAGTGAGATCATGGACCATGGCCCCCCGGTAGCCTGGGATGATATTGCCGGCCTGGAGTTTGCCAAAGCCACAATCAAAGAGATTGTAGTGTGGCCCATGTTAAGACCTGATATATTTACTGGCCTTAGAGGACCACCTAAAGGCATTCTTCTCTTTGGTCCTCCAGGCACTGGTAAAACACTTATAGGGAAGTGCATAGCATGTCAGTCGGGAGCCACTTTTTTCAGCATCAGTGCTTCGTCACTCACTTCAAAGTGGGTTGGGGAAGGCGAGAAGATGGTACGAGCGCTCTTTGCCATTGCTCGGTGCCACCAACCTGCCGTCATCTTTATTGATGAGATCGATTCCCTTCTTTCTCAACGCACAGATGGAGAACACGACTCTTCCCGTCGGATCAAAACCGAATTTCTTGTTCAGCTTGATGGTGCTGCCACCTCAGCAGAAGATCGCATCCTGGTTGTTGGTGCCACCAACCGGCCACAAGAGATTGATGAAGCGGCTCGCCGTCGCCTGGCCAAGCGACTCTACATCCCTCTCCCAGAGTCTGAGGCTCGCCGGCAGATAGTGACTAACCTCATGTCTCGTGAGAAAAGCCAGGTGGGAGCAGATGAGATGGAGAAAGTGGTGCAGGGCACAGAGGGCTTTTCAGGGGCAGATATGACACAGCTGTGTCGCGAAGCAGCCCTAGGCCCCATCCGAAGCATTTGTCTAAATGACATTGCTACCATCTCAGCAGAACAGGTTCGGCCGATACTCTTCAGTGACTTCCAGGAGGCTCTCAAAACAGTGCGGCCCAGTGTCTCTTCTAAAGATCTGGAGCTATATGAAGAGTGGAACAAGACTTTTGGCTGTGGTCGCTGAGCGCATGTGTTCTGATTATATTAATTGAGTTTTGTGTTAGTTTGACTATAATATTGGGTTCATTTCTTGAAATAAATTGTCAATTTGTCTTGAGTCTTTTTTTCATCTTTTTCATGAGCATTCTTCTCAGAGAGCTGTGAAACAAAGAAAGACAATCCCCCCCAAAACAGTGCCATTTCTGTAGTTTCATATTAAGTTATTCGTGCAGCCACAATAGATTGACTCAAAACAGCACTCAAGATTTAGTAAAACTGAGCTTGTTTCTCTATGCCTTCCCTCAAAATTAGCATACTGCAGTTGTGTCTTCCTGAAAACAGTTGCATCACAGAGTGGAGCTGCAACTCTTTTCCTTTTAATATAGAGGAAATGTGCCAAGTTTGCACTAAAAAGGAACATGGGGTCTTGAGATTGTTGTTTTTGAATGCACTTATCCAAAAGGGAACTGTCAGCTAGTACAATGTTCAGCCTGCCCTACCTTCTGTGTGTGCAGAATGAATTCAAAGGCTCTCCATGTTTACCTGCTCTCGCTCCTGTATAGACCGAGCGTTCGACACCTTAGGGCCAACTCTCCCATTGTGTTGTGCCTTGGTGAATGGATTTGGAGGGGAAATTGGGCAACACTGCAGGCATTCTGGTCTCATGATAAGAGCTACCCACAGATCAACTCTTGCAGTGCTCTTCCTGTTGCTAAGCCAGTGTGGTCTCGGACCACATCTGGTAAACCAGAGGAATGGCTTTGTGCCTTGGAAGGGGTTTTAAAAATGGACTCTTCATCCTCCTCCTAGAGGACAGTATGGTTGGTTTAGTTTTTTCAGTTACACATTGTGCCTGTGGAGAACTGGCCACCCGATCAGTATTCAGTCTTTTAGAGAATCTGTTTTTGTGTTGTTTTCTTAGACTTTTTTGTTTTCTGGTGAACTCAAAGTTGGTGGGAAACCATCAGAGTTGCTATTTTCATAAATTCATAGAGAGACCCATTGATGATGACACCAGCCATAAACCTCACAACAAAATTATGCATTTTAGAAGCAGATAACAACTGTGGCTTGTTTACTGTTGATGGATGGAGAGAAGCATTGTGAAGCTCTAAATGAGAGGCTGAAATGCCACGAGTTATAAAAGTTGCTGGTCCAGTGGTGAGGAAACTCACCCAGGCCAAATCACAAAGTAATGAATGAATGAATTTGAAAATAAATAGTTTTGGTCAGCTTACAAAATATGATGCAGTTTTGAATTCATTGGTTTGTTGTATTTTTAGTAGGCTTTGAGTTCTGTCACTATATTTGGATGAGACTGGATTCCCTGAAATTTCTTTCTGTGTGTTTGCCTATGCATCAGTATAACATCTTCATTGTCAAAGTGCAACTGATTTGTGTTGGAGTGGAACGCAGGCTCTGTGTTACGTGAAACCTGATGACTGCAATCTGGGAAAATTGAAAGAGTGATGGCTGATTGATTTGGTTGCTTCTTGCAACTGCAAAACCATTCTTACAGGAAGTCAGGCTGAACTGTTGATACAACTCAGAAGGCGAGTGGGATTTAACAGTCTAATTCAATTCTAAACTCTGACTCTTGGGTTGTCTTCATCTGCATCCTATTATAGATTGTGCTCACATGAAATGAATCAGTCATGTAATTTTCATGAAACGATCTTAGAAAAACTGGAAGCCCATGAAAAAAGGTTGTCATTTATTTTTCATCTTTTTGTCAAGCGGCTTAATGAATATTTTAGGGTTGCATGGTTGGCCGGAGTGTTGAAACTTTGTAAAATTAGCCAGCAGTGCAAGTAGTAAGTCCATCCCTGAGGAACAGTGTGAGGCTGTCAGAACAGCACGGGTAGCCCACAGCTGGACTATAGAAGGACAGACACACAGAATTCCTCCACAATCTTTCATTATACTGTATCTACAGCTAATATTAACTTTAGCATCAATTGTTTTCTAGTTTGTCTTAAGCTACACTGTTATTTTTTTGATAATTAGTTTTTAGATAGTAAGTGTGATGTGTTTAGTGAAATGTCAGCAAAAACGTTAGAAAACATCTTGTATTCTTGTATTTTTTTTAGCATTTATTTTCCAATTCTTCATTCATTCATTCATCTATCTTTCTTTCTGTCAAGAAAATAGCCTTTGGTGCATTTTCTTTATTTCTTCCCTTTTCCTTGAAAATATCCTTTGGTGCTGACATACCTTGGTTTTTATTAAATGACTACTGCCAGTGTTCACTATAATGCTGATATGTTTACTCATAATGATAATAAAAAATAATAATAATAGTTTGTTACCCAAGTGATGAATCTGACAGTAGAGTTTGAACACAAGGGCATTGATTTATGTGCCTGACCAGTTTATTTTTTGTCTCTTATTACTTGGTTTTGACATCTTTAAATTTCTCTGAATGGGTGGGGTTTATTTGTGCTGTATTATTATAAGTCGAAGCGGAAAAGAGAAGTGAGATTCGGGATAGAGGCTGATGGGGACGGGGTGATGTGAAGTGGTGTTGGCCAGATTATCCCTCTCATGCAAATGCGCTCTCTCCTTGCTTTGGCCACAGCTGTTTCACGTTTCTCCCCAATCACACAACAGCCATCTGTACACGAATGTCTTTGCGAAGAGCTGGTGAGCTCTTGGGTCAGCCTCACTCATGCTCTCTTGACAGATTTGTGCTTCTTTAGTATACTCCACCTCCCTTTGGCCATTGCATACTTATACTAATGTCCATTATTGCCTGACTGCAAATAATTTAGAAACATTTTAATTCACAAGAAACATGTCAATTGTTGTCACCTTAGAATCAATGATTCCTTTGCTACTTCACAGTGCTGTAAATGTTGTTTCAACTCTACAAATTAAATCATCCTAAATAATATTTTGCATAAATGTTGTTATAGAAAGCTGTTATTCAGTTGTTAGTTGTAACAGATGTATTTGGTTTTATTCTTAAATTCTTATGTAAATAATAATAACAGTCTTTTATGCAAAATTGTAAAATTGCCTAAAAAGTGACAAATACCTTTGGCTAATGTTCATTTAGCTCAGTTGTTTAACTAAAAAGGGATTATCTACAAGTGTGATGCTTGCGCTTGCATTCTGTATTATATAAAAATTAATAATTAGTACTAATTTTACTAATTATTTTTGTGATCTATGAATTATAGACTTCATTCCATAATTTTGTGAGATACTCAAATCTCCATTAGCAAATTTATTTAAATGTTAGATTTACCTTTACAAAACTTGACACATTATCAAATGTTGAACAAATGTAAAATCTTTTATTATTTTTTGCAAGCATATATATTCTAGGATGTAAATATGTACGAGTAAAATGCTTTATTTAAACTGTATTTGCAAATACAATATAAATTAAGCAAGAAAAAAAAATCTGAGGAATTTTAATAAAAAAAAACAACAATATGTACTTCCATATATTTGGTTCAATATACAGGGGAACATTTTAAAAGGCAGCATGTTACATAAAATGGACAAATCTTGACATTGTTTCATTGTAATAAATTATAAAATGATACGAGGCTTCTTCAGGCTGCTTAATATAAAAAATATATATATTTAAAATGAAGAGTAAACTGTTTGAACACAGGAAAGGGAGATACATGAGTTTACATCACATATTGCAAATTATATTTTATAACTTTATTACAATTTATCATTTTTATTATTGTTCATCTTACTAACTTTAGGGCAGCAAAAAAGTCAGGTTGACATGGAATGATATAAAAATTACTTTCAAACTCCTAATTTATTTAAAGTTACAGTTTTTTCTTTTTTTTAAAGTCTACATACAAGTCACACCATTGTAGAAAAATAGACAAGACAACGAAATATATAGGCAACTGTATGTACAAAGAAAAACCAATGCTACACAAAACAAAACCAAAAATCCAGTGTTTGGACAGTGTCTAAAAAAAATCCTGAAATGTTGAATCGGTTGTGTGTGAGTGAATGTGTATAGTCAAGCGTATGTGGAAGGTCTCTGTGTTAACTCAGAAGCGGTGCTCTCCACGCGTGATGTGCGATGAGAACTCGTAGCGGTCCTGACTGCGGTAACCACACAGGTTACACTCGAATGGGTCTCGGAAGCCATGACATCCCATGTGGATGGTGTACATGACGTGGTCTAGGAACAAAACTCTGCAGTGGACGCAGCAGTATGCCCTCAATTCTTCTCCATCTCCACTCAGCACCTTAAACCCCTCCGATGACGCCATACTCAGCTCCATCCCCGATGCCCGCAAGGCCTTGAAATGCCGCTGCTCTTCCTTTACCACTGGCAGACCTCCGTTACGCATACCTGGAGCCATGTGATTGGTCAGGTAGATGAGACCCCCTGCGGCCGCCGCCGCGCCTCCCCCGGCCACCCGCTCCTCGTTATTGCTCTCTGTGTCAGTGGAGTCCTGGCCACTGGGACTGGGCGAGCCGTCCTTCTCCACCGAGGCCGATTTGGACTTTGACAGCAGAAGGAGATGCTCTGCGGCGCTGTCCTTCGCGGACACACCATTGCCTTCGGCTGATTGTGTCTTGTGGAGGTTGTAAATAGGGCTGACCACCATGTCTGAGGAGGAGCCAGGGGAGGTCTGAACCAGAGGCCGCAAGGACTCCGCTCCCAGATAGCTAATCGCACTGTTGATGGCCTGATCAATGACGTGAGGCTGCATGAGCTCACCCGAGCCACCCTCGAATGACAGCTCCGACAAGCGATTCTCTCCTGTGGAAGAAAGCCAAAAGAGCAAAGGTTTGTCTGAGTTCTGTGAAATGTAAAATGAGAACTGATTTATTTACCAGTAAACCATTACTGGTAAGCACAAATTCTTGAAAAACATTTTTCTTGTCTTTATAATATTATAATCACTAGGGAACCCTTTGGAGAAGTTCTAGGTGCCCTTTAAAAACAACATTAGCAAAACCTTCTTAGAACATGTTTTTGTTAGCTGGGATCATAATGGTTTATGAAGGTTTTGAGATGTTTAAAAAAGTTAGCCACACTATGATTCCATTTGGGGGGGGGGGGGGGGGGGGGGGGTTGTGATGCCTTAGGAGAACCATTTGGGTCCCCCTAATGGAGAAGAACCATTCAATGATTACTTCCTTTAAAAAATTATTTATTCCTTTTATTTTTTTTGGTGTGCAAAACATTTTATTAACTAAAGAATCATTTCCCACTATAAATAAGTTTTTGTGCAAAGGAAAGGTTCCATGCATTAAAGGTTCTTCACTGATCCGTCAAAGCCAATACAGAACATTCAGCAGGTGCCTACAACTTCTCCAGAGGGTTCTTCCAGTGTAGCAGTCTGAGAAACCTAAAATGGTGTCTCAAATATCTTTAATTTCTTTTACAATAATCTTCAGTGAAACCAATATGAAAAGAAGATAAATGGGCTTAGTAACACATCACATTATTCTAACAGCGATTCAAAAACTATTACTATCAAAGAAGCAAGTGCAATTTAGATAAGAATATATAAAACGATAAGCAACAGTCAAAGTCAGTTCATGTTGCATGCCATTATAGTGTTTCTTTCCCTGCTTTTTTAGTCAACTCATCAAAGAGAAAGAAATGAGGGAGCTGCCAAACATAGTTTGTCTCTGCAATGTTTTGATTCTTTTAGTCAGAGACATGCATTTTGACAGTGATATCTGGATGATCTACGATATAACTGTACAATGAAAGCAAACTTGAACTCTTACCCACAAACCTCTGTGGCATAGAGCTCTTACGCTTAGCTACATTGTTAGCTATCCTGTCTAGCACCAAGGCTCTCTCAGATGCAGGCATGTCCTCCCTCTGCTCATTCTGGCTGTTCTCTTCCTTCACTATGGAAAGCAAGACAAAGAAACCACGCATAAGATTCAAATGTCCGTATCTAACCTGAGCTCATCCTCTAACATGATGCTAACTATAATAAAGGATTATTTCCTTCAGTCATGCAATTAAATCTTCTATCCCTTACTCTAAGCAGTTTCGTTTTTTTTTCTTCTTCTTAAGATACTTTTTAAGCTTTGGGACTTTATAGGCATGTTGCTGCAAAATGATCAGTTATGGCTCTGAACTTCTGAATTTCTGGGCAGTGTCACCAATAAGTACTACCAGAGCATCACTGGTGGTTGTACTTCCACTAATACTATGTATTTTTTTTTCATCATAGTGACAATAAACCACATTTAGGTCATGATAATGGGTTATAGATTAGCACCATTTCCATCTATAAGAACAGAAAACATTTGTTGTTCTGTCGTTTACAGACCAGTATAAATGCTGTTCTGAAGGCCCATGCACTGCAGGTAGTTGTGACATCTCTCCTTATGTTCCTCCAGTGAGCTCCGCTGCTTGTAACTGCGCCCACAGTATGCACACTTATGAGGTTTTCCAACTGTAAATTTAAAACAAAAGCAAAATCTGCTCAGTCACACAGCACAATATAGTCTTTGTGGTATTCACTACAATATAGTGTAACAATAACACTTGTTTTCTGAACTGGCTCAAGTGAATGTGAAGGCGACAGGTGTTTACCCGAGTGCGTGCGCAGGTGTCCGGTGAGGGCGTCTCTGCGGCGGCAAGCGTAGTTGCACAGGTGACATTTGAAAGGTTTCTCGCCAGAGTGCAGTTTGATGTGTCGGAGCAGGTTACCCTTCTGAGTGAAGGAAGCACCGCACTGGTTGCACTGGAACGGCCTTTCCCCTAGGAGAATGAAAGATAACGCATAACTCATATGTTGGAATTAAGACATTTTCATTTAAAATTACTACATGCTGCAAGTCATGCACAATGATTAAGGAACTAGATTTTTCAGCATGTTCTCCTTTCTAATGGTCCCAAAACATATTTGGACACTTAACCATGCTTAAAAATGGTTGAGTATCATTGCAGTCGGTTACAAAATATCAAGCCAAAAAACATTTAATGCTTTAAATGATGAAACAGTAGATGTACAGTTCAAAATTAAGGCGACAAGTATTTAGACACTTTCTTGTTATCAAACATTAGTATATTGTTCATATGTGCAACAGTAACTGAAACTTTCAAATGACAAATAATATTCAGAAATATTGATAATTCAGTTTCTCCGTTGGATGAGAACAAAAATTAACTGAATAAAGCTGGATACTACTGCCTTGATTAGAGCCGTCTTAGCTGAATTGATGTTTCATAATTGATGAACTCTGCAACATTGATACTGTTATTAAACTAAAATCACCACTGAGCTGAATCGATCATGTGTAGATCTGCTTTATAGCTGAAATTTCATAATTTTTGAATTCTGCAACATTTCCTTTTTATTGCAGTAAAGCTGCTTGCACAATCTGTAGCCTATTCGATAAATCCATTTGACTTTAAATGTGACTTGAAATGGACTTGAAACTGCTTTGGAACCTATTAGTTAGAAAAGTCATTGTAAAAGAAATGCCTTTTTGATTTGGGGCTTCTGTGTTTCACAAAGAAGTGACTCGTGCTTTAACCTGTATAGCAGTTATATATACACCTGTACAGAATGCCAGAGACAAATGGCCATGTAAATGGCGAGCGTCTGAGACACTATATCGGCTCTCTGAAAGCAAAGCATCCGCCGCTGTATCGCTATTACGCTGTGAATGCAAGGTCACTGTCCTACACGGCTCTGGCGCGCTGTTACATCTCCAATAACGCGGCGCCTCGCGCCAAAGCTCAATCAAACACGCGAGCGCCGCTCTGCGCTCTGCGCGCGCTGCCTGGCTCCTGATCGAACAAGAGGCTTTCAGACGCTGCCTGCCAGTTTCGTAATGCTCCACTGCCTGGGTCAATTTGATCTGAAAATCTCATTTTTTCCTCTTCTTCAGCTCTAAAATAAGAGCGGCCCATCACAATGCAAATGCAGAGCTCATTTAAATAAAGTGAAGGAAACACTTTGTGTTTGAGAGCCAGTCTTCCTGATCAGCGCCCCTGGAATAAACCAATATCCAGCTGCTCCGAGTGTTGTGGCATTCTCCGAGAACGCTATTAATACGGCGCTCTCTTCAAAAGCCCTATAAAATAAGAGTCACCAGTGAAGCAGCAAGAAGACGGAAAAAGAAACTCATTAAAAAGGCATTTCAGGAGCTCGGCACCTCCTGCGAATATTTTGATTTAAATAGGAAGCACTTCATTATATCTTTTATTATACGTTCTTTTCTGAATTTACATTAGCCCACTGTTCCTTTCTTCCATTTTGAGTTTCATTAGTTTGTCAAGTGAGGAAGTTAAGTGCCTTTTTGAGAAATGTTCTCACCCACTGGTTTAGCTTCGTCGCAGCGGAATATCAATTTGAGAAAGGGAGAAAATAACTAATACTGAAATAATTGTCATCTGAGAGAGACTTTTGCTTGGTTAGTTGATACATTTGGACTGTTAGCTATAAGGAAATCTAAACAAAATGTCACATGTTTTTTTAAAGACAAAAAACACACAACTCATCAAAATTGTTAACACGTAACGCAAAAATTAAAGTACTGTCATCATTTACTCACCCTTACTGTTTGTCATTCCAAACCTGTATGACTTTCTTTCGTCTGTGGAACACAAAAGAAGATATTTTGAGAAATTTCTCAGTTTTTTAGTCCATACAATGGAAGTCAGTGGTAACCAAAACTGTATGTTTCTTTAAAAATCTTCTTTTGTGTTCCGCATATGAAAAAAAGTCATACAGGTTTGGGACAACACAAAGGTGAGCAAATTATGACTGAATTTACATTTTGGATGCAACAAACTGCGGACATTTTCTTAAAATGCTAGCCTAATGTTGTAAAAGCAAACATACTGTAATTACATTAGTCATTTACATCAACTGTCAAGCCATGCACAGTTACTTCTCTGGCTTCCGTTAAAGAAAAGGATGGTTACATTTAAAACACATCCAGCGTCTGTCTCTGTCCTGCTCTCTGTGTGTCTCTCTATGTGCGGCTCAACCTACCCAGCCCTGTGCCCTGTGAGTTGTGAGTGATAGTATAAGGAGGGAAGAGTAGATGGCAGTTGTGCTTACCAGTGTGACTTCGCTTGTGCACCATTAACACATTGGGCCCAATGCAAACCATCCCACAGATATCGCACTTCAGCTTCCCGTTGGGGAGGCGGATGCCCCCGGCCGTGGGGTAGGCGGCCGGCTTGCTGTCAGGGCCTGCGTGGGAGCCGTTCACTTTGGCCCCTGAGCCATCGAGCACACGCAAGTCCTCGGCTGCACATTCCTCCTCCTCTCCATTCATCTCACAGGCCAGCCCGTTTTCCTCGTCACTCCGAGCCTCAACTTTTATATTACAGGCTGGAAAAGAGGGTAGTGGGCCTGTTAAGTTCAGTGGCAGGCTGGGTGGTTATATTCTCTAACTAACACTGCCATCTTTTATCACGATATCTAAATGTTCTGCAGCGAAAAAGAGCATCTGCAAAGCAACTGTTTTCTTTCTTTCAGCCTTTGATTAGCAGTGTTTGTGTGTGTGTGTGTGTGTGCAAAACATCAACTTTAGTTGCATTAAACACATTTTTGAAACATTCACTTGACATATAGAGCATAAACTGTATTTGAGGTATTGTAGATATGACCAGTGTTGGGAGATAACTGAAAGCAGTAGCAAGTTACTAACAATAATCCAATTGAATCAGATTGTTTTGATGATTGATGTATCTGTTAATTTATTCATATACTGATTTTTTTTTTATTTATTTGAAAATGGTCCCCTTTAAATAGCTTTAATGTACACCATTCAAAAGTTCGGAGTAAGATTTTGAAATGTTTTTGAAAGAAGTCTCACATGCTCAATAAGGTCGGATTTATTTGGTCAAAAATACAGTAAAAATATTTTGAGGGTTTTATTACAAGTAAAAGTTAATGTTTTCGTTTCATCATTACTCCAGTCTCCAGTGGCACATGATCCTTCAGAAATCATTCTAATAAGTTGATTTACTGCTCAATAAAAATTTTTTTCATTATTATCACATTGAAAACAGCTGTGCTGCTTATTATTTTTATTGAAACCATGATACATTTTTCAGGACTTCTTGATGAATAGAAAGCTCAAAAGAACAGCATTTATGTCTTAAAAGAAGTAGTGTAGCTAGCAACAATTTGTTGGTAGTTTGTAATCAAAATTTAAATTAAATATAGTAGCTAGTAGCTTTGTCAGTTTCAAATTAGCTTCCCCTACACTATTACTACCTCGTGTTTAGGATAAATAATTCCATTTAAATAATCCAGCATTCTTCTGTCAAACTGGCTGCTCTGAAACCATCTTACCATCTCATTCATCATCACACTTCTCTGAAACAAATGACTGATAAACAGGAAACAGAGACACAGGAAGCTCTGTGAAACTGAGGACTCTCAGCGGTGTAAACCAGACCAACAAACCGTGGTAAACACATACAGACACACACACATAGACTCACATACGAGCTTACAGAAGCATGGAAAAATAAGCACACCGTCAAATAAAAATGAAACCGTGTTAAATATTTAGATTATTCGATGGAATGTCCAATTATAAGCTAGATCATTGCTCAAATGCCCGTTCATCTTAATGAGGCAAACATTTCGAGTCTTTAAAGGCAGTTAGAGCTCAGGGTAAAGGTCCTGTGGTTAACATACTGTGGTGCCAGGCTGATTTCCCCATGCCTCTGTTTGTACAGACTCAAGAGGAACAAGCAGAAATAATGAAATATGGGAATCCAAGGGAAAAGGGGAAGCTTCAGTGCCCGAGCCGGCCCAACCGAAAAAATGGACAAGAGTTATGGAGAAGTGACAGAAAGGGAAGCACAGAACAGGGAATTGTTAAGCACAACAAGTTTTTCTTTTTCATTTTCTGCATTCAGACTACAGGGATCAGCAACTGAAGCACGTGATTGAACTGGAGAGTACCGACACAGAAGCATTGTCTGTGTTCAGGTTACTCTCTGATAGTTAGCAGAGCACAGCTACACTCTTGTTAGTGTGTTTCCAAAATAATTGTCTTGAGTTTTACAGCAAGTGATCCAGTTTCCAGAAGAATCGTCTTAGAGTGACTAAGAAAGAAACTGCTAACTAATCAAATAACTTACTAGAAAAGACAAAAGCTAGTTGACTAAAAACTTTATTATCTTTAATAAACATCACTGAACATCATCACATAATGAAGTCAAGCCAGCGATTTTCACTTTTGGTGCCCATTCCTGGTCTTTATGTTCGCTGTTCATTGGTGGACATTCTTCTTCATACAAAAGCTGTATCTTATTTAGCCTTAAAGGATTCATATCAGTAGCTTAATGTTATTTTTTTTATCGAAAGTGTACCTAAATTATACATATACTTTACAGACTTTTTGAAAAGGCAGCTGCTCCAATGAGAGCTTTTGAACTTTTTTTAAAATAGTAATTTTCAATCCCTCACCTCATGTATCCTGGCGTTATTGGTATTTCCAAGATCCAGTCAATCCCCCATTCAATTCCCAATAGGCCATCCTACATTTTTCCTGCCTAATATTCTGTTTAACTCAACTAAAGTTTGGTGATTAAGTAAAACAGGTTGTAAACTGAATTCGTTGTTGACTCTAAAGAAGGTTTATATAGATTTAAGTGTCAATGTGTGAATGAAGTACAGCAGTTAATAACGTAAAGTCAATACAGGAATGCAATCTCCCATTAACACCCATAAAAGGATGTATCTCTTCCTCTCTCTCTCACACACAGACGCACAAATCCACTAACAACCTTTCTGCTTATATGAAATGATGATTTAACCAGTGTGATGTGACCTGAGTTTGGCAGAGGGAACTAGGCTTGTTGTCATGATACGGTCTCTCATGGATCTTTTGGGGAAGTTGTGACTAAACTGGGGATGGGAAGAGGAGCTTTTACTTTGTATAACGTTTGTCACACATCCTAATTTACCCATTTTGGGAAGCAAGCGACAGAAGCCACAGACTAGGACAAACAAAAGAGCTCTACATAGAACAGAGCAAACCTCACAAACATCAATGGATCATTTTAAATGGGATTAAATAAAAAAAAAATCCCCCATTTCTAGAGCAACTCTCTGGAAGTGAAGTGGTTCAGTTAGTGACAAGTCAGTCTCCCTTTAGCAGTTTGAACCTGTGACCCTCTGCTACATCGATTACTAAGTTATCGCAACATTGCACTTTAGCCAGGGATGTATTCACAGCGAGGGCGCTATAAATTAAAATAAATCTTTGCTAGTACAATTTACTTTTGTTTGTGCTCCAGTCAAGGCACTGAAAAAAACTATGAATAGATTATGCAGTGCGGGAGAGCTACATGCACATTAACCACGGCTCCACAGCGTATGTGTGAGAGTATATGTTTGAGCTTGCAGGTCTATGCATATGTGTGTCAGATGTGATACAACGAACCCTGCTTTCGCTCACATTTTTAGGAACTTGCTAGTGAAATGTTTGCATCTGATATAGCAACAGGTTTAAGGGCAGGCTGTCACCCTCATACATTTAAAAAGAGGAATTACATGATAAAATCGGCCATGCACCATGAAAACCCTCCTGCACTTCACTGGACAGCGTATTTTTCCATGCAGGGCTAATAAATACTAATGCACAAACCAAACAGCACTAATTGTGAATGTCTCGTTTCAGTTGGTAATATGTGACATTATGGGAGTTAAATGGGATGCGAACACCAATACCATTTGTGATATTTAATAAATATGATGCTTTGATACCCATAATAGCATGTTAATTCAAATTAAATGATAATATAAACACATTATAGTTTAAATTAATATCAAATTCAATTTTAGAGTGATATGGAAAACTAAAATACACTTAAATATTAACTGTTTCTAAACTTGTACATATTTGTGATAATGAAGTTGCAGTTTAGTACATTTGAAATATATTAACTTTAAATGCAATATTAAAACACTACACTTTAATGCACAACAAAAACATTATTTAGAATGTACTTTAAAGTAAACTTTTATTTTGACATTATTACGAAATGCATTTAAAGGTATACTGTAAGTACTCATAAGTGGCCTTTTATTTCATTAACAATATCTGCAAGAACCATTTTTTTTTTAAATATACGATTAAGATTTGAATTTGAACTTAAAGATTTAGTTTGTAAAGGAAAAGCTCTTTGTGCTTCACACAGATTTTCAATTTCAATCCTCAAAATGTGTTGACAACTGTAGAGGAGTTTCTGGGTCTTTCATAGCAGGAAACCGAAGAGACAGCGCTCTGTAAGAACCATCTCTATACGTTTTGATTTCCTGACATTCTACGCACATTGCTACGTGTCTGATCGAGTCGCGTACTGCACAGTCTGCACAGATACTCCCTTGATACACATAATCAGAGAAGCAATGATGCACAGTGAAGATACTGTCTTCACATCCTCTTGCACACTGACTGATTATATCTTCAGGGACAACATGCAGACAGACAGATGCACGCACAAGCACACACACATACATATTCACAAAAACCCTTACTAATAAGTTCCGAGCATTTGAAATTTAGTTCCCTGTTTCTCTCGAACAATCCACCTTTTTTTTCTTCTAAATCCTAAATGGCATCATGCGACTTTCTGTACACCTCAAATACACTCACATCAAAAAAGATCTTCATGAGTGAAAGCATCTCTAAAGTGTGTGAACATTTTTATTTGTGGGCAAAAAAAAACAAAACAGGTGGTATTGAGTTAAATGTCATTTTGATACACTTCTTAGTGTTCTTGATGTCTTCAAAGAGATGGCTTACAAGCGATCTCTTTTCACGTAACGAGGCCTCTTATTACTTTATCGATATGACTTTGCTCTTTTTATATGTAACACATGAGTGAGATATGAAAGTGCGATGTTGCTGAGAGTGAAGCATGTCTTTTGGACTTGCATTTGAATGTGGGTGTGTGTGGAAGTGTGTGAATATCGTGGCAGTTGAAGTGAAAGCATGGCATAAGTGCAGGTGCAGAGTTGTGTGTGTTCTGCGTGTGAGAGAGCGTATGCTCGCATTTGTTGCGATACTGCGCCTATCTGCTGTTGCTCCTGAACATTTTATCTCCTTGAGTGAGTGTTGAAACTGAGTTCTGGCAAGTTCTTCTTAGGAAACTCTTGCACATCCTATTTCAGTTTCCTCTCACATCTTTTTTTTCTTCTTTCTCTCTCTCTCTCTCTCTCTCTCTCTCTCTCTCTCCCTCCCTCTCTCTCTCTCTCTCTCTCTCTCTCTCTCTCTTTCAGTCTGTTTTTTACTTTCAGTAGCTTCAAAGTGAGCGGGTCACACTTTAAGTCCAAGTTAATCTGGAACTTCTGGAGGGGAAAATTCCAAACTAAAATACATCAAGATATTAATCAGGCCATCTGTTAACTTGTGGTTAGCCAAGTTTATTCCCACCCATTTTTGCCTTTAGTTAACCCACTTTCTATTTACACTGCTAACACTATTTATTAATATAATGACTAACTAACGCATTCTGTTACAATCTACCGACCAAACACGACATTTTCAATGAGAAGCCATATTGTTGTATTCATTTTGTGGAGACAGAAGTGTTAAATTCTTATATATATTATCACTCAAAAGCTTTAGGTCATTAAAAATTGTATTTTTAAGAATAAATACTTAAATATGATATGATTAATTAATCAAAAGTGGCAATAAGGGCTTTTATAATGTTATTAAACATTGCTATTTCAGGTATATGCTGTTCTTTTGAACTTCCTATTAATCCTCAGAAAATAAAAAAAAATCATGGTTTCCACACAACTGCTTTTAGCATTGGTAATATTAAGAAATGTTCCCTGAGCAACCAATGTTTCTTTGCATCATAGGAATAAATTTTTTTTTTTTAAATTTATTAAAATAGAAGCCTGTAACATCAATTTGAATTATGTCTCACATTATTGCGTATTTTTACTGCACATTTAATCCTTCAGACATTTCATCAGATGTTTTTAATCCAAAAAGAACTTATTAATGTTCGAAACAAAATATTTTCAAGAGTAAACAAGAGAAGGAAGGGCAGAAGTGAGTAAAAATAAAAGTTTCCTAATAAGTGGGTTAAACAGTTCATGGCACAACTGAGCGCATTATGTGTAGGCTCAGTCAGTGAGTAAACGCTGTTTAGTGTATTAAATTAGAAATCTGCTTTTTAAATGTCCCACGGTTTCAGGAACCAGTAGGAATGAACTATCAGTCTGACAACAGGAACATAATACATTTAGCATACTACTTAATTTTTTTTTTTTTTACAGCGGTTTGCTTTTTTTTTTTACATGTATGCATGCCATTGGAAAAAAAGGGACATGATCTCATTAAGAAAGCTGAAGATGCGCATCTTGAGCTAAATTGAATTCTTCGGACCCTGCGATTTTTTTTTTTTTTTTTTTTTTTTTTTTTAACAATCTAGTGCACTGTGATGTTGTAGGCAGAACGAGAGCCGTTACATGCACTCGTTTCATATAAAGTATTACATTTTAAAGCTTTCTGTGTTAGGCTGACCTTAAAAGTGGGCTTCAGTGGAAGTTATATCAGACTGGGTATTGCATGAATGTGTATATGAGGTAGTTTTGTGGTTGTGTCCCAGCTTAGACTGGTCTGACTCACCGAGTGGTTTGTCTGTGCGGTTGTTGTGCTGGAGGCCAGTGCTGGCTGACAAGTCTTCAGGAACAGGCATGGCCTCATCTTGGTCTTCTCCCGCCTCGTTAGCAGTCGGACTGTCCCCTTCTGAGCAGAGGGTAGAGAAGTTACCAGTATAGATGGAGGCCCATCCCTTATACACACTTTAAAATTTAAAATCAATGCATAAAATTTTTAAGTTGAATTTGCCGTGAAACTGCAGCTAAATTCAGTTGTCCGTTAACTTTTGGGTATTCATTTCTGTTCCCTTCACACACAGTGACAACTGCATTCTACAGCTGAACTGACTCCTGACAAATTCAGGTAGTGACGACCGGATTTAGAGAAATTCTATACAGTGTTTATGGAAGCGAACCGATCAACTAGTTCATCAGTTAATCAGTTTTGTCTTTACAGTATGTGTGGTGCAAAAAACCACAGGGGATGTTTTGACTCATTAGTGTTGCCAAATAGTGCAAGCAAAAAAAAGAACAAGCCCATAGTAAACTTAAATCCAAGCACGATATCTTAGAAATAAATCCTACAGCAAAAATATCACGATAATTAAGTATATATACTCGATCGCTTTATGAGCCGAGTTCAAATAACTAGCTCAAAAGAGGCTTAATCAGCATCGCTTATAATAAGTGGACATGGCAACCCTTTAAGAGTGCGCTCTGCTAAGTATCCTTTCCAACTTATACAAAACTGTTGGCAGTGGTTTTAGTTCAAATTGAGCCATTGATCACAATAATACTACTTTGATTAATAATAGCGGATAGTAAATGCTGGACTGTTACTATGGTTACATACATGGTGTCAATCATGGCAGTTTCAAGAGTAAGTCCTGTTTTTGTACAAACATGAAATGATAATTCAGGGGATTTACTTTTGTATTTAAATGCAGCTGTCACTCCTGACACTTTACTGTGGGTGTGTGGCCAATTACACGTAAGCCATTTGTAGACCGATTCCACATAACTGGCTCAACCAATGGCATGAGTTGGGGGTGGGGCTATCTGTGTGTCTGACCAATCTTGGGGGGCGGGAGTGTCCAGGAAAACAGTAAACACTCTTTGCTTGCAATCTTGATGTTATATTGTTTCACACTTATCAAAATAAAACCTGATAAAAAAAATTAAAAAAGACCCATTTTATTGGTATTTAAATAGAATAGGCTTAAAAAATATTTTATTCATGTGCATACAGGCGCTGTATTAAGAAGTGTATGAAGTACTGAATGAAACCCGTTTCTGTTTCTTCATAAAAACATCTGAAACGTCTGTGTATTTGACAAATATTGCATGTAATCCACTTAATCTGTGATAAAGTATTCAAACAGTGCCCAAGCTTCATTACAAGAAGCAGCAAATCTCACCGATCAGTTAAATCCAGCCGAAGTCGAACGCACTTATTATTTTTTCAGATCTATTTGGTGACATTAGTAGTGTACAATTTACAAACTTCCCCTTAAAGTGATAGAGTTGTATTGTGGTTTCTCAAGGATGTATTGCATCCCAGTGTTGACAGTCAGGGCATTAAATATATAATTCTCACTAATGCAACAAGTATGAGTCTCATTATAATGAGTCTTGTGTAAGTTTTGTAACTTTATTTAGATATGAAAATGTCGAAAGAGCACAAATGCTGACCCTTTTGCTGCATTCAGACTGTTTCCTTTTTCCATTTATCTATTTTCCTGGAAAAGTGTTTGTATTAATCCTGCGCCGATTCAAGATGCCATCACAAGTTTAAATCTTGCTGAAAACATGATTTAAAATTAAAGCTGTTTGTCAGTAGATGTATATAAGTAATGGGCCCACATTTGGATCCACATTCATGATTTTCAATTTTGGGTGAACTATCATTTTATGTTTTTGTTCCTTTAAACTGGAGTGGATTATATATATATATATATAATTTTTTGTGACTGGAAGTCTCCTAAATTTGGTCTAGAATCACGTGTGCATTACAGGGGTCATCTACAGCCTTTTCACTATTTTTCACGAGATTTTTACTTAAAAAAAACATCATAATTTAGAAACAATAGGCTATTCTGTCCTGTTTACTTTCTAGACTAACGAGAAAGTTCTGAGTTCTGATGTTTTTATAGCACAATGACCTCTTATATATATATATATATGTATCAAAAGATCAAGGGACTTTTGATTCCTCAGTTCATGACCCCTTTGACATATATCTGCTGAGACAGAACTTCTATAGCCTGTCGTTGAACAGTCAAAAACGGTTATCTTTGCTTGACTGTTTTGATCGCCGAGACCTCACTGTGGCTTTGAACGTCTGAGAGGCGACTCTTACCTGTTATCTGGGACATTTCCTGTGCCTCCTCAGTCTCCATCCTGTGCAGGTATTCTAACAGGAGAGAAAGCAAGAGAGAAAGAGTGTCATCAGCGCTCGTTGCCTCAAAAAATAAGCCTGTGTAAGAGAAGTGGTTGGTGAATAAAGGAGAATGGCCTTTCTTTGTGTATCTCCATCACCCTGGCAAGAACAGCCCTATTCCAGCCACACACACCACTGTCTTCCACATTACATTACAATGAACTACAGACATTTTCATTACCGCTCTGACAGACGGGGTGAACTAAGAGAATAGGTTTGGTGGACTACAAGGCCGGCTATGGGGTGGTGAGTCTCGAAAGGAACAGGCTTTCAGACCACATTTGTTATTTATTGTTAATTTCCTACCACATAATCATCCAAAAATGCAAACTGACTGCCGCAAAATTAAGCAGAAAATTAGATGGCCCGGGGTCATGGAGGATGCGGGTGTTTGGCATCGCCAGCTGACTGGCGCTCGTGTTCACTCTAATTTACCGAGCATGCATGGGTGAGCCCGGCAGCCCAACTCTTCCTCCGCTTCTCTTTAACACACACACACACACACACACACACACACACACACACAGAGAGAGACACTGGAACACAGGGATGTTCGAGCACAGATGGAAACATAGACAAGAGAGTGCAATGAGGGAGATACTGAAGGTACAAACTAAACAAAGCACAAGAAATGAATAGATTAAGAAATAACGGAAATGTTATTTGAAAATAAGTCAGTGAGAGCAACATGAACGTTAGCTATTTTCTGTGAATGTGCGAGACTTCTGATTCATTAGCCACTATATGTAAATAACTGGAAGATTCCCATATAACATATTTAGGTTATAAATACATTGTGGGAACATTATTTTTCAATGTTTCTAAAATGTTGTAACGTCCAGTTTCCTTGTTGTGATAAGAACGTTATTTAAAGGTTACAAAAACGTTTCTTAACTATTTTTTAACCCGCAATGCAGAATTATTCATTTTTTAATGTTCAAAGAACGTTAAAATGTCTGAAAGGTTTGAAAAATGTTATTTACAACATTCTACAACTTTATTTTTACCTAAAATTTCATGTTTTTTAAAATGTAATTCGTTTACATTCGTTTGTTAATTTTTTGACTGTTTTAGCATGCTAATAACTTTAAAAAATCCAGTTTTCTTGTCATGGTTATAATGCGTTTTACATTTTACAAAAAACATTTCTTAGAATGCTCAGTACAAATAACATCATAAGGACATTCCAAGAATGTTGATCTTAACATGTTTTCTCTCAAATTATGAATAAGTTTATTGGAACATTCCATATTCCATTATTCCATTATTCCATTAATATTTATATAACTTTTATAAAACGTTGTGATAATGTTCCATTTTATCAAGTCCAGAAAACTGCTTGCGCTACAAACCAATATTTATTATTATTTTTATACTGGTAAAACTGGAAGCGAATGACACAGGACATGGACAGGACTAGAAGGAAATGGAGGAAACACCAAGAGTGGAGAGTCAGAATGAATGTTTTCGGACTCCTCAGAAGGAGTCAGTGGTGAGCACTTCCTCAGGCCAGGTCTGCATATCTGAGAAGTCACCAGCGCTCGTGGCCCCATTAATAATGTAGCGGCCACTTGGGCCCACAGCAGATGGGCACAACAGCCTCGGCCTCGCTGCTACTTCAAGACGTTCCCACTAGGGTCCCACGCCCGGCCCGGGAGAAGTGAAGCTCCTGAAAATAGCCAAGCAAGCTGAAGAGAGCTCCTGGGAGAAGAGGGACGGGGGGCCTTCCTGTTTTTAATGACAGATGGCTCCATGCACTTGGAACAAATAGTGGGAAACCGGCAGCCTACCGTCTGTCGCAATGTCCCAGTCTTCCTGGGGATCGCTTCTTAGAAGACTTACGACCGGCTCGCACACCCAAAACCCTGGTGAGGGCTTGTAGCGACTGCTGTGAGATACGTATGTGTATGTGCTTGGGCATCATTGTGTGCGTGAAACGAAGGTTAAAGGTCATTGGTGCATAAAGGATTGCAGGTGGACAATTCAATTGTATTTAGCTGAAGAGTAATATGTTTTCTAATATGTTTCTTATATGCAAATCCACATTTGAGATATATATATGTGTGTGTGTGTGTGTGTGTGCGTGTAGAATAAAGAAAATACTATTAACCTCAGAAGATGACTCATTTTACTCAAAATATACTGTGCAGTTTATCTGATGATGCAACACTTCGAAGTAGTTGCTCAGGTCACTTCTTCCCCTTTATTGCATATGTGACCTTGGACCACAAAACCAGTCTTAAGTGTCAGTTTTTCGAAACTGCAATTTAAACATCACCTGAAAGCTGAATAAATAAGCTTTCCATTAGTGTATGTTTTATAATGATAGGACAATGTTTGGCCGAGATACAACTAAAATCTGGAATCTGAGGGTGCAAAAAAATCTAAATACTGAGAAAATCACCTTTGAAGTTGTCCAAATTAAGTTCTTAGCAATGCTTATTACAAATCAGAAATTACGTTTTGATATATTTACGATACAAAATTTACAAAATATCTTTATGGAACATGATCTTTACTTAATAGCCTAATGATTTGGGGCATTAAAGAAAAATCTATAATTTTGACCCAGACAAGGTTTTTTTTTTTGTTTTTTTTTTGTTTTTTTTATTGCAACAATATACCCCAGTGACTTAAGACTGCGTTTGTGCTCCAGGGTCACATATATGTATTCAAAAAAACAAAAAAAAGATAACTAGCCGGCTAAAATTCCTTCAGAAATTGCTCATTCTCCATTGATTGATTCTCAATCTGTTTGTGTTGTAAAATAAACTGAATGCATATTTATTTAAATTATATTTTCCACAAATATACAGTATTATTTGTGATTGTGAACTGTCACTAGAATGTAATATTAATTATATTTTACAAGCAAATTGCAGTTCAGATCAGCTATTATGAAGACTGCTCATGGATCTTCACAGACCTCTTTGACTGTCTAAATGGGACATCAACAATCTTTTCAACACTTCACAGATTTGGCCGCTGTGAGATAGTGGCTAGAAGGAAAGCATTTGGCTTCCTTGCCATGTTTTTTTGCCACTGGTCTGGCTTTGATTTCACCAGGAGGCGCATGTTGCCATCAAAATCAAGATGGGATGGGTAAATACAGGCACATTCTTTTTGAGAACCTGTTTTAATTAATATTCTTGAATGGCCCAGCAACACTCAATTATGACTGAAAATCTGTGACTGGACCAGAGAAATACAACATTTAACATTTAACATACAACATTTATGGTGGCGCATTTGCAAAAAAGTCAAAGTAAAATTTTGACTCATTGATGAATGTTTTCATAACTTCATTTCTTAGTCTGAACGTTTTTTCATTGAAAATTATTTTTCATTGCAAATGCATTTATTGAATGATTAATAGTTTTTATTATTATTATTATTATTTTATTGATCCAGTTTTAAGGACGTGTAACACTGACAAAAACTAACTAAACCTTCTGACTAACTAAACAGTAATAGCATATTCCACATTTACCTCGCAAAAATGTACAAATATATGGTCTTGTTTCATCTACACGGTGTGCATTTATTATTTTTATTTCCCCCGAATGAATGCAAGTGGAATGTGATAGCATGTCCCATATGTGGGGAACATTGTAACATGACCGTTTAACATCTGACCTAATCATAAATATACAAGACAAACTAAAATGTTTTGTCAATAAAATACAATAATAAACTTATTTGTATAAACTAATGGTATTTTTAGTAAATAAATACTACAAATTTTTGGAGTTTGACAGTGAAAACATCACAGAACATAAATATGCAGCATAGCTCAAAACAATGTGAACAAATTGATGAAGAAACACATTCAGAAAAACACCGAACTGGACACCACACACCTTTCCCTCCACACACAGCTCTCACAACACAAAACAAATAGACAAGCCAGCTTCCTTTTATATATATTTTTTCTGATCATCCAGGTTTTTATTCATCTTCGCGCGTGGTTTCTCAATAGAATCAGAGTTCGAAATGTGAATTGCATTGTAGAATGACATAATTCTAATAACAGGAAATGTTTTAACATGCTCTCCACCTGAGCAACTGGGATTTACACTTGCCTTGTGTCTTCTGCTGGATAGATAAATATTAAAAAAATGTTAATTAACCGGCTGGAGATTAAAATAACAGCAAATATGTCTCATTTTAAAAACACGCACAAAAAATCTAAATGTACTTTTGCTATGGTTAAATACAGTAAACGTTCAATGATATCTTCCAAAGATTTTTGAAGTTTGGCACGCTTTCTCTTGATATGGCAACGATTAAATACACTAAGTTTCGTCATGTGTGGAAACTTGAGTGTTACAACTTTGCACTCCCATAGATAAAATTATCAAAAGGTGTTGGTTGAGGTTAGAGTCAGGTCAGGTTGGGCTTTGGGTTAGGTGCAATAAAAATGTATTATATGTGACGCATTCCTCCTACCACAAACTAACCATCATCTTGATGGTTGATGCACTGTTTTTCGTAACTGAGACTGTGTGGAGTGGAGAAGTAGAGTGTATGTGTGTGTTGGGTGGGTGGCTGTGCACGGTATTCCCCTGCGCCCCCTTTTCTCACCAGATGTGAGAGGGGAAACAGTGATGGTGTAGACCAAGAGGCGGAAGAAAATGTTAAAATACTCCTCACTGATGAGCTTCTTCATGTATGATTATTGAAACCAGCGCTTTATTCTCCCACTCTGACAGAGTTATCATACCAGTCAGTTACCTGCTCTTAGCTGATGCCTTTATTTATATACAGGTAGTAAAAATGAATTGGTTACTATACCTAATGTTATCTCAATCTACACATTCAGTTACCTCTTTTTTCAGCAGTTTTTTTTTTTTTTGCTTGTGTTTTCAAACCTCAGCGTGCGTGTAGGACACTGGTCACAGTCAAGACAGGAGATCAGCATAGTCAAGCACATTATCATACTGACAGGAAGAGCTCTGTGGGTTTTAAAACACCCCTAGTGTGTATGTGTGTCTGTGTGTGACGAGAAAGGGAGTGTAAAGGGTAGGAAAACGATCTAAGTGCGAAAAAAAAAGTTGAAGAGATGGGTGGAGACTCAGCACTGCAAAACCGTTAAACAGACAAAATGCCATTGCTACGTTTAGAGCAATTCAAAGGTGAGTATGACTTAACTAAAGAGCTAAATGCAACAAGTGCCGTTTCATCATTTCACTCAGGGATGGTTACGTAATGAGTCAAGAAGAGTTGCTGAGGGTAAATGCTGGAATTTTTTCCCTTTGCATAAATCAGCAATAATCTAAAAAGGATGCAAAACAAATCTGGGAATTTTTTTTTTTGTGCTTTTTTTTCAGTAGGAACAAAACTGATTTAAGTCATAACAGAAATATTTTGTCCACTTAAAATATGATACAGTGTAAGTCAAACACTGATACTACATTCAGGTAAATATCTGATGTTAACACAAATGCAATTGCTACTTTATAATTATTGTATTATTCATTTGGTCAATTAGATTTGAATCTTCAAATGAATATTTTAATAAAGTAACAGTACTGGAGGACACCTGAAAAATGTTTAATATATTCAGGATCATGCAGGTAAAACTAATCCGATATCAATTTCCCGATAGAAAGCTTCACCTCTTCATAAACAATATTAATTCTCTTCTTTAGCTTACAGAAAGGATAATTCTTCTCTTTCTCTCTTTCTGCAAATAATATTAAAATAATAAAAATATTAGGTTTATCCTCATTTATATATATTATATTTGTATAAATATGATTATAAAAATAAAATAAAACAAGAATATAACCTAAAATAGACATGCATTCAGACATTACAGAAATATTTCTTTTGGAAAGTTAGTATGAATAACTTAAATAAAAAAAAATTGCATTGGATAATCGCATTTGTAGCAATTAAACAATGTGAAAATAATGATTTCTAATTAGGAAAGCTGAACTTCTAAACACTGTTTAGCTTTTCCAGTAACTGTTTGTCAGATGGGATATCCATTGACTGGCCTGCCTTGCATCAGTGGGGATTTCATCACATTTGAGGGCGTAGGATAGAGAGATTGCTATCTGTCAAAGATGATATGCAGGAACTGCTTTCTGAGGCTTTCACAGAAATAAAAGAAGCTCACTTTAGAAGCCTCTTTTACACTGGCCACACTTCACTACACTGCCATTGAGAGCTCTCGTTTTATTCACTTCGTCATTTCATCTCTCTCTTTCTCTGCTCATATTTTTTAATGTGCCACTTTAACGTGTACAATATGATTTCTTCATTAAAAGTGCCCGAAACAGTATATGTTGTCGTCTGTGGAGATATCCGAGATGCGCAAAAGTTACAAACACACACTTGTGAAACTGTTATTTTCAGAGCGCAGATGTGAAAACCATTCTTTTTCTTTAAAAATAGAATAAACTTATATAAATGCAGCAACAGACGGCAGGCTACTGAAATATAAAGCCGCTAATATTTTTTTATCTTTCCTAAAAATGAAGGCCTACATTATAGTTTTGATAGCTAATTATGTTTTTAATAAGTAATTATTCAAATCTTAGCTAAATAAACTTTTTTGTCTGTAAAATTTGCGTTTATTCGTTTCTCACTAAGAAAGTTTGATGAATCATTTCTCTCAGATAAATGTGAGAAGTGTGTTTTTGTCTGTCGCACACGGTGTATTTTTACACAATCGCTCAATACAGTTTCTCGTGTGTTGCACATATGACCTGCGCCGTGAGCACTAACAAGTGAACATGGAACCAAACAAGGGCACAAAAGAGAAGCTCGAGACACACATGCACCATCGGAGAAAAAACTGACCGAAAAGAATTCGTGTAAGTCGTTTTCACCTGTCTTACAGTTATCTACACTGGAAAAAAAGGAGAAATCTCACACACAATAACTGTAATTTTTTTTAAAGGATTATTTAGTAAAACCAACTTGCCGTGATCACTTCATGATACTTTGTAACCACTTTGAATTAAAATTAAAATTAAGAAAATCGAGCGAAAATGAAAGTGAAATGAATGGAAGCAAAGACTGCTTTCTAAAATAGCTAATGAAGAAAAAAAAAGTCCAGTGTAAAACTTCCTAAAACTATTTATGAAGTATGCATCCATAGCTGGAGGAGGACGGGGAAAACTAACTTTTCGATTTCATACATTTCTTTAGACATATTACTGATTAAAATCTGTGTCATTAAAACAGACTTTTTTATTTGTCGGAGAAAATGCCTTTTCAAAAGTCCGTGCTGCTAAAAACAGGAATTTGTAGCGCTGAGCAACAGGTGCGTATCGAAAGATAATGAAAGTAACGTTCAAAGTTGTATTAAACCAAAACATTTACAGCATACAAAATTAAGGAATATATTGCGTATATTAAATTTCATTATCAATGTATAATGATTAGGGGGGAAGTTCCACCCGGTTCCACAAATGGGACCTCGGGAAACTTTTTCCATATGGAAAACTGGAAAAAAATATGATGAACCAAAGTCGAACAGAAAAGAGAAAGAAAAGAAAAACTCATAAACTACAATTAAAACTTGTAATGAAGAAGCCCTGGCGCAGAATAAAGTAATTAGCCAACGCGTAGAGCGCGACGCACACGCCTTCGCCATGTCAAGAGGATTGAAGCGCTTGCACCTGCTACAGAGTTCAGGACAAAAACTTCCCTTACGCCAGATCTCCTCGCTCTCACTTAGTTGAACTGTACATTTTTATCAGCTCTTCAGTACTAAGTCTGTGATATATGTCACTTGGACCGACCAGTGAGAGTTATTTACCTGCTATTCCTTGAGTGTGCAGTATGAAGCTCTTCCAGCTGTCCCCCGCCGCTCCATGCGCACAAGTTCTCAGCGCCGCAGCTGCAGTCTGGAACTCTGCGCGCGGTCCCTCCCCTCTCCACTGCACTTCCTCCTTCCAGCCCAGCATTGCTATGTCTCTGTGTTCAGGCGAGACATTTTTCAGCTTTTATTCCAGAGGCCGAGTCTGCTCGGGGAATCGAGGCAGCAGAGCTTGGCACTTCGCTTTGTATCGTGCCAATAAAAGCTGACACCCAGTAGACCATCACTGGCAGCCATGCATGAGATGGGATGAGGCGGGTTGGGACAGTGGACTGATCACTTCTTATTTATTTATTTCTCTCAGAGAGACAGGGGTCTCTTGATCTCATGTCACCTGTTTTAGTGATGTTAGTAGAATACTTTTCTTAAATGAGAAGTGAATTGATGTCTATTTAAATGAGAAACGGAAAAGATTGTTAAAATTAATTGCTGTAGGCGAGGGGCCGGAGCCCACTAGAGGGCCTTATCAAACTTAACACGGGGCACTAGATGATTTAAATGATTTTCAATACCTTATTCAAAATATAGCAGTAGCAAGAGAGATGTTTTTCTGAATATAAACACATCCAGTTTACATTCGAACCACGGCTATACCGATTAGCGATGTCTGGTTTGCGAATGAATCGTTCTTCGATGTGAACTGGTTCTTTTATGCCAGCTGCTCAATTCTTTGAGTGATTAAAGTCTAAAGAGTATGGAAAGTTCACTTCTGATCCACTTCCGCTCCGGTCTGGAATGCTGTGAATGGATTGTACAAACAGTGAGAAGTCCCAGTGCTGTTATACTAAATATGGGCACTCCTGGAGTGCTCCTTAACCAATCTGTTTATAGGACCAGAACTAACGGTTAAATAAAGTGTGCATAAAGCTGCTTATTCTTTTAAATTTAATTCCATACAGTCATCTCTATACAGGTTATATTTTTAAGAGCCATAAATTATTATTATTTAATAAATCTTCATTGAGTTGTCATTACAGTGGTATGGTAGTGGTCTGTCTTTGAATACTGTCCGTAGGGAGATATCCATGTCTAATTGTTTGTAAACATAATACCTATACTGGCCATGAAGGGCACTTGACTGATTTGTATCTTCTAGGATTTCAATTAGGTTTTAGAAAACACAGCTTATGGCATTAAACGGATGTTGTTTGCAATGAAAGCTGTACATCCTGTCAGTTTCTAGTTGGTAATTACGTATGAAGGGTATGTTCAGAGGAACAGAGACTGGATGTATCACTTGCTAGTTCCTGGCCCAAGTCTGTCAATTGCATCTTTTGGTGAAAAGTTTGATCTTAAAATTTCTGCATATTTATTTAGTTATCTTTTAAATTAACAATAACATTTCCCCTGTGACTCTACAAAGGATAATCTGTTTGGAGAATGGATGGAATTAAAATTTAGTAATATTTATAGAAATATTCAATACATAATGAGTTAGAAAGCAATTTTGGCTTTAAAAAAATAGGTTTATTTAATTCCCATGTTTTGCCCTTATGTTTTAATTGATGTTTCCAGTACATTGCCTCATGGCTGTGGTATTGGTGCAACAAAAGAGATTATTTTCGGCTCCCAGTGAACCAAATGTTTGACCCTTCCAGGTAGCCATATCTCAGGAGCTGCTGGTGCTGAGTCATGTTCAGAAGGAGGCCACTCTTATCTCCTGTCTCCAGGAGGACATTTCAGGCAGTTGGGTGTGGGGTGAAACGGGAACCCTGGATGATCTGGGCTAGTTTTTTTCAGGACAGCCGGTTTTTTGTGTAATTTAGTGACCCTCTGGAGAGCCAGACAGTTTTCTTCTTCTAATATTCTTCTAATAAACTGGCTGTGACATTACAGTGGGACAGTGTAACCACCAGAGAAGCATTAGGGAATGCTTTTGGTGTAGAGTGACTCAGCAAACTGTGTTCTAGCTCCATTCATTAGAACAGAGAGGAGACTGCACAAGCTGGTAGGCTATGACTGAGAACATGTGTAGCCTGACATTTTGGGGAGAAATTACTATGAATGCGTTCTTTTCAGTTTATAAGTCAGACTGTTATCTGTTAAACATTAATTAAAGAAATTAATGTTTTCCATAAACAATTATAAATGAACAATTCAAGGAAAATTTATTTTTTATTCATATTTTACTCTAAAAAGTATTACACATTTGTATAAGAATTCTAAATTCTAATATTCTGTATTCATATTTTGTAGAAAGTTTATTTTTAAAGGCAAGTTCTAATTGGTTAATGAGTAGAAACAATTGGTTAGTGCAGAAAAAAAATCCACAAAGAAAACTCAGCAGTAAATTTCACAATTACAAATGGCAAGTAAAATATAAATAGAATAAAATTTTGAAGTAGATAAATCAACATATTTTTATAATGCAATATTCTATAGAATAAACTATATTTATAATTCTATATATATAATTTATAATTTTAGTGCACTTCCCTGAGGTTATTTAAACGATAAATTTAGAAATTTAAAAAGAAATATAATTTATCCATCTGTTCTTCAGACCACTTTACCTAGGATTACAGGATGCTCAGAATAAAATATATCTTTGATAAAATGTTTTGCATGGAAGCTTAAGTTATATTTTGAAGGCGGAAAAACATAACAGCAGTAAAATATATAATAAGTTCTAGCTATACTTTATGTCAGAAATACAATTGTATTAGCAATTATAATTACTAATACAAAATAATAGTGAATAATGTACATTTCAACATATACACATTTTAATATTTAACGTTCTGTAAATTACCATTAGTGATGTATTATTAACAAATATCATTTAACAATGTACAATAATATATTTATAAATGATCATTAACCTAGATTAATAAAGCTGTAAAACAATGCAGTAAGCTGTTATTTCATGATTATGACTAATATTTCTATGCAGTTTAGATTTGATAGGCTGAACATTCGAAACAAGAGCTAATAAACAAATTATCTTAAGTTATCCGGTAGCAAAGTACTAGAACAGAGACGTCCTCTTATTGCTTATTTCATGGATCTTTAAGCAGCTTTCACACCCTCTAATTTATAACTTTAACTACATGTAATCCATAATTGGTTTAACTACCTAAATAAGTCGGAGATGTTTGAGATTGGTAATCACGTTAATAGTCTGCTTTATTTAAATTCTTAATCAGGGGTTGAAAAAATCTCACTTTCTTTGGGAATGCATTATGCAGGGGATGTCAGAGTAAATTAAATTCCCCTTTGCACACTAAAGCATCAATTTCCTTATGGTAATTATCTGAGGGAATGGATGTGTCACTGGAGGGAGTCAGGCATGCTTGACATTTAGCCTCTTTATGTGGAAATGACACACAAAAAAAATTAATCTCTCGGCCGAGTGAGTATGGCGAAGACCCTAAAGGACTCTCGCTGAATCAGTTATTATGTTTGTGACCCCATCTCGAAAATTGAGCCAATGATACGATGTAGACAAGAAAAAGACTAAGCTTAAGGAGCTGAGAAAAGTGGAGAAAAGTATAGTTAAAAATGATCATGCCTCTAAATTTTGGAGAAGCTTTCTGAATAGTGGAGTTAGCTTGGCTGAAATAGACGTGCTAAAACTTAGACTGGACAGAGGTTGAATGTCATAGGAGGTCAAAGGAGACTCTATTAATTGTGATTTTCTGATCTCTCTTCAGAAGAGCTATTTTAGGTTTCTGAATCTATTTATTAGAAAATGTAAACATAGCCTAAATGGAAAAATTGTCTCTTGCAAAACTGCATTGAACACCGGATAGCAGTAAATCACCAGCAATGTGTATTCCTTTTTAAGCTAATTATTGTTTCAAGGGAAGATTATTGATTAATAAATACTTATTTTGGCATGGTTCCTTGCACAATTCTGTGATTTTAAAATACGTTCGCCATGAACTTTTTAAGATCACATAACCAGCTCCATATGCATGGCTTTTCTGATGTAGTAAAGCGTTGGTCTTGTGGTTCAGAATGCTTATAAATGAGTCACAACACTTTATAAATTACTCAAACACTTCTGAAGGCAAGCTCAAATGGTAGGCTATGGTAACTCATCTCAAAGTTAACAGTATCTGTGTATGTGGTACATTCTTTTCAAATGCAATTAAGCACATTAACCTTTTAGCACCACTAATCTGACATTTAATTTCCAAACTGTTATGATACATATGATTTTTTTTTTTTTTTTTTTTGCCAGATTCATGTTAATCTGTTTTAGAGAAAACTGAACACATTTTAGCGACACTCACTGGACATTTCACTTTGAAAGTACCACAATCAACTTTTTTCCCAATGATGTTGTAAACATAGGTTACATTAAAGTTGATTAGATAAAAAAAAAAATATATATATATATATATATATATATATATATATATATATTCATGACTTTTTATCTCACAATTTTGACTTTATTCCCCTCAGAACTGTGAGATCTGAAAATATAATGAGATATAAAATCTGAATTGTTTATATCTTGTAATTCAGGGCATATGTCTTGCATTTTTCTCAGAATTGTAAAAAAAAAAAGTTTGAGATAAAAAAAATAAATAAAAAAAATCTAAATTACACACATATATATTTTTTTCTTTATGCTGTGGCAGAAACAGCCCTCCATACAATTCTAACTGACACTTTTGTATCAGTACCAACAAATAAACCCCTGATGAAACTAAAGCTTTATTTCTCATGAGACCAAGTCATTCATTTACATTGAACTTTGAAATATGTTAACACTTTTAGATCCTTTTATAAGAAAAAAAAATACATAAAAATAATTACATCTTAGAACTGGGCTCAGTAAATTATATGCAGTTGATCAATGACTTTTGATTAACTATATCTGATAAATTACAGAAAACAGTCAAGGTCCAGTCACATTTAGAATTTTTCGAGGAATTTCATTTGTGAAATTAAATATTTTCAATAGAAATCCACAATAAAAAATTTTCCCATGCAGATTTTGGAACATATTCTAGAGGGCTACACGGGTTCGTTTCACTGGCTAACAGAAAGTTTCTTGGTTTGAAAGTGACTTCATACCTCTCTATTATTGACAATAGACAGCAAAATTGTGCACCTTTATAATGTCTAATTTAATAAATGTATTAATTGTTAACTTTACGCTTCACATCACACTTTACTATCAAACTGCAGGAATAGCTTTAAATCAGTGTGTGGTGTGAACCCTAAAGTCCTCAGACATTACACGTGCCTGTTTGTAGATGAAGATCTCAATATGAAAAGATAATTAGGAAAATCTCAGTAACATAATAGGTTGTTTCAGCAGCTTACATTTATTGTGTTGAGCCCGTCTCATCACGGAAAGGTTTTCACTTTGTCTTACATGGTTCATGGTGATGTGCTGAAGGTCACCTTAGAGAAAGCACTTCAGACCCTCAAACAAAAGACTAGTCTCATCCCTTGCATTGGCCCCAAGATGGACGTTAGTTAACCTCATCTCCATCTCTGGAAATACCACAGAGAGGGTTTTATTCCCACCATGGCTCAGCTGTCAAACCAACTGACAACACAGTATGTTTTCCCATAATGCAAAGCATAACTTAGAACGACATCTTATTTCCTCAACTCCGTGTGTTCGACGTGAGGTTTATAATTTGAACACTGTTTAGTACTTTGGTTTGGTTTTGAGCACTTTTCAGTCATAAGTTGATTCGTCTAGTAGTTAGTGTTTTCTAGGTGTTTTCTTTAACTGCTGGATTCAACTGAGCTGCTTCCAGAGCGGACTGTTTTCAACGTAGTGCAAAGACGACAAAGGGGGAAACAGGAAACCAGCATGTTCCTATTTCCTGTAAGCAGGTGAAGCTGCACTGGTATTCTTTCTTTTATTCTCCAAACCACAGTTCTTGGGGTGCAAAACTAGAGCATTTCAGACAGAAACGCGTGTCTTTTGTTTTCTTTTAAGATAACAGGCAAAGTTTTATTTGCATTGCTATTGCTGCATAACCACAGTGTAGCTCTAAGTTCCACAAGCAGTTTGTACGTGCTATTTGGATGAACCGGTAGTCATAAAAGCATGCAAAAGAGGATCTGTGAAAAACTGATTCACTCATTTATCCGCATGGACACACATATAGTCAAATAGGTAAGCCCACACACATCCACAGCGAATGTTTAAGACAATAGCATATAACCTTCACATTTTCAGAAGCACTCATCTAAATCAAGGGAAATTAAGCTAATAAAGCATCTCATTATTCAGAGCTCAGAAAATCAGTCACTGACATTGCATCATTATAGATCTATTCACAAACACAGATTGGATTTCATGAAAAAGGAGACTTTCATTTCCCACACTTCTTCATCATTTATTCTTCTCTTTAAAGAGCTCTTTTATGGAAAGTACCGGGGCTTTGGGATGAAGGTAAGGGTTTCCTGGTGGGACAGTAGTGATCATTCCTGACAGAGGAGCCTTGTGTCCGTAGTCAGGGGTGCTCCAGTGGTCAAACACTGGTCATGTTCAAATGAAGTGGGAATGTTCAAATTGAAGGAATATTCTGGATTCAATCAACAACACTTGTGGCATAAACCTGACTACTGATTACGAAAAAAAAAAAAAAAAAAAAAAAACTTAACATTTGAATATGTAAATGTTAAAATCTTCACTGTTTTAGTCACAAAGCCACAAAACTAAATCAGTATGTTAAGGTGACTAGATGACTTAAGTGAGCAAAAAATGATAAAAACTACTTTACATTTCAAATAATACTCAAATTTGAACAGAAAAAAATATGTATGAATAGAGCATGAATAGAGTTTTTCATTCTTGACGATTTTATTTGTGCTATTTAAATTGCTTTTGGTTTAGTTTTAGCAGTTTTTTGTTTATTTTGTAATATTGCTTTATGGTCTGAGTGTTGTTTTACTTTGTTGTGTTTTGTATGTCGAGTACTGATGTCTCATCTTTTAAAGACGTATCTTCACTACTAGTCGCTCCACTATTATCAAAGATCAATTCACAAACAGATATGAATATGAAATAAGTTATTGATTTGTCTTCATGCTTAGATAATGCTAAGATAAAATCTTAATGTTCATGCTATTAATAGCTTAGTCTAACTTAAAGTCAGACGATTGGCTTATTTCATATTCTAGCTTGTCGTCACATGTTTTTATCTGTCACACTTCTGATATAGACTACGTAGATCAGAAATTTTAATATGAACATAAAAACATCCAAGATCCCAAACAAATTAACACTAATCACCATTGTGGTGACTTCAAGACAGTTAGAGCAGCAGGACACTTTATGACGTGAATTCACAGGTAGACAGGAACAGTAAATGACTAAGACGTTAGCAGTATTCTGCTGATCATTCAGACATTTTAACTTAAAATTCTGATGTTGATGGAAAAAGTCTGTAAACTCATTATGTCAACTCTGTCTATTTATGCTTTTAAAAAGTGGGAGTTTTATTCATTTGTGTCTGATTTTCCATGAAGCAAGCAATGTCAGAGTCTGTGTCTTATGGCACTCTCAAGTGACTGAGTGTTGCCAAAGCTGCGGAGGAATGAAAACGGTTTGGAGACATTTGAGTTATCACCAAATAAGGAGGAGGAGAAAGTTAGAGGAAGTTGTAAAGGTGCTGACTTTCTGCTGGAAGGAAAAGAGATGGGAGGCCTGTTTTATCGGCAAAGGAAACAGATTTCAGAGCACCGGTGACTCCAGGAAAATGGATCTGGGTTGAGTAAAAACCACGATTACCACCGGCAACAAGAGCAGCTCAGCTTTGGATAGGGCCATCTGGAGAGGTCTGCTCCAAAAAGACAGTAAACCAGCTCTTCTGGGGCCCAACTAGGAAACACGTTTTCTAAAAAACCACCCGGTCCCTGTGTGAGGAGTTTGGTTTTCCTCCAGTGCTTCTCTCAAACACCTCCTCCTTCTTCTTCCTCTTTACTCGAGCTGCAGATGCCTCATTCCTACTCATTCTGAAAGCCGAGGACGTTTTGCCGTTGCAGAAGGAGGGTGGAAGAGCGCCGCCAGGCTGGTTTTGTTCCCTGTAATATCTGTCCGTCTAGACTCTTCAGAAACTCACAGAAAATACCAATGCCTCACGATTTTTCCTGGCTTCTTAACAAAACAATTGAGAAGTAAAGTATATTTTTCCATTTTCTATTCTTTATTCATTTGGTCTGCTTTATAAGCAAGATCATGTTGGGTTCTACTAAGACACTGTTCACACACCTCAAGTCAGAGCCACACTCTGCAGAGCGTTGAAGAGCTGTAAATCTAGGGCAGACACTGACAGAAGGGGAACATGCGGGAGCTCAGAAAAATAAGTTTGACATTGCACATAGTAAGGCAGAAACAGAGAAAAAGATCAGAAGATAAATGAATGCAAGGGTTGTGGGAAACGCCTCTTCAGGGTGATTCTGTGATGTTCCTACTGCTACAGGGCATATTAACTACTGCAATTTGTACAAAAAAAAAAACCTGACACGAATGTATGCAATGACACAGAGTGGGTTAAATGTATTACCATTATCCATTAGATCATTATATGATCACCATTGTGCATTTACTCTCTCTCTCTCTCTATATATATACAAACAGTATAGTGTAACATTTTATGTTGTATATACAGATGTATATTATATATATATATATATATATATATATATATATATATATATATATATATATATGTATATATGTATGTGTGTGTGTGTGTGTGTGTATTTTATGTATGTATGTTTTCAAATGAAATGTTAAATTATTGATATTCTTATTTATTTATAAAATTAGAAACACAGAAACGTTTGTGTGATTTCTGTGTAATTTTTGTGTTGACCACAAAAGTTAACCTACAGGAGAACGTTCTAAATACAAGACGCTGCTGCCACCTACTGAGAAAAATGTGTCTTACAGTGAGGTGTAGTATAAGCAATGCAATGTAATGCGATTTTATTAATATAATATAATATAATTATTTAATATGAAAGTAGGGCTTAAACACTGAATCAAATGTAAACATGCCCAAATTAAATAAAAAAAATATATATATATATATATATTTTTAAATGGCTATATGAATCATTATTAAGCTTTTTCTTATTGTGGCAATATTTAATTGCAAATTAAGCACATTTCCCATACAAATTCCCTAATTACCATATCACAACTACACACACACACACATTCAGCTCTGGCTGGGCCATTCAAGAACAGTCACGGAGTTGTTGTGAAGCCACTCCTTCATTATTTTAGCTGTGTGCTTAGGGTCATTGTCTTGTTGGAAGGTGAACCTTCGGCCCAGTCTGAGGTCCTGAGCACTCTGGAGAAGGTTTTCGTCCATTCTGGTGGAGGGCTGCAGTGATGGTTGACTTTCTACAACTTTCTCCCACCTCCCGACTGCATCTCTGGAGCTCAGCCTCAGTGATCTTTGGGTTCTTCTTTACCTCTCTCACCAAGGCTCTTCTCCCCCGATAGCTCAGTTTGGCCGGACATCCAGCTCTAGGAAGGGTTCTGGTCGTCCCAAATGTCTTCCATTTAAGGATTATGGAGGCCACTGTGCTCTTAGGAACCTTAAGTGCAGCAGAATTATTTTTGTAACCATAGCCAGATCTGTGCCTTGCCACAATTCCTTCTCTGAGCTCTTCAGTCAGTTCCTTTGACCTCATGATTCTCATTTGCTCTGACATGCACTGTGAGCTGTAAGGTCTTATATAGACAGGTGTGCGGCTTTCCTAATCAAGTCCAATCAGTATAATCAAACACAGCTCAAATGAAGGTGTAGAACCATCTCAAGGATGATCAGAAGAAATTGACAGCACCAGAGTTAAACATGAGTGTCACAGCAAAGGGTCTTAATACTTAGGACCATGTGATGGTCAGTTTTTCTTTTTAATAAATCTGCAAAAATGTCAACAATTCTGTGTTTTTCTGTCAATATGGGGTGCTGTGTGTACATTAATGAGGAAAAAAATGAAATTAAATGATTTTAGCAAATGGCTGCAATATAACAAAGAGTGAAAAATTTAAGGGGTCTGAAAACTTTCCGTACCCACTGTATATATATCCATTTCCCTGCACTTGTCCTATGTAAGGTCACAGAGATGCTGGAGTCAGTGCCAGTGTCTCTGTACAGGCAGGAAAACATCCTGGACATATGGCCAGCCCTTATCAGACAGACAAAGCGAAATATCTTAATCTGAACTGCTGAAATGACTGTTTGTGGAGCATATGAAGGCAGACTGACACCTGATGTCTGTGGTCTGTCAAACTGGGATTTTCCAGTGTAACCAAAACAAAACACCTTCTTAATAACGAGTTCTGTAGAATGGTTATGGTGTATATATAGATACACAGATCAGAGTCATACTAGCTGGCAGGGGTGTGAGGAGGTGTTGTGGTGTGCAGAACAGTCAGAGGGATGAAGTCCTCTCCTGGGACGTCCATGTTCTCAGAGCCAGTACAGTACAGTGCAGCGAGATCACAAATATCATGCAAAGCCTAATAAATTTACTGAAAAATAACTGTCAGCAACTATACACTGGAATGTATTCAACTGATTTTATGTGAGTTAGTTATAACATATACAGAAGTTCATTAATTTACTAGAAATCTCTAAGATCTCTGCTTCTGCTTATCTGGCCTGATTTTGGACATGGACTGGTGCTGTTAACTGAAAACAACAGGCAAAAACAACACATGTTTTAATACACAATCTGATATAGATCTATAAATATACAGTGAAAGCTCTGAGTCTTAGAATTAATAAATCTAAAATGAAAACAAAAGGATATTTGAATCACATGGATGGGTTTCCTTGCACGTAACTGATGTCTGTTCCAATGGGATCCAATAGTCTCAAAGCATTAAATCTCTCTTAAAGGAATATTTCATCATCAGGCCATCCAAAATGTATGAGTTAGTTTTTTCATAGCAACAGATTTGGAGTAATGAGCATTACATTACTTGCTCACCAATGGATCCTCTGCAGTGAATGGGTACCGTCAGAATGAGAGTCCAAGCAGCAGATAAAAACAACCCAATAGTCCATAAATAATCCACACCACTCCAATCCATCAATCTTGTGAAGCAAAAAGCTGTGTGTTAGGTAGAAAACCCAAAGCCAAAAAATCTTGCCCATTCTGATCAGAACCCACCAACATATTTGTTAAGAACTCTTTTGGAATGCATTTACTTGTATTTGTATTAAGACATTAATTGATGGATTGGACTTGTGTGGATTACTTTCGGATATTTATGATGTTTTATCAGCTGTTTGGACTCTCATTCTGATGGCACCCATTCACTGCTGAGGATCCACTGGTGAGCATGTGATGTAATGCTACATTACTCCAAATTTCGCCAAATCAGTTTCCATAAATAGAAAAAACTCAACAGCCACAGCTCAGGTCTGCTATGGTATCACTTCAACACAAAGCGTGGACTCGTGGACTCGTAGGGTCGAGTAGCTCTGGGTGGTTTGTGGCGAGGGGGCAACATTGAGTCCCAGTCTACAGTACATCCTCATAAGCTCTTTACCAGATCACAATCACACGTACAGTATGTGAGATACTGTATGAACACTCAGCTGCTATATTAGCTTTCACATTCTCCTACTTTTAGTTATGTCACAAATAAACAAATAAATGGACATGAAATGCTGGTTTTAGTTGAAATTACAGTTCAAATTACCATTGCATCAACATGTCACGATCGGTGTACTGGAAACACGGAGAGGGAACCAATTGCAGGCAAGTCATTTATTAAGGGGTAATCCAAAGAGAATACACAGTCCAGGCAGGGGTCGAAACCAACACATCAATCCACATAAAAAAGACATGAACGCAAGGCAAGGCAAGGCAAGGCAAGGCAAGGCAAGGCAAGGCAAGGCAAGAATTGACGGACATGAATAATACTCAGACATTAAACAAGGACTCCGTAACACAGACACAGACATACAGGGTATAAATACACGGAAGGATAATGAGGGAACAGGAGACAGGTGGGGAACAATCAATACTCGACAAGGAGGAAGGTGACCAAATAAGGGAACAGGAAGTGATAAGGTGACAGACACCGTGAGAAAGGAGGACATCTAGTGGAACCCCAGGGAACACAACCCAGACACTGTGACACAACACAGGTGTTACACACCCAGTATACTGACAAAATGTATACCCTGGCCTGAAGTATACCTTCAATGCACTTTAAGTTTCAGATGAAAAGTGCCTGTAAAAAAAAAAAGTGCCTGTAAAATGCATGAAGAAACAAATGGTACAGAAATCTTTGGAAAAGTACCAGCTGGTCAAGTTGAGAGAGTCTTGGAAAATAAAAGGTGGTAGCTGTGCTGTTAAGAGAGCTTTTAGAGCAACTAATCAGACCTTTGGGCTGCAGAGGTGTAGATGTATTGTCGAGCTGCCGTTGCTATGCTATCAAAAAGAACAGATGGTTCTGCACCCTATAAAGGGATAGTGCAAAGACACAGTGGAAAGATGGCAATATTTTAGCAAATGTCCCATAGGCCTATTAAGGGTGACAAAATAGGACTCTATAAAATTGAAGTTCGGTTCTTTTTTGCTTTCAGTTCTTTTTTTGCTCCAAAACAATTGGACATTTAGAAGAATATACAAATTTTAGCTCTTTTGACAATGAATGCTGATTGGACCCTTTATGTTTAAAAAAAGATTCAAAAGCACCATAAAAGTATAAAATTGGGTGATAACTCTATGCATGCGCTTTATTCCACATACCGTATGAAGCCATAAAAAAGGTTTGGATTGAGAAACAGACCCAAATATAAGTATTTTTTCACTGATAATCTTGCACAGTGAGCTGCAGTGGCGTTTTGGGAAAGGCGGGAAAAGCGATGTTCCAGTTCACAGCAGCTTTCTCTCTGCATTCCTGATGGTGAGAACCAATCTGTCAAATGTCCCATAAGTTTTGTTGATCGTCCTGTATTTAAAGATGAGTAGGCTATTTTAAGAAAAAAATAAATAAAAAAAATTATGTCCTCATATAGATATATATAGAGTTAATACGGGACACAGGAAATTAAGCCTAGTATATGTGTGTGTGTGTAAATTTGAAGGTACTGGCGCATCCTCACGTTGTCACAATGTAATCATTTGCATGTTTTTTAAGCCTTGCCAATTAAAACTTTCAAGCCGTTCGTGTCATCTGCTACAGCTGAAGAAGGAGCAGTTTCAGGTTTCTGGCTTATGAAAACATCGAAAGCATGTATTTTGAGTTCTCTTTAGTTTCATATCTCCTTTAGTGACTCACATTCCATGCTGCGCAAGAGTTGTGAAAATAACACTGGTCATCAACAGAAACGGTGTGATTTTCAAAAACTAGGTGCATCGCAACATGGACAGGGTGAATTTATGAATGCACGTGTGAAAGTTCTGTTACAAAACAATGTTGTTATGTATCCTCATGCTTTTTAAAGTGTGTATATGGAAACCCTTCACCTTTCCTAGTGGGATAAATTACCTGCGTGTCACATAGACTCCACCACTGTTTCTATGGCATCGCTATGAAGAACTTTTTGAAGAAGCTTTGTTTTTAAGAGTGCAATGTGTTACTTTACTAGTTACTTGAAAAAGTAATCTGATTATGTAACTAGCACTGCTTGTAATGCGTTTCCCCCAACACTGGCAGAGACTGTCTGTTTCCACCTTCTGTCATCTCTTATCTATCTTCCCATTTACACATTGAAAGTGGCGACGCTAACTACACAAACATGTGCAGTTTTCATTCAAACTGTCAGCTTTCTTTGAATGTTCGAGGCTTCCAATACATTAGATAAATACTGTAGCTAAAATAACAATGTTGTGCAGTAAATGGTAAAACTATTTGAGCTACAAACCAGTATTTAATTATGGCAATACATTTAAAACACATAAGAAAAAGCAGTTTGCAGTATCAAGGGGAAGAACAGACAACAAGGAGAGGTCAGATGTTAACAACTGAATAAGGAGGTTAATTTCTGGCAATAGTTTAGATTCTCAGAATACAGAAACACACCAACAAACTATTTTTTGATACCTTTATGGTGCTCTTGTTTTGGAAGATTAAAAGCTGCAGCTACATTCACAGTACCTGTGTGTATAAAAGTTACCAGTACACAGTTCTTCTCCTTTTCTCCTTTTATGTTCCAGAGAAGACAGAAAAGTCATGAGGGTTTGGAATAACATGAGTAAATGATGACAGAATGCTCATTTTTGAGTGATTTGTTTCTTTAAAGCTCATTTCGTATGAATAGTTAATGTTTAGCGCTGTAAAAGTGCTAAAGCTTCAAACAAACAGCATACAAGAGTATTATTACAGTAGCAGGGATGAATAATTGAGCATGTCTATGACTGACCGCATTCATTTCATGGTTGTCCTGAGAGGGGTGTTTAATACTCTGTGCAGTTGTCCAACCTGATAACAAAGCAGACGGAATTTGTTAATAAATATGTAAGAATCTAATACTGTTAAATTGCTTTTTGTTGCACACTGCTGCAGTCAGCCCCAAACTTGTGAAGCAAAAAAAGATTGCAGATACCGCCGAGGTTTGTCTTCAATCCTGCTTCTGGTTTCATCCTGGAGTTTCTACCACTTGTGCTCAGACATGTCATATATCAGAGCTCAACGTCTGGTTGGAGGAGTCTGAGGCCTGTTTCGCACTCCTGCTGGAACCCACAGATCGGACACAGTGTAAACCATATCAATGAATGCGGTTCTGCTCTTTGCCCTCAGATGCACCTGTGCCCTTGCACTCAGTTAACCGGTGCACGGATCTATTAGAGTCACATGATTAACGCAGCAGAGCCAAAGGAGCTCTTTCATCAGGCGTCTGTGCTCCACGATTGAATTTGGAGAAAGCACGTCTGTCTGTCTCAACCATGATCTCAAAGTCATTCCTTCCCTCTGGACCTTTCCCACAGGACAGATTCATACGTCTGCACAACCACCTGCTCACTTCATCTGAACTCTCACAAGGCACCCTGAGCAGTCTCACACGATAACATTCTTCCTCTCCTCTATTAATGATTTATAAAAGCAAACAATTAGCCAATAAATAGAATTTATTTCCATTAATGCTGCATCACTCTTCTAGATGTGGTGGGGAATGTGGGACTATGCAGATGGAAGCCACAGGTGTAATCATCATCAGCGTCCGCTGTTGCCAGGAGACTGTGTCATTAGTTTGTCATTAGACTGCCTCCTGTGTCACTGCAGTCAGCGGGAGGTCAAATTACTGGCATGGGTCTGTAAATTAATGCTGGGACTCCAAGCGAAGCTAAAACTCATTATGGAGTAGAATTACAGCGAGTTCTAGCTTTTAATCTAATTTGAATTCAGTAAAATGTGAATTAGTAGAAGGAATGATTATTAGTGAAAGTAGCAAGTAATTAGATGTTTTGAATAGGCTACTAATGCATTAAATAGGTGTTTAAAAAAACTAACAGCAACATCATGTAATGGTCACTAGGTGGAGATCTAGATCAGACAATTTGAGTTACGACGGTGATTCACATTGAGATGGTGGTTCTTAAATAAAGTCAAATAGCATTATTACACCCTAAACATAACAGACACCTTTTGGCAGTTTCACTCTATCTATCTATCATACACATACACATTCACTGAGAATGTAGAAGTAAATATGGATGTTTATTATTATTATTATATTTTTTTATTAATGTTGCTTATGTTCTGTAAGCACTGAGAAAAGACAGGAGGTTGCTTTTTTATGATTAATAATCAAAAGCTCTGATGCATGATTTAAATGAATTTCACATTTTAAATCAAATAAATATATGCTATATTTTAATATTTCCATTTCCATTTATGCATTTAGCAGACACTTTTATCCAAAGCAACTTAAGGTGCATTCAGGCTATACATATTTTTAACAGTATGCACACTGCTTACAAACATGCAAAAGGCCTTCATCAGGCATTGTTTAAACATGAATCAAATTAGAGGTGTGTGAGATTCTTAATTTTTCTTAGACCTTTTGCTTTTATTTTTCCTATGCATCTGCTTATATGATTTATCAGGAGTTCCAGTGGCATTAATTTATAGATAAAAAAAAAATATACTAGACTACAATTAGCATACCAAAAGATATTCTTTAGTGCTTTAGGTCTATGGTGTGTTGGTCTCAGATCTGTATGTTCACTGAAGCAAAATGTATCTCATACAGTCTGCATCGGTGGCCAAAGATTAGTAGATGGTTGGCTTGATAAAAATGGTCAAATGCAATATTCTTCTTTACACTTGTTTATAAAAACAGCTCTGGCATTAATATGGTTGTGTGTGCTTGCGGTCTTTATGAGAATGCGCTGTATATCTGAGTGTCACAATGTGGTACTGTTTACATTGATAAGCACTGATAGCTGATGTTAAACTCGGGCCCAGCAAACATGCAGAGAACTGTATGGATGGGAAATGGTGGGTTAAAAATAGTCCAATTAGAATTATTAGACAATGTTGCAATGCATGTATAACACCCCCGCTCTCCCATTTAATTATGTCGAAAAAATATCTCAGTTCCGTTTCAAGGGAGGGAGGAAAACCCAAAAACAGTAAGTCAGCACAGTTTTCAGTGGAGGTTCAAATTCAGACTCTCCCTTTAATAATTCACACCCTTTTATAGTGCTTGCTTTGTTTCAAAAGAAATGAAAGCTGGATACTGTAACTCGGGCTTTATGTTCTTTACTGCTCGACTCAGTGTAACCTTAAATATAAAGCTTCAAGGCTGAATATTAATCATTTTCCTTTACAAGCTTTCTTGAAAAATAAATAAAGAAAACGGCATAGCTGCTTTTATGATTGCACTCGTCCACATTTGTAAATGCACCAGGAAAAGGAAAATCACATTTGACTCAATCAAAGACTTGTCGGCTAACTAGTGACCGGCAAAAAACTCATGCGCACCAAAACGAAAATATGCAATGAGATAGTGCTCATTAAGATGTGAAAGCAGATCAGAAGGTTTCTGGTGGTTAATTGAATTAATCAAGGCCATTTGACTGTAATTTAACAGACATTTATGCCTCAATTTGCATTTTCTTTCAGTAATGCACAGACTGTGTGTTTGAAGGCACACTAACAACCGCAGTGGTGTTTACAGAGACGTAAACAAATTCCTCTGTAAACAATTAAGAATTAATGCTTCACTCTAGGCCTAGAAATGCCATAGAGTGCTGCTCACTTCTAAAAAATATTGCATTCCTGAATGAACTCCATCCAAAACATGGACCTGTAATTTTAGTTTTTTATCTTCCCGGGCCTGTGCGCACACTAATTGTCCATATTATCCCTGACAAGAACAGTGTGATGACATTTTGCAACACCATTGGTAAAAGACTCCTTAGGCATTTTGATAAACCAGTGTTACATGATCCGTGAGAGCGGCACCCCGGGAGAAACGAGAATTCACCAGGAATGTGCAATATTCACGCTCCTTCACGTTTCTATAATATACTAAAAACAAGTGACGTGTTTTGTGTTAACGTCAGCGCGGCTATTCCGTTTAATTAATGCTCGATCCGTCATTTATTTGTTCTCGCGCTCTTTCGCTTGAGGTCCATTCAGTGGAGGAGCTCTTAATGAATTAGAACATCTTTGGTGCTTGGAGATGAAAGTATTTTTGGCAGGGATATGGGTATTTTTAGTCCAAGAAATAATTTTCTTCAGAGAGAGAGAGGGAAAGGGGGAGAGAAAGACAGAGTGAGAGTGCCATGTTGCTGAAATCTGGTTATTAGTCTGCTTGTCTGCTCCCTCCTTCCCTTCACAGGCCCTGACATTATTTAAATAGCCGCACACCCATCCCATGGTGCCCAGCCGTGCTCCAGAGTGGCTAATTTGGGTAAGCCTCATTCATTTAGAAAAAGAAACGTAACTGTATATTTTAGAAGATGACATGAGAGAAGGGAAAATAAAGGGTAAAAGAAAGAGATGAAGAAGGAGTGAGAGCAGCTGCGGTGGAGTTTGTTAGTCAAGCCTACATACTGTCAATGTATAAACCTGGGTTATGGTTTCTTCAAAATTATAATTGGTTTTAAAGCTTGCAAGCCCCATCCACCACACGCCAAACTTGACTTTCTTTCTTCTGTGGAAAATAAAAGGAGACATTTCAAAGAATGTTGGGGTCCAAACAAATTTGAGCCTCACTGATTGTATGAATTTCAGACTTGACTTTTAAGTTTGTCTCGATTAACTTTCTATGATATTTATTTCTGTGCTATTTGTGTTTATTTTCTTTTTGGTCGGGTTTCTTTTTGGCTGCGTGCTGTTAATTAGGCAACAGACCCAGGATGGATGCTGACCTGCAATGACGCCTGGGACTGTGAAAAAGAAAGTGGGAGACTGTGAGTGCAAGTGTGAGAAAGAAAGAGAGAAACAGAAAGAGGGAAAGACAGCAATGATTGCTCAGATGATGCTTATTTATTTCCTCTCTAATAAGGGGCCCACTTACAGGCCTTAAAGGGCCTTTTACTGTCTAGTGCATTTAAGTATTATAGGGTTTAAAATCAAGATTTGAATTATTATTATTTTTTGGAAACAAAATGCACTGGCATTCATCTTGATGTCTCCCTGCAGTATGCCAGCGTTATTAAAGGTTTTCAAAAGAAAGTTTTGGGATGTCAGATCTTTCCTTCTGTAATGCAGATTATTTCTACAATCCTAAAAGTCAAGGTCTCAAACTGAGATTTTCATATTTTTATGCCATAGATCCATTTTAGGTTCCCCAAAGAATGCTTAAGTAAACAGTTTTTAGAAGAACAATTTATTTATTGTATAAAGAACATTTTAATAGCCTAATCTGAAGAACTTTTCCACTGTAAAGAAGCTGTTATTAAATGGTTTCATGGATGTTAATGTTCTTCATGAAACCTTTGATGCCTATAAATAACCTTTATTTTTAATAGTATAATGCTAAATTATTCTTATTTTTAAGTTCACCCAAAAATTTTAATTCTGTAATTAATAACTCAACTTTAATGCCATTCCAAACCCATAAGACCTTTGTTCATCTTTGGAACAGCAATTAAAATATTTTTGATGAAATCCGAGAGCTTTCTGATCCTCCATAGGGATCAATGCAACTGAAATATTCCCGGGTCCAGAAAGGTAGTAAGGACATTGTTAAAATAATCCATGTGACATCAGTGGCTCGACCGTAGTTTTACATTTTGTTTTCTTTGTGCAAATTAAGTATTCTTGTAGCTAAGTAAAATTATGGTTGAACCACTGATGTCTATGGACTATGTCAACAATGTCATTATTACGTTACTACTTACTACTAAAGGGGCTATATGTACAGTAGAATTTAGAAAATCTTGTTATTAGCGACACAGATGGCCATTAAGTGAAGCTCTAATTTGACAGCTCTTCGATTCCCCCGACATCATGTATAAAGTATATATTATAAACTACATTTGAGACTATAGACTATGTGACTATTTAAGTCTATACACCGTGTGCATAATTATTAGGCACATTGATATTCTGATGATATTTTTTTCCCAAGCACATTACTAAATTCTAAACTACATCAATCTTAATAACTACTATTCATTTTGTATTTAATCATTTAGAAGTGATATATAATTGTCCATGAAGACTGAAAAACCAGAAAAACTCCTTATATTCAGGTGTGCAGAATTATTAGCAATGTTTTACTTTATGATAAAATGAGCCAAAAGAGGTTTAACTCAGACTAAAAAGTCCCCATGAGAAACATTCAAAACTAATGCAATACAGAAATTGCAAAGTTAAGACATGACCACTGGAGAGCAAAATGCTCACTGGCTCAGCAAGGTGAAAAAAAAAAAACAGGTGGAGATGAAAATGAAGGTTAACTGCAAAAGATTTAAGAATTAATGTGAAGAATTAAATGTAAAGCCATCAGGAACCATTTAGTCTCCAGTGCCACCATTTTGCTGAACTACAACCAACCTGGAGTCTCCAGTAGTGCAATGTGCCAGGTTCAGAAGAGGCTTGGGTAAAAAATGCAAGTTTTAGGAGCTCATTTTTAGTCTGCAAGACAGCATAGGAGATGGAATCTTAATATCTCCATAATGTTTGCCAAAACAATTTGATTTCTTTACTAACACGATGTACACATGCTTATTGAAAGTGAATATTTAGCCATGTTTATGCCACATTGCCGTGGGTTTCTGCCCCAAGCAGTGGCCTCACCAAGGCTCGCAAGTCTGAGTGATCATTGGCCTTTCTTCCTCTCCCGTCTTCCCATGCCCTGCTGGCCTCAGCAGCATCACTGCTCATCCAAACACTAGTCATCCTATGAAACCCCCATGAGCACCTGGGGTGAGCTTGTCCTGCCAGTGTGGCCTTTGGCAGCTTCTGTGTGCTGCTTTATCACCCCCCCCTCTTCCTTGCTCTTTGCCTGTCACACTCAATTAGCCCAATGAAGTAACAAATCTGCCGCTCCATATTTTTCATTAGGGATTGAGGGAGCGGACAGATATCAGTGAGCCATCATTTCCCTCAGTATAGAGAAGTTTATAATCAGCATATGTATTTCCTCAAATGACAGTGTTTACTCAGCTCTCTCATTAGAAATCAATGCCGTGTTGGGAGTAGACAGCTCAAATGAAAATCAGTCAGAGCCAATTGACATTTCTGAGATAGAATAGTTGGGCTTGTCACACGCGCATAATCAGAAACAACAATTTAAAAGGATCAGAACCAACAGCTGAGAAGCTGTGCCAAAACATGGGAATAGGAAATGAAAAAACAAAAGGGCTCAGAGGCGCACAATGAAACGTGTGGGGGTTCATATTCACAGACCCTTTTACTGGAAGTGGTTTGTACGGGCAAAAAACCAGACAATAGCAGTAGCCTGACAGGAAGCTGAAGGGTCTCTTATAGAGATTACAGCCAAATGATGTTCCCACCTTAAGGCGAAGGCATAATAGACATTAATCTTATTTGTGAATTAGTCAACCCGGTCGTGATGGAAAGAAATGAACCTGATGTGTTGTTAAACACCATTGCTGCACTTACACATTGAAAAACACAAAATCTGATTAATCGGCAGAGAGAAGTTCAGCTGCAGAGCACTTAAAATGCATAGCAGCAGCAGCAAACTTATGAATAAATAAAATGGGCAAAACAATAAAACAATGAGAAATAAATGCAGCAGACAAAAACTCTATTAGAAGTCATTGAAAATATATATATATATATAAAAAATTATATATATATATATATATATATATATATATATATATATATATATATATATATATATATATATATATATATATATATTATATTATTATATTATTATATTATTATATTGCTTGGAAAGCAATGGCACAAATCTATGAGTTTACTTCCTTAATGAAAACATCTGTGTTCTCCTATACATATTTGTAAACAAGAAACCTTAACAATAAATAACTGATACCAATTTTAACAAAAAAATTGAAAAATAATAAAACATAGATAGATAGATAGATAGATAGATAGATAGATAGATAGATAGATAGATAGATGATATAGAGATAGATATAAGGTGTGCAGGTTTTCCATGATTTTCACCTTGTAGTTTCATGACTTTGAGCACAACAGTGATGTAAAATTAAATGATTACCTTTCTGAAGCCATAATTGTGTCCTGACATTTATTAAAATTGATTAATTTTCCTTCAAATCTAAAATGCAATTATTAACAGCCAGAAACCTTTAAAAACTAAAATTACCTAATCAAACTTGAAAAATTGCCCATTTCATAGTATGAGCATGCATTACTTGCTCTGTGGAGCTGCTACCAATTAAAATTCTATATCACGGTGCATCTTAAACCTCAATCTACCAACTGTTTGGGCACTATAACAAGCATCACGTTATTGCAGTATGTTTACACATCAATGATTGATCTGTCCTAGTTATTAACAGTTTGACAATTTCCAAATAATTTGACTGTTTGCATAGGAGTCACTGGTTATTAGTTTCCTCGCAGCTGTGAGATGAGTGGGGATGGTGATAGTGTCCTCAATGGAAAGATCATGCTCATTGAAGCTTGTAGATATTTTTAGACCCGTCATTGCCGAAGGTGGCAAAGAAGAGAGGGCTTCTGGATCTGGCTGTCTGCTGTCTCTCCCCTCTTCTGTAGCTCCTGTTTCTCTGTGTTTCAGACCGTGCTATAACTCAACCAAGAGTTTCAAATAAGAAATAAAAGGCACCATAAGGTAGGCAACACAGAGGGTAATGGACTTTCTCTGTTGCTTTGTAAAAATGAGCCTGTCCCTTGTGACTTACGAGATTCCATTATTAGACTGACACACAATTGCAGAGGCAACCTGTTTTCATTCCCTAAGACTGGTTCGAAATTACCTGGGCCGGAGAAGCCAACTGCAACAGAAAGAGACATTTGAGTAAATGCCTCCCTCTAAGCACCTTAATTGCTGTCAATTGTCTCGACACTTAATAGAGTCTTTTTAAAAATGGGGCAACATTGGGCCTTAACTGCTGCTCAGTGCTGCTTGTGTCTTCACAGATGCAAGCAACAACTGATGCCCTTTAAGACATGATTTGGAGTCATGATAAAGAAAATTTTAAGGCATAGTTCATCCAAAAATGAAAATTATTTAATCACTTCCCTACCGTCATGTCATTCCAATGGTGCGTGATTCTCTTATGCAGAACACAAAAGGAGAAATTTGAAGAATATCCCGGTCACTCTTTTCAATATAATTGTAAATGAGGACTGGGGCAGTCAACTTCCAGAATGGCAAAAAAAAAAAAAAAGCATCATACAAGTATTACATCTAGTTATGCAGACATCAGTATCAAAACAATGCTCTTCCAGGTTGAACCAAGACATGCTCTGTATTCAGGTCATAAGTTTTTGAAGGTCCTAAAGCATAATATGGTATTAGATATTTAGGAAACATGCTAAGTTCACATATCTGTATCCCTAAAAAACAACACTACAGCCATTTATTCTACATTGAAATGCGTGTCCTGTGTCGGAATCTCTGTTTTTGTTGTGGTCTGTGTGATTCTGCTCACTGCCAATTTACCCAATGACATTTTGACATCCTGGGTTACCATTTGGCAGAAAACACAGTGTATTGCAGCCTTGGAAGCCAGCAAACAAACTAGGGTCAGAGATCACAGATTTTACCTGAGGAGTCTGAGGAGGGGCTGGAGAAACATTTCTCTCCAATATTTTGAATTTGGACTGCAGAACTCATTTCAACCACTGTCGGTCAATATTACATACAGCAGCTTTATTGCAATCTTTACCATCATGTGAAATTCCCGATTACATTGATTCCTATTAAAATGACTTGATTTTGCCTCGATATAAAAATGCATTTGTAAAAATATGCATTTGTTGATGCAGCCGTGCCATTTTTTAAAACTCAAGTAACAAGTAATTATGCAAAAATTAGGATTTATTATTCAAAACTGTGGACCTGCAAATCAGATTTTGTGTGAAAATGAATAAAAGGGTTTAAATAAAATACTTTTAATTTGAATGAAAAGGAGTTTTACTGCCTCTAGTGTTCATTTCAACTGGAAACTGCAGCGAATCGTATGTACAGGTACGTTTTTTGAGTTTCACAGAAATGTATGTAGAGGCACGTACTTCTAATGAGCCTATGTTGAAAATTCACCAAACAACAGCAAATGTGAGTGAACTTAAAATATTTGTTCAGTAATGAGAGAAATTCATGAATGGTTGAGTCCTCTGACTGATTTATCAGCAACTTAAGTAGTGAAAATGTCTGTTTTTCACTCATGGCTTCAGAAGACTTGGAATGCAGCACACATGCCTTAAGAACTACATTTATGAAAAACTTTTTGAACCTTGAATGCTTTAGTCCTCGTTATTAATATTAGGATAGAAAAGAGCAACCAGTACTAAAAATTCTCCACGGACAAAAGCAAGTCATATGAGTTTGAAAGGAAACACGATGGTGAGTAAATGATGACTTAATGATTATTTTGGGGCCGAGTTGATCCCTCAAGTTTCACAAAGAGAACTGAATCTCTGTTTTTCAGAAGCTTGCATCAGTTAACCTTACAGGGTCCCTGTTAGCAAAGAATTGAACAATCCCAAGGATGAAAAATGATACTCAAATACCTGGATTTTAACATTCCTTGAAGCTAAGAGAACAGGGTGGTTTTTCTTTATGTTAACATGACCTCACGCTCAGACAGCTTGACATCTAGTTATGCAGACATCCGTATCAAAACAACGCTCTTCCAGGCTGAACCAAGACACGCTCTGTATTCAGGTCACAGCGGTGAAGAGAGGAGACGAGGCATCTCCCCCAGCACGCTAACTCCAGTGAAAAAGAGGATGAGCAGGATTAGCCTTCTCCCCCAATCACTCGCATCGCCTCCAACCACACGCGAGCCGATCAATAACACACTCACAGAGAGACGCAACAGGTGGTTGGGACAACTTACGAAAACAGATAGCCAATATTCATCTGTTTCCCCCGTCTTCTTTTAATCGAGGGACTGGCATGTCTTCTCTTGTACTATCTATCTCTTTAGGCGTGAGCTGTGAAGTGGAGGATGATTGAGGTAGAGGTGTTTTTTGGAGGGTGCTAGGCATATCACCTCGTCTCGGACCACATCACACCTTTTTAATGCAGCGTTTCCATCTGTCGCTTGTGCTGCAGGCTGCTGACAACAGTCTGACCACGAGCACAGACACACAGCTGGCGCTACTGGACCGGAGAAAATCGGATTCTCTGTTGAAATCAGGCATATCGGTTTCACTGGTGAATTTCCAGTACAGTATAACGTCTCTGGGGTTTTTTTTTGGGGGGGGGGGGGTCTTCTGTTCCCGGCTGTTGCTGTGCACAGAAGTGGCCCCGTTTTTTTCTACTGTGCGAAGTGAAATAATACCTCACGTGTCGAGACAGACCAGCAGGTCGGCGCCTCAATCGCATGGTGTTTGTTTTGACAAACAGAGGGGTCTGCTTGCTATTCTTGTGTTATCGTTCATCTTCCTCTGCTAATTACTTGCTTGGACTAGTTTTGCTGTTGAAAACTGGACCAGAGTAAACAAGCCCGAGGAAGCACCGCAAGAGCAGCAGCATCGTGTCATCCCAGATGAGCTTTAGTTGGAGGGGAATGATGGTGCCATGAGTTAATCTGATGACTAAATGTAGAGTAGTTTGACAAAATGTTATACAATAGCTCGTCACATGATTACCATGGTCAAAAAACTGAAATGCACCTGGATTTTATAGGCAATACTGGAAATGTATATTGATCACTGAACTAGAAATGTCTTTACTATGCAGTTAAACGAGATTCAAAAATGAAAACAAATGGACATCAGGTTAAATGCGGTGCAGTGGTGCACTTTACTTGTTGCCTTTACACAAATGGTCTTGTTAGGGGTTTTAGAGAAAAAAGTTGATAAAATGTCAAAAAAAATTCATTATTATATGTTTACATGTACATTTGTTGATTTAGCTGATGCTTTTATCTGAAGCAACTTACAATTGAGGAATACAACAAGTGAGTCGTCATAAAGAGGCAAATAAACACAGGTAGTGTCATGGTAAAAAAGTCTCAGGCATTTATAGGTGCTAAGTTTCCCAAAAGGATCGTAAGCCTAAGAACATTATAGACCCATTGCCACCAATGGAGTTACAGTCAATTTAGGTTTATGATGCTTTTGGAAAACGCAGCCCAGATTAGTACAAGCTAGACAGGGAGGGGTTAAGGAAAGAGAACGCAAAGTTTTTTTTATTAATATTATTATTATTTAGGATGGAATCGAATGACAAGGAGAGTGATGAAAGAGTAGAGTTTTCATGTGTCGCTTGAAAATTTTGTATATTAGGAGAGTATATGTGACCCTGGAGCACAAAACCGGTCATAAGTTGCACAGGTATATTTGTAGCAATAGCCAAAAAAACATAGTATGGGTCAAAATTATTGATTTTTCTTTTATGCCAAAAATCGTTGGGATATTAAGTAAAGATCATGTTCCATGAAGATACTTTGTAAATTTCCAACCGTAAATATAGCAAAACCTCATTTTTGATTAGTAATATGCATTGCTAAGGACGTAATTTGGACAACTTTAAAGGAGATTGTCTCAATATTTAGATTTTTTTTTGCACCCTCAGATTCCAGGTTTTCAAATAGTTGTATCTTGACCAAATATTCTCCGATCCTAACAAACCACACATCAATGGAAAGCTTTTTATTCAGCTTCCAGTTGATGTAAAAATCTCCATTTCTAAAAACTGACACTTACGTAAGACTGGTTTTGTGGTCCAGGGTCACATATTTGGTCTTCATATTGTCATCTCAAGGGGATAAACATTGTAAAATTCAGAGAAAGACGTCAAATGAACAATATATATATATATATATATATATATATATATATATATATATATATATATATATATATATATATATATATATATATAAAAATGTAATTAATAAAAAAAAACATTATATATAATATATAAATAGTTTACATGTTTGAAAATGTCATTCTACATTCCAAAAACTGTTCAGAAATAATTGCCATGGTTGAGCCACCAGTTATGTTATATTTTATAAATCATATTTATTAATGTGTTGCTTTCAATGAACAGTTCTTTACTTGGTTTGGCTTTATACAAATGGTGTTAAGAAATAAAATTTATTTAATGCATAAATATTTAAACAACTAAAACAAATTAATTAAAGGGAAAATTCACACATTCACATTTTCTGTCATTTATTACTCACACCCATAAGACCTTTTTTCATCTTCAGAAAGCTCTTGGATTTCATCAAAAATAGCTTAATTTGTGTTCTGAAGATGAACTAAGGGTTTACAGGTTTGGATCCACATGAGGGTAAGTACTTAATGACATAATCGTAATTTTGGGGTGAACTAAGTTTAAACATTGGATCAACAATAATATAAATGTTATGAAATAATATATAATATATAAATAATATAAATTTATGATTGATCAAAACCATAGTCAAGATCTGTAAAAAAAAGCTTGTGATATTACTTAAATACACATTGATTTGACTTACTCCTGATAAGACATCATTCCTTGAGCTGAAACATTATTCTGCTCATGAGCTGCTGATTTGTATTTAAATTTCTGAATGTTTTTCTTTCATAATGAACAATCACATAGCTTAATAAATTGGGTGCTGCGTTCAATTTTGAGACGCTGCTATCATTTAATTGTCATTTGTAGTGCTGTGTGTAAGAAGGCCAGAAATCAGAGTGTGAAATTTCCTCTTTATGTGTTTCGAAGCGATGTGGACATCTTGCTAATAGAACACAGCCAAACGCTTATTGTTCATTTTGTACCTTACACCAACACAATTACCGACAAAATCACTCAGTTAATCATTTCGCACAGCAGTTTGTGTTTCCTATGTCAGAAACTCAGCTATTGGGAATGCAGCTTGGTCCAGAGGAAATCAGCACAGATTGACAGACATGTTCAATGGGGTATTAGCCATGTATGAAGTAATCTGGCTACAAGCCAGAAATGAATGTCATTGCTTGTTAAGGGAGAAGCATTTACTGTCATTTGAATGACCAGGGGACGTTCGTATATTAGGGGAATTTTAGATGCAGCGCGGGGTAATCGGTTTTAGTTTGTGTAACAGATTCCCTCATTAAAAGTTCCCTTTGAAGACAGACGGAGTTGCTGGTATTAAGACACTTTGGGAATTCCATTTCAAAGGGGCAAACTAATTCAGGCTACCCTCGACTGTGTAGTCATTAGAGTTAGTTTTGATAATTGAGCTCAACTAGTAAGACCAAATAGAGCTGAAACTATCCTTAACAATAAATAAATGTGCGTGGGATATATAAAACTGGCCAAGCATCCAGATCTTTTGGCCCATTATAAGAGCTTGTTTTAAGGTCAACGCTGAAGAACTGAACAGGGAAATATAAAAGAAAGTATTCTCATCTAATAGATGGCTAGATTGATGCAAGAAAAGCCGAAGAGGGGTTAAGCGATACTGTGGGAAAGAGACACTTTAATGGCAATTGTGCACAGCCAGTAGGGAGTCAGACTTTACAAAAGGATGCATGAAGAAATCCATGATTCCCAAATTCCACTGAGCCCCACAGCTGAGACGTCGAGAGGGAGTAAGAGACATTGGAGGTGATCAGAGATAAAGAAAGAGATAGATTGAAGCACAGGGAGATGCCGGGGGGTGATCAGCTCTTCTGTCATGTATGTGCACTCATCTGGCTCCATTTTCCCACAATCCCCCAGTCTTGCCCGAAGGCACGTTTTGCTACAGGAGGGATGCACTGGTTGTCTGGCAACCCTGGTTTAAAGACAGGGAGCATGTAAACAGATATTTGAAACAACTTATGAACATTGGTTTCTGTCAAATCCAGTAACAGTTTCTTTTCAGACCCATATTTCTGCTCTGTTATTCATAATCTGCCCGTAATTATGTTGTGTAATTTTATGCTCTTTTAATTGATTGGGCACATTATTAACTGCTGATAAAACATCATGAGGGAAATATAAACCTCTCAATATAAACCCTCATCTTTAATCCCAAAAACTAATTGCTATTTCTATGCGTAAATGAGGCTGCTGAAGAAAATCCTGAAGATAGACTTTTAGCCGTTTGTTTGCTGAGAGTGGCATTGGAATAAAATGTAGTACTGTAGAATCTACTCAGCTAACCCGTGTTAGGCTCTTTGTAGCTTTCAGTTAGCGGCAGAGCCCTTGACATCAAACCCAGCTGCATTTAAGAGCTGCCATATGGCATGGAGGGATCTGATTGAATTACTTTGATGCAAGATTCAGCATGTGCATCTTTGATATCACACAAGATGTTGGTGCATATTATCCTGTCACATGAAATCATCAACTTCACTTTGAGTCTCTCACGTTAAATGAATGATCAGCATTTTCAACACTGATTTGTTTTGTTTAGAGCAAATCACAGCAGTCATTGTGCGCTAACACTTGAACTGTCGCTACAGAAATTACTGGAGATGAATGTCTTCTTAAAAACATGAGTCATTTGTGCACTTGTTTTTAATTCTGACCTTTATTGAAAAGTACTGACCTTAATCAAAATTTGGTTGACATGCCCGTTAAAGATCAGTTTTAAAAGCATGGTGCATACTAATGAAGAAATGCCATTTATTGTCTAAAGGAGTGCTTTATTGTTTGCTAAAACTGAAACTAAAAGTATTCAAGCGATTGAGGTAAAAGTATAAAAAAAATTATAATAATCCGGTTATTCAAATAATGATTTTGGTACATGAAATAATGCTTAAACTAAACAAAACAAAACAAAAAAAATTAAATGTTGCTTTGAAAAGTAAAATAAATACAAGCTGATTTACTAAAAAAAATAAAAAATAAGCACATAAGAAAATTATTAAATCTAAAATTTAAATGAAAAAAAAAAATCAGTAATTCAATATATTAGTAAATACTATAAAATGCTAATTATACTAAAATGACACTGGTCTAAAATCATGTTTATTTTAATTTAATAAGACAATGTTCCTTTTTTAATCCGACTGCATTTATATGAGCAATGGCAGTATGGAACAAGTCACTGTTGCTTATTGTTCAAGCACAGACACATCTTCCATGTATCTCACATCTCCATCAGTGGGAGGTGTGTGAGCTGACTGAGTCATCCAGATCAGTGTTTCTCAGTCCAGTGGTCCTGGAGTAGCCCAGAACTGCACATTTTGACATTTCCACTCATCATCTCATTATTAGATGCTCCAAGACCTAAACTGGGAAGACGTGATTATTTAAATGCAAAGTATACCTACATAAGCTGTGATCATTATCCTACATAAAAAAACTGAGAAACGCTGCAATGCAGCTGATGTCCCTTCCCATTTCCTTTCATGAACACCAGAATTGGGAGGATCTTTTTAGCTTCTGTTGTTTCTTCAGTGTGATGAAGTTCAACAAGACAGTTTCCCCAGGGCGGGAGTTTGATTCAGATAAGCAAATCCGAGCTGGGTATGATTCCCAGTACTTTACACTTCTGCTCTCACTGTAAAACATTTTGTCAGGTAACCTAAAAATGTGCTTCAAGTGGTAACATCTAAATGAACTGGCAGTAAAAAAAAATATTCTGTATTTCAGAATCAATCTAGGTCATACCAACTAAACTTATTTTAAAGGGTTAGATTATGAAGACATTGCTGCAGCTATATGTAACAACTGTAGTTTCATATTTTCCAGGGCTCCAGTCATCATCTTTATATTACATATTTATATGTCATTCTGCAGGAGATTTTCACCAGGGTTATTATAGGAAACTAATACAAAAAATCCATAATAATAATAAAAATCTTGATTATTTTCTTTTAATATTTCATTGCATGCAATACACCAAACATTCATTTTTAATTTAGGTTTACTAAAAAAAAACCTAAAAACTATATAGATAGTAAAACTTTAGATTAGAGAATACATATTCACTGTTAACTAACAGTTTTCCCTCAGTGAACTTCTTATTTGTTGCTTCTTGATAGCAGGTTGTTTTAGTAGTTATGTCGGGTTAAGGCAGAGTCTATATAAATAAACTTGCCTTGCCTTGCCTCATGCATTAATATGTGCTCTTTAAGTACTAATAAAAAGCCTAAATTATTGTAATATGCATGCTAATAAACAACTAGTCAATAGTGAGAATTGGTCCCTAAACTAAAGTGTTCCCAAACAAACTAAACATGTCGAAAACACAACAAAATTTTTAATTGAAAATGGAAAACACAAAAACAGCTGATTCAACTAATTGAGTCACTGATACTAAAATAACACTGCTTTTCACCCAGTGCTATTTAAACTGCAATTAAGTACACTGACAGCAAGAACAGAAGACCTGGGGTTAAGTGGCTTGAAAGCAAAATGCTAATACAGAGCTCTTTATTGACACAGCTAAATTTAAACCATCAGTTATTGGCCCAGCCACTCGATCGGACACTCCTCCTGGTTCAATATTCCTCATGAAATCTGTGCCATTTGTCATGTTTTACTTGACATTTCAAGCATGGCCCCGTGTTTAAAAATGGTAACTAACCTCAGACGAACTCACATCAGAGTCGAACTCACAAACAAGCGTACACAGTGTAATGATTTATTTGAAACATGAAAACACGTACACATAGAAACACGTCTTAGCAAAACGGACCTCAGATAAGAGCACAATAGAGACTTAACATAAATGCAAACATCCGCAAGCAGCTTTTTTTTTTCTGTTTTTGATTTCCTTGAATGGAGACCGAATCCATTCTGCTCTGCTGACTATCCTGACGTTGTGTTAGATGTTACGTGTCACTCCTGACAGTCTTTGACGAAGCCTTTCCTCCAGACACATTGACAGCTGTAGGTGCATTATACATTCTAATAAGACCGACTGAAGCTGATCCGGTATTAAAACGTTACAGCATATCAAAATACAGTGGCTATAAAAAATATCATTTCACTGTAAATCAGATATCTGAATCCAATAATAATCGTTAAACCAGCACATACATAAATAAATATCCTTTATATGGGTTATAAATCTCAATACAAACTTGAAGTATTAATATATTTGAATCCAACCCCATGCCTCCTAAGACTATACAGTACATGTAATTCTAACGGATGAATCTCATCACTCGTCATGACTCGATGCCAACTCAGAGGCTCCGTGGTAGCGAGAGGAAAGTAGCGTTTCGCACCCTGGCCCTTGGATTTGTTCCCAGGTTAATACGCCCATCCGCTGCATGCTACAGGACACTCTGAGTTCATAGTCATGAACGGTCACAAATGACCGAAGGATGTATCGGCACACGATGCCGGTGTCTTGGCTGCGTGTGAGGCTCAGGGCTGCCGTGCTGAGCCCATACGGACCACAGCTGGGACGGGTGATCCAGATCTCCGCAGCTGTCCGGGTGAAGGCTGAGGGTCTCAAGCATTAGCTCGGCTGGCACTCGTTCTTGCTGCAGGTGGCCTGCCGCTCGATATGCCAGGTGCCCTCCTCGTACGTGCAGTAGCAGATGGTACATTCGTCGATCTTAACCTCTCGGCCGGCCGGGATCACCGCTGTGTCCGCGTAGCAGTTTGGCCCTGTGGGAGAGATGGGAGAGGTTGCATCAAATTGAGAGAAAGCCTGTTGAGTTCTGCAAACACAACTGCAAGCCCTGGATTTGAGTGGCAGTAACTGTCATGGATCAAGCTGAAATGATGTCAGATGACCTCATGTAAGTTTTATGATGTTTTCAAGTTAGCAGTCAATCTAAGCACAATACTATGACCCGAGTCAGTTCTTTTTCTGCATGTACAAGGCTGCAGACAAATAAAGAAAATATGAATTGAATATTTACTGTAAGAGCCAAATGATTTTTCAGTTGATAAATTATAAAATCGCTTAAAAGGGGGGGTGAAATGCTATTTCATGCATACTGAGTTTTTTACACTGTTCAAGAGTTGGATTCCCATGCTAAACATGGATAAAGTTTCAAAAATTAAGTTGTACGTTTGAAGGAGTATTTTTGTTCCAAAAAAACCTCTTCCGGTTTGTCACAAGTTTCGGAAAGTTTTTTTCGAGTATGGCTCTGTGTGACGTTAGATGGAGCGGAATTTCCTTATATGGGTCCTAAGTGCACTTCTGCCGGAAGAGCGCGCGCTCCGTATAGCAGAGCACTGAGAGCACAACAGACTTCACTGATCAGAGCGAGAGCGTCGCGAAATGTCACAAAAGAAGTGTGTTTTTGGTTGCCAGGGCAAGAAAACCCTGCTCAGATTACCAAAAGAGAAACAGCATTAAGGGAGCAGTGGATGGAGTTTATTTTTACAGAGCATCAACGGAGTTGTGCAAGTGTTTTTGTTTGATCCCTGAATTTCGAAGATGCTTGTTTTACAAACAAGGCCCAGTTTGACCCCGGATTTGCACATTGTTTATTTCTTAAGGATAATGCAGTCCCAACGAAAAAGGGTCACGATCGTGTGTTGGAACCGCATGCGGTGAGTAAAACTGCTTCAAATATCTCTGTGTTGTTAACTTAGCTATCAGCGCGTAAGCATATCAAGTAAACAACATGCGATGTTGTCATCAAACTGCACTTTCCACATGTACAGCTTAAAAAAAAAAAAAAAAAAAGACGACATAAAGTGGAACTTAGTCATTTTCCAAAACCGCTAAGCAAATATATACAGTTTCAGTACATACCACATAGAGACGCCTTTGCTGATGCTGCTCTTGTTAAATTTCAGCCTCTGGATCTGTGTCACAGCTTCCAAACGCTCTCAACTCAAAAGCCTACTGGCGCTCGTGATTCTTTAGCTCCGCCCACACGTCACGCATCTAGGCGCTCGTGTTTTTCCGGGAAAAATCGGTACAGACTATCTTTCTCTTATAAATATAATAAAAATAAAGACTTTTTGGAGTTATGAAGGATGCAGTACTACTCTATAAGTACTCAAGATTAACAGGATATTGAGTGAAAACGAGCATTTCACCCCCCCTTTAATAAAGACACTTCAGTCAGTTCTGCTTTAGATGTGACAGAGGAACAATTTTGTATAAAGGTATAAAATCCATGGTGTTATTCTAGTTTTATTTAGTATAAATTTACTAAATTTGATAATATTTCTGCCATATAAACATCAAATGCAGTGTTGATCATAGTGACAATGTCACCCCCAAAAAAACTTGACATACAGTTAATCCAACGGTATAATTAGACATCATTTTAATCAATAACCAATCATTTAATTAATTAAATAATTACATTTTTATTTTGAACACCATTGTTACTTATGACATTTACAGAACTTAAAAAATGACTCTCAGTACAGTGAGGGAGTCACTTGTGAGCTCAGTAACAGCTCTAAATGATTCAGTCTGTTTCCTGAATCTTTATAAATACCTCATATCAAGCAATCACTTCATGAGTAATTTTTCATTGGTATTCAACACTGGTTTGCAACAGACCATATCTGATTAATTAGAAATAAGCCAATAAAGAGATATACGAACTAGGTGCAGCTTCCAGCTAATGATTCTCAGATAATTTTGTATTGGACATGAAAAATGTCTGACAGTTCAGTGATGGAGTCACTTGTTAACCCAGTGACAGCTCTAGATGATTCACTGAATTTGATTCAAACTGTTAGCTGATAAATCTGTTCAAATTATTCATTAAAAACAACCAGTTCATAAGAGTAATTTTTTCATTGGCATTCAACACAGGTATGCATAAGATGGTATCTAACAAAACTGAATATAGATTCACACAAAGCTTTCCCACTTGTCACCAATTGTGAATGGATTATAAATTATTATTGCAAATATTTTGCCGCATTTGTGACAATTTTGGTTGCAGTGAGGATCTCTAATGCAGCTCACTTCATTGAAGGGAAATTTTGTCTTTGTCACGGCTGCTTGCAGGCAAAACTATGACAGCAGAAAAAATGAATTCCAATATCCTCAAGTTTACGGAATAATCCAACTAGGCAGACATACAGAGGGTGCAAAAACAACAGCATAACGGTGACTGAACACCAACTGAACGTGAGGGAAGGGTTTATACAGACAACACAAATGAGATTATAAATCAAACACAGCTGGACACAAATGATTACAAACAAGGAGAGGGAATTCAAACAAGGAAACAGGAAGTAATGACCAACAAACTAAAAGACTGCGAATGACCAAACTAAAGTCCATGACTGTGACAGTCTTGGCATCTTGACAGCAGTCGTTACTGAACACATAGATGGCAATCAGTCTTTATTATAATGGTGTTAAATGTTTCATAGGACAATAGTAACTTTAAAGATTTTCACAGTTCAATATCAGGCCTTCCATAAAACATTACTGTATCATAACTTCATAGAGGAGTAATTGCTGAGCTCTCTGTGTAACATCCACATTTATCAAGCCACAAGTGCAGACTCAAACCTTTAGTGTGCTGATCCATAAAGCTCTTCCATTGCATACATTTTTAACTACTCTTATGCAAATGCTCTTTCAAAATGTAAAAAATTTATTCAAACGTATGTGTTTAAACCTGAATCCAGCTATAATGCTTTTGAGGACTTGCTAGAGAAAATAAAGCTGGTTTCTGCAAATAGCTGTCGATGAAACCAACACACTGGCAAACAGAAATAAAAAAGATATAGTATAAAATATACAGTACTGTGCAAAAGTCTTACTATTTTCATTAACAAAAATGGTTTTAAGTCAGTTATTTCTGTTTTGCTGTAGTGTGTCATAAAATCAGTTTACATTTCCAAACATTATTTTTGCCATTAAATGTTATAATCCAGTGGGATTTTTGTGTGCAGAAGGAGTCTGTAACACAGAGATCTGATCTCACCATCATCAGTCTGTCTGGAAGAAACAGAACAAACTTAGAAAGACTAAATCCAGAAGAACTGTGGCAATGTCTCCAAGATGCTTCAAGAAACCTGCAAAGCTACTGTACTGTGCACAGTTTTGGCACTTGTGTAAAAATGCTGTAAAGTGAGTATGCCATCTAAAATAATGCCATAAATAGCTTTTATTACTTAACTTCTATTAACTTAACTAAATTAAATCAACCTATGGTGTGACCACACTATGCATTAAAAAATGCTTTTGTCCTAGGTGTACTTGCTCAAAGTTTTTCAGGTAGTTTTGTAGGTTTCTTGAAGCATCCTGGAGATATTGCCACAGTTCTTCTGGACTGAGTCTGTCTCAGTTTGTTCTGTTTCTTCATGTTATTCCAGACAGACTAATGATGGAGAGATCAGATCTCTGTGTGGAGCACTGACTGCTGTCGGACTCCATGTGCAAACAAAAATCTCACTGGATTATTACATTAAATGGCAAAAATAATGTTTGGAAATGTAAACTGATATTTACTACTTACACACTACAGCAGAAATAATTAACTTTAAACCATTTTTTGTTGGTGAAAATACTAGTGGCCTAAGACTCTTGCACAGTACTGTATAGGTGCTATAAGCAACAGTATTCAAAGCCATGGCACAGTGGCTTGTGCATGTGTATGTGTCACATAGAAAGCAGTTGTGTCAGTAAACAGCCATCCACGCTACTGTCTGGTCTAAACTGGCCTATTATTACTGTAAAGGCAAAAATACCATGAACAAAAGCAAAAAGGAAAACATCCAACTACAGCCAGTGGATGATAGATTGGCACTGCAATGCCACATCATGCACTGGACCATGCAGGTCTAAAATGACTCAGGACAAACACTTAATGGCTTGTCGCATTCGGAGCCTTACACTATCTAGAAAAATACAGTTTGTCATGACAAACTCAAACACTAACTAGACAAAACCTTGCTTTAAATGTTTGAATAGTTTAAAGCTTGAGTGAATGTATGGATGGAAGGCTTTTCACTACAGCACAATCAAATCTGATCAATTCGAAAAAATAAAGCCTACTAAGTCAGAACAGCCTGAAGTACTGTGCTGAGTTTGGTGAACACAGCTTGAAAGCTCAAGCAGGAATTAATGGCATTTTACACAGTACACGATTGGTAGCAAGCTTTGCATTCATTTGCCTTATAAATGATTGGGGGTGTGAAACAGGGTATCATGCTTCAGCCCCATGCTAGAATAAGTAAATATTGCATTCTGTGCTGCGTGTAAATGTTAGTTATTAAAGCTAAAGGTGAAGTTTATGTCAACATACATTCTCTTAACCTAGTTTATTGTTCATTGGCTTTTTTAAGTAGGTCATTTCATGGGTTTATCTCCCCCAAAAGTGAAAACATGCCTCCCAGGAACCATCAAAACATTTAGAGTGATTCACTCACATCTGTCAATCTCTAGCTCAACCAATAGAGCCAAATTTTGAAGACTTATGCAAAGACAAAGGAGTAAAACAAGAGTAAACATTTTAGCTTTTGAGATTTGGGTTTCAATGGAGATTCCCAAATTCCTGAGATTCTTTTCGAGCAAAGCTTATGTTTTTGTCACGTTATATCTTTATTGACAAGCCCCAGATAAAGTAATAAGATATTGTGAGGACCTGAATAATTGTTATGGCGTGATGAGTGTAAGGGGCGTTTGCAAAGGTTTTTTGAAAATATGCTTTATTTTTGTAATTGAGTGGTGGCACCACTACCTGTCACACTAGTATCCATTCCAATTGTGACTCCGGACCACAAAACCAGTCATAAGTAGAACAGGTATATTTATAGCAATAGCCAACAATACACTGAATGGGTCTAAATTATCGATTTTTCTTTTATGCCATAAATCATTAGGATATTAAGTCAATATCAAAACTTAATTTTTGACTAGTAATGTGCATTGCTAGGAACTTCATTTGGACAACTTTAAATGCAATCTTCTCAGTATTTAGATTTTTATGCACCCTCAGATTCCAGATTTTCAAATAGTTGTATCTCAGCCAAATATTGTCATATCACAACAAACCACACATCAATGGAAAGCATATTCATTTGACTTTCATATATAAGTCTTAATAAAAAAAAAAACACACTAACACCAAATAACACCAGGGTCACAATTTTTCTCTATAAAATGTTTTCCCCCGTAGAACAGAATGCAAACTTAAAAGTCTTGAATTTAGTAATAGAAGTCTTTATTATAATTTAAAGATCTTAAATTTGGGGATAAAAAGAGATATGTCTTAATGTGAGGGCTAAACTTCAAAAGATTGTGATTTAATTAAATAAATATAAGCTACACGTTTCAGTCAAAATGTTGTACAGCTGTTTTTAAATGAACGCACCTCTGACAGGAACCGACTATCTTCAGAAAACATTCAATGGCATTTTCAGTTCATTTTACCTGTAATGCCTGATAAAGTATCTCTCTCTTTATATATACGCAGTTGTAAATGTGAACCGGTGGGTTGGCCACAAGCAATGCTTCCAAAAATCGAAACAACTGCTTTCCAAAAAAATTAAATAATAATAATGTAGCCTAATATTTTATATTTTTTACTCATCCCTTCTCTTAAAAAATGGTTTAAAGGCTAAAATGTGAATTATTTTATAAAATATTTTGTTTTTGTGAACACCTGTACCTAAATTGTAAAACATGTCTTGTAAGTCATGTCATATTTTAGCATGCCATAATCAACTTTATTCATATAAACCATATTTTTCCATTTGTGGGCATTTGAATGCAAAGTGGCTAGGTACTTTGAAAACCACAAGCCACAGTGGTTGTGTGTTAAAAAAAAAGTTAAAGCCGAGCCCTGATTGGATGTGAACCTTTGCTGTCCAAAATCACTTACTCATTCACTACTCCCTAGTGATTGCCACTATGTGGAAAATCAAGGAATAGATTTTGCACATGTATGGCTATTCTTCTGGGAACTACTGTACATATAAGAGCTAAATGCATTATTAGTATGCAGCAGCCATGAGAAGATGAAAAATATGATCATGTGCCGTGTGCACACCAGCAGGATACTTGCGAATGAGCTTGGAAAGCTCTGGCTGCATCCATTCCATTGATAATAAACCGAGAACATGCTGTGTAAAATGGCTTTTATTTTTCAGTCAGAACTTTTCAATGGAAGTTATAGTACTCTTCAGCACTGAGTAACTGCCGGAACAGATTGCAGGACTATGCTGAATTTGGTGGATGTAGTTAGGTTTAGAATTTAAATGTTACGTCTCAGGTAAGAAATAAAAAATAAAAAACCTCAAAAACGTAATAGCGTCTTTGTCAAGCTAACAAAATGAATACAAAAACTATGCCATTAATACGAAATGCTACCTAAGAGCAGCTTCCATTTAGCCCTTTTTTACACCGCCAAAACAAGGATGAATTGGTATTCAGCCTCTAAAAGACATTATCATAGGAGATGGAAGACTACATAAAAAGAATGCGGCCACATCAATCATCTTGAATATTTGGCCAGTGCTGTCAAGATGTCATCCAGTCCATATTTATAATAATTTCAGAGCAAACACTTCAGATTCCTGCCCCCAAATATTAAGACTGTGGAAGTAAAAGCAGCTGGCACAGCTGATTCATCCTGATGGGTTAGATCTCAGATCACCCTATGGCTCTGTACTATATGTGTGTTAATACTGCTGCCATGTATGTTTAACTGTTGCATAACAGAACATGATTATGTGTTGTCGCATTATATGTGATCATTGGTACACAGAGAGAGGGGGTAGAGAAAGTTGAAGAAGGAGGATGAAGAGGATTGGGGGGAAGATAAACGGGTTGGGTACACAGCAACAAACAAAACAGCAGTGAAGCAGTACGCATGCTGCATTTCTGGCAGCGGAGAGAAGTGTTTAATCATGCTGAGCAGACCCTTATCCTCGCCGCCTATCAAAGCGCTGCTGTAGAGGCTAAATTCAAGAGAGAGCACCATTAAAGACTTTGGTCCATTCAGAGATGAATTGCATTCCCCATGGTACAGTGGTAATTGAGATAAAAAGCAAAGGAGGAGGAGGGAAAGCTTGGATCCTGAAAATGACATGATCTTTTAAAGCTCATTAAAGCTGATGCTCTCTGAAAGAGCCGGGATCATAGCTAACACTGCTCTGAGAATAAGTAAAGAGGAAAGACCTTTAATGCAGTTCTTTAGTATGTATGCATTATAAATGCAACTAAATTTACTTACTTTTGTGGATATGACAGCTGGGCTGGGATGGATGGAGAAGATATACACAGATTTGCAGGGGTATATTTTATTCTGGAAGTGCCAGTGGATGGACTTCACTAAAACATTAATGAACGATTTCAACATTCTCATAATATAAGTCACACGCTATGCCGTATGGAGCAGTGAACTTGCGCTCTTATTCAGCCCATCTGCTGTTTGTTTTGTGCAGATATATTTTATGCTGTATAGTTTAACAAAGCTAAGGTAAGACCATTATGTTTTTCTTCAGATTTAGAAATTATGCAATTTAATTTACATCAACTCTTCATATTACATATAGCATTCTGCTCACAATCTGTTTGGAGCGTGATTAAAATGCAGTGATTCTGCAACTGTTTGATGCATTCTGATGGCACAGACAGGGGGGAAAAAACATGATAAATCACGAAACAGAAAGAATCCTTAAAAAAAAGCACACGATACTGATTTTGGTTTAAACTGAGCAGCACTACATGTGTATAATTGTGATGTTTTTATCAGCTGTCTGGACTGACGGCACCCATCCACTGCAGAGAATCCGTTGGTCAGCAAGGGATTTAAATCTGTTCCAAATCTTAGATGGCATGAGGGTGAGTGAATTTTAATTATAATTTTTTTATCATAATTGATTTTATTAGACATGCACAACACAGTCCTTTGTACACAGATGAGTGCTGTTTAGGTCAGGTTTGTGTTGAAGAGCCGCTAACCAAGTAATTTATTCACATAACGTTCTCTCTCTTAATATGTAAATAAGTGTCAACGTTAACATTTCCATTTCTAAAGAATTGAAGTATTATGCAATTAAGTCAGTTTGCTACTTCATTCCAACCACTACTCTTTATGTAAATATTTAATTTATATAGAGTTCAACACTTCAAGTTTAATGGTGCAATGCGAAAATATTTTATTAGTGTGCATGCTGTTACTTTGCATCAAAACTAGGCTTAGCTTACACTTACACACAGCTGGTGCATCCGGCCCCAGGATTCTTTCTAATTTGTTGAGCTTTCATGTATGAGAAAGATGCTTTTGACATAAATGCATGGCATTTTGATTTCAGACATCTGTTAAATCCATACTTCTATCTGTGCGGTTTGCTTTTTAAATCCTGTTCTCCTACTTTCCCGCATCTCCTGGGCATAAAAGACTGGAAAAATAGTGTTTCAAGAGAAAGTACAGAGAGCTGGAGGTGCTGTGCATATAAAATCACTGTCCTCTACTTCTCCCCTTCAGTATCGCAGAGCATCAAGCCCCATTACAAATGGATAAAACCATCAGCGCAACAAATCCGGGCGAACATATTTCTCCAGAGGAAGAAAGAAAAAGAAGAAGTATTTGAGATGAGCTGAGGCCTGAAAGTGATTTCCGGGGCCTCTCTTAAGCCCCCATGAATATTTCTCCCTCCAATTTTTTCTTTCTTTTTTTTTTTTTTTTTTGAGAAAATGCAAGTGATCCCTTTCTCCCCCCATCAAGGTGGATTTTCAGGGCTTTCGGCTCATGCTCGAAATGTTTATTACAACCTCCTCAGATTAGCAGTGACCCCAGTGTCTGAGCCCTTCTAGAAGAGGGCTGGTTTTTTCCCTGTACGTTGCCAAGGCGATGGCCCACATGAGAGGAGGTGGACAAAAAGGAAAGGACTACAGGGAAATAAAAAGCATCTCTTCATGTTTGTAACACATTCAAGGTATTAGGCACATATCAAGATATTTTGATTCACCTCAATGACTCTCTTTTGAGTTCCCTAAAAAGATTAGTTCAAATTAATTAACTGATTTGTCCACAGATTCTTTCAGCTGGTTAAATCAATACACCAGCAGGTGTTAGCATGTTTACAATGCATGGTCACTGAACATTTATTTATAAAAAAAATAAATCTTCGCCCCTTTTTTGTTTTTGCTGCGAAACTTGCAACTGATTCACATTCGCAACTAAACGTACATGAACACCTTGTAACATGTCCCAGTTTTAACTTTTATTCAAAATCCTTTTAGGCTGGAGTGATGAGCAGAGACTGGTGGGTTCATTTCTTTTTCCACTGCCTTCGGAGGGCACTTAAAGGGAAATTTCACCCAAAAACTAAAATTCTGTAATTAATTCCTCATATCCATCCAAATCCGGAAGACCTTTGTTTATCTTCACACACAAATTAAGATATTTTTGAAGAAATCCAAGAGCTTTCTGACCCTCCATAGACAGCAATGCAACTGAAACTTTTAAGGCACATAAAGGTTGTCAGGACATTGTTAAAATAGTCCATGTGACATCAGTGGTTCAACCATAATTTTATGAAGCAACAAAACTATTTTTTATGAGAATACCACACATACGCATACCACGTCTTACACAGAAAATAAGAAATTGCTGAATCAAGTTATTTTTGTTTCCTTTGTGCACTGAAAAAAATATTCCTGTAGCTTCATCTAAAATATCTTAATTTGTGTTCCAAAGATGAACGATGGGCTTACAGGTTTGGAATGACATGAAAGTGAGTAATTAATGACAGAATTTTTATTTTTTTTGGTGAACTATCCCTTTAAGGTCAAAGACAACTCACCTACGATGATTCGTTTAGTGCCAATTTGAGTCTTTCCATGAGCCTTTGAAAAAACGAAAACTGTTATGCTTTTTAAAAGTATAATTCAGTGAATGAAAAAATATTCATTGTCAGAGCCAGTACTTGAAAGAAAAAGAGAACTATTTGTATACTTGTTTTTCTGTAGTTTTTTACACCATTTGCTCACTTGTTTGTTCAAAAACACTGATTCATTCACAGCACCTATAGGCAGTTATGTGCTTTATAGTGACTAATTGCATGTGGTTAAAGATTATACGACCTGTTGATGCTGTTTTTATTATCACACAAAAATTCCTTATAAATCACATTTATCCTTACCTAAAAGAGGGTCTTACATCTTTGGGAGTTTGTGATATTGCTGCAGCTTTCTCTATGAATCTTAAAGCAGCAAAAAGCACTCAAAAGAATCACTCAGTGCCAAGTTTCTTATTTACTGACAGTCCCTCAGTGAGAGAAAAGAGCGCGGGAGTGCTATGACTGAATCAGGATGGGTTTTTTCACTCCCTTCTTTCTGAGTCCCAACATTGCAGCTCCTCACAGATGTTCTTTGATATTCATGAACAACTGCCTGGGGTGGATATTAGCAATAGCGTTCACTTTCATCTCCCCCCATGGCACTTCCTCAAGTGTCTCCAAGCATACTCCTCCAACAACAGACCCATGCAGCGCTCTGCACGGGAACATAATACTTCATTCAGCAGCTAAGAAAGAGGTGCTTACCTCTACTCTTCATGAGCAACAAATAGAGATATTAGCCCTCATGACTGCTTTATGCACCCTTTGTGCTTTTCACGCGTTAACAACCACTTAAAGGGGTCCTATTATGCTTTTTCACTTTTTCAACATTGGTTAGTCTGTAATGTTGCTTTCAAGTTCTGCAAAGGTAACCAATCACAGCACATTTCGTATTTCAGAAGGCGGGCCTTCATTTGATGCAGGAACTATTTGAGCGGTTCATGCCAGACGGGGGAGAGAGGTGTTGTAATAGTGTAAAATATGTGAAAGATAATGTGTTTTTCAAACAACTATGAGAGCTTGTTCTAGTACACACCCAAAACTAAATCAAGACTTTGTAAAATAGCATAATAGGACCCCTTTATAATGAATGAAACTGCTGCTAATAGGATGAAATGTGCACACCGGCCTTGAAGATGTAGGTGGCCTTGCACTGTTTTCTACATTTTCTGCAAGCTGCTGACACTGGCCACAGATGAATCAGCTCAATGATGAGGCGTTTTAATGACCGAACAAATTACAAGCATTTACGTCTTTTGAATTGTGTGCTTTCTGTGACCTGAGCTAAAACAGTTCGGAGGGGGAGGCTTTTGTAGCCCCTGCTGGGTATGACGTGGTGAGCGTGAACCGAGCACAAGATTATGATTATGAGAGGAATGCTTGCAACCCATTTAGAAATCGATTCTCCTCACTGCTTCCCCATTCAGTGTCAAGTCTGCCAACCAAAATGAAGACGACAGTCCCCATTTCTACTGCAGCTATTATCATTTCATCCCTTAGACACCACATTTTTCTCAAAGGGCCGGTCTTTCATACAAAGGCACAGTCAATCAGATGGTAATTGACTCTTAATGGTACCAATTAAATAATCATTCTCCTTCTGATTTATTTGACATGTCACTTACACAGAAAGTTGAAAAAGTTTTGTTTTGAGCAAGGGGTCAAGCTTTAGCTGGTTAGCAATGCTAATTTAGTCTCTGTTTGTAGATACATTTACTGATGCAAAGAAGCATTTTTTTCCAGTGACAGCCATCTGAAATCAGCTGTTAATTTTCACATCACCACTTAGGATAGTTTCTATTGAACTGCCTATCCATCCAACCATTAAAATTTGTGGGCAGTAAAATGTTTAAAAGACATCGCTTATGTTCACCAAGATTGCATTTCTTTGATCAAAAATACAGTAAAAACAGTAATATTCTGAATTACTGTTACAATTTAAAATAATAGTTTTCTATTTAATATATTTTTAAATGTAATTTATTCTTGTGATGCAATGCTGAATTTTCAGCAGCCATTACTTCTGTCTTCAGTGTCACATGATCCTTCAGAAATCATTCTAATATGTTGATTTCTGATTTCTTATTATGATCAAGGTCAAAACCAGTTGTGCTGCGTAATATTTTTGTGGAAACGTGATGCATTTCAGGATTCTTTGATAAAAAAGAAAGTTCATTTATTTACAGCATTTATTTACAATTTTATTTTAGTAACATTTTAAATGTAATTATTGCCAAACTGTCTTTTGATTAATTAAATAAAAGTATTAGTTCCATTCCAAAAAATTTTTTTTTTTTAAATCTTATTGACTAAAACCCTTGACCATGCATCTGTAAATATTCAGAAACAAACAACAAAATCAAATATAACAAATCTTATGAAAAAATCTTCCAAACTAAAAAGGTTTTTTTGTTTGGTTTTGTTTAACAAATGTCCAAATATGGCTTTAACAAGCCATCATTCAAAGCTGGTCTTGATAATCATTACTTTTCAAGTCAAAACATACAATTATTTGAACTCAATTGAATTATTCTTCCTTAAATTTAAATTTGAATCACAATTCTGCATCCTGTTTGCAACATCGACAGAATTCAGATCGTTCAGGGATTGTTAACGGAGCATTACCCAGATGTTCTTGCAGCGCTATTAGCCCATCGACATTGGCATAATATCGTTTTGGCTTCAGGGTGATCAATATTGACATTTCTGGCTCAAATGACTGGCTCTTCAAAAGTGACTCTATGCCTGACTTGAAATCATGTACTTCCAAGGGGTCCAGTATCAGTCGTTAAAAACAATGCCAATGGCCTCCTTGGTGTTCTCCTGTCAAACGCTAAGTTTGTGTATGTGATTATCATCCTCATCAGATGCCATGTTAGAACTAGCTGTCACAGCCTGCACCCATCCTACGGTGTCACCGCGCAAAGCTTTGAAGTCTTACTTTTTGAAGAGTGCAAATCTCATGGGGTCAGAGCATCTGGCTGCTTCTTGCTCTGCATCTGTTCAGGAGTCTTTGTACCTCAGACATTCACAGCAAAAGCCTCAGAGGTGCCACCCATTGCACTCGCGTCTCTCTGTGATCCACCCCCACAAGGCATGCGGAGGAACCACAGGAAACACAAACAGAGTATTAGAGTGATTTTATCTATCGAAACAATTCCCAGATGAAATCAAATTGCAGACTACCTGGCAAGCGCGACGAAGCCGAGACGAGTCACGGTATTACGGCACGCCGTGAAATCACTAGGCGGCTGTAATCTTGTGCGTTGAGCAAAAATGTTTCCAATCCATCATAAAACCACACAGCTTGACTGCTTGAGTGTGCACATACATTTGTAAAACTGTTTGAATTCACCACGGCACGACTTGATGAAATTGGCCCGCTTTTGTTCCTTGGATTCCGTCTCACAGCCAAACACCAACTGAGATATTGGATCAGGGAGTCTTGGCGGCATCTCAGCAAATGCCAAGATGATTCATTTAAACATGTGTGCTCTTTAAAATAATTGCCCCACATCACCCTTCCCCCTATTGTCCACACTACGCTGAGAGTTTAGCTCCCGAGTCAGAGATCCATTTACCAAGTCATCATTTCTTTTCTGCTGAAGGAGGCAGCGTGGCTGCCGGTGCCATATTAGATCAGGATCCAGGCATACACAAGAAGCAACAGTCTTGGACATGCTGTCTAAAAGCATCTCAAACAGCTCTATATAACCCACACTGATTCAGAAAACTTCTCCCAAGACATTGTAATGTGTTCCAATCACAGAACACTCACACACTAACCCAAGGTCACTGCTTTTCTTTCCTCCCCCCGCCAGAAAAACAGTCCTCTGGCCAAAAAGAGAACAACAGAACGCACAAGGCAGACAAAAGGTCTATTCAGAAAGCTAGCGAGTTGCCTCGCTGTCTGTTGTCTACATAGGTAGCATCTAGACTTTCATCACACAAGTAGCGCTCCTCGTTCGACTTTCAGTTGATTTCATTAACACAGTATACTAACAGCGCACTATTACAATTAAATAATTCATTTTACATATAACAGGTCACTGTGCTAAAATAAAGTTTCAGGACTCAAAACATTCTCGTTAATCTAAAAACAGCTTATACTGAAGCCAAATTGCCAAAACAACAGCTTGTGGAATGTACCACTTTATAATGTAATAGTGATGCTAAACACCGCCTCCACCGATGAAGATCAACGCCTGCTTCTACATCGCTGCCTATTTAGCTCCGCCCACCAATTTACACGTATAGTAGGTAAATGAAAAGAGCAGTAAACGCAGGTCTACGCAGAAACCAAACGACAAACTTTATTTGATGAACTGTATTTTTAATGAAGTGTAAGAACGTGTTCCTTTGTTCACTTCATTTTATCGCGGATTCGTTTATAAACAAGGCAAATTTGACTTGGGATTTTTAGAAATGCCAGTGTGGGTTATCGTTTTTATTACGTGATCACTATTGCTTTGTCTGTTATTACAGATCGTTTGATATGTACTGAGTATTTATGCATTTTTAACCTACTATAAATCAGTGTAGCATCAACCAGTGAAGGATGCAGGCTGTCAAACATAGACAACTGTAAGCCAATCGTTAGATTTACTTCTGAAACTACAATAATTAAAACACCTATTCAAACAGAGCATTCCGATTTGAATGGTTAATACAGGACAGAAAGTAGCCTATTACTTCTAAATTATGAGTTTTTTTTATGTAAAAAGCTTGATAACATATAAGTGGTCATCAGAGAACAGTACAAAATAAAAAAAACAGTCAGTTCATGACCCCTTTAGAGCATTTGGTATCATTAAGTAACAGTGAACAATACTTCTACAGCACTTCTTAATATTGATCAATGTTAATTTATACATAATCATACATATTGTTTTTGCTTTTTTATGTATAAATTAGCATTAGCTCAAGTATTTTAAGTGATCAATACAATGATCAATACTATCAATTCTACTACCAAAGCAACTATTTAAAAGTTTTGAGTCAGTTAAATTTATTTTACTTTTTGAGGTAAAAAGTAAATACTTTTATTCAACAAGTATGTAAAATCAAAAGTAACAGTAAAGACAAAATTGTTAAAAATTACTTCAAATAAATGCTGTTCTTTCAAACTTTCTATTCATCTGATAATCCTGATTTTAAAACATGGTTTCCTCAAAAATATTAAACAGCACAAACAATAAGTAACAGTTAATTAGGAATAATATTTCCCCATATTACAGATTTTGCAGTATTTTTGTACAGTATATCAAACAGATACAGCCTAAATACAGCCAAAAACACTGTACCAACCAACCAGTTGTTGTTCATTATTAGTTGTTCTTGATAGCCAATACATGAAATAATATTAAGAAATCATATTTATTCCAAAAAAAGTGTTACCATTTTATAAATAACTTTTCCATAGCGAATGAACATTTTGAAAATTAATAATTGATCATCAACACCTTGTCCACTATCTTGGATTTGTTTTGCCTTATACATTGCCTTATAGGTTTGCCTTCTCTGCAAAGTATGCACGTAATGTTCTGCCTAAGAATTCATCCAAAAGAAGGCATCTCAAGATTCCTTGTCGGGAGCGCAACGAACATCTCTTAAAATGCTGCTTCTGTAGGCAGCTCACTAGATTTTGTACCGGAGCAAAAAAAGGCTGCCGTGCAAGGGTGCTTTTCATGTAGAGTGGCTTTGAAAATACTTCCGTCTCTGCAGTGGGCGCTTTGATGAGAGAGTGCATTTATGTACCTTATACTTCTGTATTTGCAGCCAAATGGAGGGAAAAAAAACATGTGTAAAAGTTTAATCATCTGTGCCCTAGGGCTGGCGAAAGCAGACTGCAACCGAAACACCTGCCTGCGCTAATCACCTCACCTCCTGGAAACAAGCAGAGCAACTTTGCAGATTCATTAGTGCTATTGCTGTCTGAATAATGCATGCCGGCAACTATCTTAAACAAAGGCCTGCAGACAAATATGATCTCCTCGGGTTTGCATCACCTCACTGAAGTAAACTGGCTATTATAGAACAATAAGATGGATGCACACGTAGGCCATACGAGAGGCGGTGAGTTCTGCGGTTCTGTGCATGCTTTCTGTGAATTTTCTTCATGGTATAGTAATTGGGTGAAGTGGACAGAAGTCTCTGTGGTCATTTTACAGAAGCGATTCTAACCTACCTCTCTCTCGCTCCTGGGGGACACAGCGGGGGTTTTGCGGTTCAGGGGATGGCGGTTTGAGAGGTATGAGGAGGAATAACAGAGAAAGAAAGAGAGAAAGGCTGGAAGAACATGACCACTTACCACTCTTACACACTGGGCAGCACTGGTCAGGCTCATATTTCGGATCAACACACTCGGTCTGTGGGCAAGCTGACACTGAACACAGAACCTCTCCACTGGGCTCACATCGGCATTTCTCACATGGAGACACCTGGAAACACAGGTAGATGAGAGACAAAACCTTCTGTAGCGACCTTCTTTATACTATTACAATCACTGAACTCATTAACTCATCGTTAATGTTAATTATTCATAATGTTTTCCGTCATACATTATAGCTTGTCGTAAATAATTAAAACCGAATTTAAATTGCATAGTGTAACGATGATTTGATAAGTATAATCGGGACGGCATCCCATAAACTGAAAAATGCTGCATTCAGAGGACACATTCCATGGTAGGGAGGCATCAAGCCACATCCAAATCCAAAGTTAGCCAGCTTCACTTCCTGTCTCATGAGATACCTTCATCTGATCAATTTTTGAAGGCAGGCTAGGCAGTGTAGATATCTTTCGCTGCCTTTGACATCCCACAATCCTCTGTGTTCCATTCAGTATTATAGTAATTAAATATCCGTTTAGTTATCACCAAAACTCATTCTATTTTATTGTAGATCATTAAACAGTTACACTGCCTGCAAAGTCAGCGAGGCAGCAAGTCAGCTGCTAATGTATTACAAGGCATAATTAATGCCTTAAAACTACTTTTATAATGCATTATACATGAAGGCTTTAAGTAAAGTGTTACCCAATATTTTTAGCAGTTGCATTCTGTCGAAGTATGCAAAAGAATCTGTAAAAAAGTCTGTATCTCTACGAAATAAAAAATGCCAGCTATGAAATTAGCCTTAGTAGGGGAAAGAGTTTTTTTTCCATTAATGCTTTAGATGTCATTTCCACCACCATCATTTTCATGAATGGTGATTTCAGATGCGGTGGAAATGATGGTTCAGTGAATTTGGAGAAGAAGATATAATTAAACCAAGTAGCAAGCACAAAAAGGGTTTAATTTTTAAAAATCCACTGCACACAAAATGCCCATAGTTGAAGAAACAGCCACATGCATTTTATGAACCTAAGCTGAACTGTATTCATGTGATAAATTCAGAGTCTTTCTGTCACACAGTGGATTTCTCAAGCATTCATGTGTCTCTACAGATGTCTCCGAAATGACATACTGTATGTATGAACAAACGATCAGTTTTGCTCACTGCTTCTTCTCTGCTTTCAAGCATAAAATACAGAAGACTTTTCTGGCATTAGCATTTCTGTAAAAAGACCCTTCTGCACACAGTATCTCCTGAGACAATCTCCAACAAATCAAACAGAGGACAATGTGTCACCTCCAATTGTTATGGAAAATAAAAAGAAAAATTCACAGGGGGTTTCTAAAATTGAAAAGTTCAACAGAGGTGAGACTGGATTCCTTCAGAGGCTCGTATTGTGGGGCTAAACAGATATGATACCGGGACTCATTTCGTTCTGCCGAGGGTTTAATTGTTACCTTTGCAGTCTGCATATGCATTAGGTGCGGCTGAGCAGAACCAATAAATTCAGTGCTTGGTCATTACCACTCTTTGTGAAAAGTGTTTATGCTGACTTCTGCATTAATAAATCTCACTGCTTGCCATAAAGCTCAGGTGTTTTGGAGAAAAAACTCCAATGACACAGGAGGAGGAACCAATGCAAATTGAATCAAGAGCACAAGCTGTAGAAGCAGCTAATGGCTTTGGCTACACTGTGGGGCAAGACACGCAGTTCAAAAAGAATCATTTGTGCACCTGCTGCTAACTCTGAAACTGATGACATGCGCTTTTTCACTGAAGGCAAAATTAGAGAGCATCATAATAGGGCCTTACAGAGAAAAAAGACCTGTCGTCTTCTCTTACATAACAGCCTAAGCAAGATAAGTCACCATTAGTTTTGCATAATAATTGAACTCTTCACACTTTCAGGGCAGAAAATGCAGGAAAAACAATATTTCATCTTGATGCAAGCCTCCTCCCTGGGGAAAGACTGGGGCTGAGGAAGAGTGATGGATTAAAAATGAAAAAATGTGCAATTTTGAAATCTCATTTTTGGCTCGCTGGAATCAATATATAATCAAGACATGATGTGCACACATTAGATTTCTTCAACTGGACAGAAAACTCCACTGGACCACAAAAATTCAATTCCACTCAATAATGAACAGAGATTCATAGGGGTAACGATAAAAAAGGTCACTCGGGCACTCCTGACTGTTGAATACAGATAAAAGTGAGAAATAAACCAAAGTTAAAGCTGGGATATGGATAATGAAGTGCTTATTGTGTTGGGCTAACCTTAAACTCCTCCAGGGACGAGTAGATTTTTCCTCGAAATTCACAGTAGTTTTTTTTCTCTTTGCACTGCGGGCAGCACTGGCTGGTGTCGACACGCAGGCAACGAGGGTGAAGTTTTGGACACTCTGGCTGGGCGCACAGAGGACCCTCATCTGTGCACAAGCACGGGCAGGTGGAGGGTCCCGGGGTGAATTTTTCCCCAATGGCAAACACAAACCCCGTTTCGTCCATGCAGCCTTTCCCCCTATAATCGGGGTATGCATACTCATCGATCGCATCCAGAGAGATATTGGCCTCTTCCGTTGGTACCTCTTCGGTTTGCTTGAGTGATTCTTGCTCACCCCAGGCTTCGAGGGTCTTGACTTGAAGTTTGGACCCTCGTCTCAATGAACTCAAGTTGGGTCTGGTCCTGCTAGAACTGGATTTGTTCCCACCCTTGATCCCCTCTAGTTCAAGATTACTCAGCTCCTCCAGACGCTGTTTTGCACCAGGGCTCAGTGCACCCTCCTTTGCCTGGGTCAGAACGCGCTCCAAGCGCTCTTTCTCCCCACCCTCTGGCACCGACACAATGGGATTGCCCCGTGCGCTCGTATACAAGAGCCAGCTAACAAAGATAAGTCCTGTTGTCATGGCAGCCGAGTGAAGCATCTCGCTCCTCTCCACCAGCATAAAATGACGGGACTGCACCTGGACTCACATTACAATCCTCAAATTGCAGGTAGAGTCTAGTACAGCAGAAGCATTGTTACATCTGTAAAAGAAACAAACTGCAGAGTTCAGCACCATGGACAGGGGCAATGCAATATTATAGTGCATTCAGTTCCTCCTGGGAAGTTTGTATTTATGAGTTGGGAAGCTGTAATTATGACGTGTTCTTTGGTTGGATCAATATGGTACTATATTGATCCAATATGATGTGGTGTTGTTTTTTTATGTTTTTATTTGATTTATGAAGCTGCTGTTAATTGAATCGCTATATATCCTATTGTAGTTGTACAATAATGTCATATTTTGTACAAACAAATTTCCCATAAATACAGATGCTGCACCCTTTGAATCCGACATATTTTCTCAATGACATGTCCTCAAATTCTAAATTGGGGTTTTGAAGAAAGTTTAGTGTTTTACACATGTAATCATGGTCGTTCAACTCATAAATACAATCTTTCAGACATGACTTAAATGGATCATCTGTCAGAGAAGTTGGCTACAGCAGCTATTGAAACAACTGACCCAAAAATCAATTCTCTTAAGGAGTGCAACACTAGAAACAGTGATCTACAACACTCCTTTAAAAACCCCTTCAATGATTCTTCAGTCAAGTTGCAGTCGTGCAGGCTGTAACTGATTCTGTGCTTCTGTAGATTTCATGAAAATATAATACGTAAATGGTATTTAACATAAGTGGTTTTATTTAACCAAAGTTGAGCAGACTGAAATAATAGCTACTAATTTTTACTAACAACTAATGAGCATAATCATTCAATGATTGCAATAAATTGACCAAACTTGAATTAGACATCTTGAATTGACCACAATTTAAATAAGCCACCATCAATTTGCTTGTCTAAATGTTGCTTTTGCTCACAATCCAGTTTTCAACAATAGTTTTTGTGGTTCAGACCCATTAACTATCCTCCCAGTATACATTAGAGTATGAATGATTATGATTGCATTGTACCTTATCATGTAGCAAGTGTTGTCGTCTGTGAGGTCTTTCATTTATTTAATAAATGCTATTCATTTTATTAGTGTTTGTGTAGTGAGTGTTAATGTGATGTGGTCAACAGACAACAATGGCTATGCTCTTAGTCACTCATACATTTCTCATAAATAAATGAGATGGATAAAATGTAAAATATAAAGAAATCTTCAGTTATGTAATTTAAATAAATTATTGTTATAATTACAAATTTTTATTTAGAACTAATAAGATTGATAGTTGTTTTAATTCAAATTTACTGCATTTGTTTAACTCAATTAATTGTTTATTTGATCTATTTGCAGAATTACTCACATTTAAGGAGCTGATTTGATTGATAATGAATTTTAAAAAGAGTTTTAAGTAATCACTTGCAATAATTAAGTACATGTAAATGTAAAAAGTAAATGTAATATAGACTGTTCAGAATATTGGCCAAAATAGAAAATAACCAAAAATATATATATATATAATTAATTAAATCATTTATTTTCTCCTTTTTTTTTTTTTTTTTTTTTTTTGAAGAGATGTACAACTTTCCCGTACTGGAAACGTGTGAAGGCTGACGGCCTCGGGTGTTATCACACATAGCGACAGCAATCTTCCAATCCCACCTCCACGCATCAATTTTCACGGGGGTGATGGACACGAAAGTAAATTGCCTCAAGGGAACTTGAGTCACAAGTACTTTAATAACTCCTCTATTTTCTGTCCAGCTAAGCACAACCAATTCACTTCAATTTAATCTGTTAAATGACACGAAGGGGTTAATCGTGAAATAGATTCAGATGGGGGGGGGGGGATGGGGTCAGTGTAAAAAATATTTAGGCAACATCACACAAGTATGATTGCTGATGTGATGGCTTTTATTATGCTATATGCACAAGGCAGGTTATCACAGCTATGCTATAATATTAAAGTAACAATGAAACGGAAGTAGCAAAAGATCTTTTCTTGTACATGTACATCCGACTGTAGCAGACTATCGGACTAAAAATAAACAAAAAAGTAGGTGGGGACTTGATTTCTGTCGGCTGGTTCTTAATTATATGTTGAAATGTGGGAATTAAATTCAAAAGTGGAGGTAGATACATTTGAGCTTGTGGAACAAAATGATTGTTGATTCCACTGTAAGGAAATAACAATAAAGAATAACAAAGTGCAGTAAATTGTAAAACTGTTTGCTCTACAAACCAATTTGTTCATAATTAAGATAATATGGTTAAGTTGCAATATCAAGCAATAAAATGAGATGTTTTGTACACTCAAAAATAGCTTGAATCCAATGACGCCAGACACCTTAAATTTAACATGTATTTAGAATTTTCATTGCATCAACTTTAACAACAACAGCCTGTCTGAACCACAGAAATCTTATACTAAATTTACATTGTGTTTATACACAGATCAGTTAGCCTATACACTTATAGGCTAATTAATATCAATGAGCTTATGTGTTGGTCAAAAATTGGTCAGTTACTTAATATATTTATTTTCTGTCAACTAAAATCGTACCACAAAGGCAAACCTCAAAGCGAAATGAAAAATCGGACTAGAACCGGAGTGTGAAGTGGATCGGAGCAGTCGGCTCCAACTCCACGCCGGGTTTCTCACTCATAAGTCGCGAGAGAAACCCGTTCAGAGTGATCATGAAGCCTGAGGAAAGAATCACCAAAACCTAACTTCGGAAAACTCAATCCCCGTTACAGGTAAAATTACACAGCTGCGCCTGGATTGGCGAAACACCAAGGTTGAAATTTATTTAGTTATTTAGTTATTTAAAGACACTGGTAGCTCGCTCCTCGTTCCAATTTGTCCACCACACAGCCTTCCATAATCCAAAGGCCGCGAACACAAACAAGCTTAGCCATGCTAATAGTGAAAAGTCCCATTTATTTTATACGATGCTAGGCCAAGCATTTTATAAGACCGAAACGGTACAACTGTGTTGGGATGATGGGAAATAATATCAAGGAGGGAAAAATCTGAGTGGAAAAATATGACATCAAACAAGATGTACACTAACTCATGAAATGTGAAACACTCAATTTCAGACTAAAATTACATCATTAACTGTTCATCTAAACTCGAATTTAAGCATAAAAAGCCATGCATGCATGCAGCTATCCCAACTCCAGTCCCTGTGGGCTGTGGAGCCTGTTGATGCAATGCACAGGTGCTCTTCACAGCATCATTCACATCCACTCGAAAATCACATCTGCAGCCTCACATTAAACCATAGAAAGTGTCACATCTCAGGTGCAGAATCACTTTAATAACCGAGGCAATCATTTGGAGTTGAAGCTGAGAATGAGAAAAAGAGGCGTAGATAATGATGCGACACAAAGCAGATGCAAAACCACTGTCTGCAGAAGCTCTTATCCTTAATATTCACATCACCCACATAAGTTAATCAACGTAACGTAACCCAAAGAAAAAGCCTTCACGGAAACCAAACATAGCGAGTATCTATCCATATCATACTTAACTCTGCGCCTGTTAATGTCAGTGCTGTTCATACTGGGCACGTTTAAGCGCATCGGTCATGCAGAACAGTATATGGACTCTCCTTAAACGTTAAACTGAAACTTTACAATGTCATTAAGAAGCGTTAAAACATACTAGATGTCCATACCTGCATCTCTCCGTCGGTGTGGTTGATGTGTTGTGTGGATAGTTGTCACACAGTTGATATCGAGGCTCGTTCATCAGTCTCCGCACACTCCTCATCACCTCACAACTGCGCTCAGGAAATAGGAAATTTAGTTTTAATGTTGCCACTAACGAGGACGTCAGGGCTGTTAATGTCTCCTCAGCTCTTGCCGGGGAACTGAAAGAAAGGAGTGGACTCTTCAGCATCAGTGACAAAAAAAACATAAACCGGCAGACTTACGTCACATGGTGAGGAGTTTAATGGAAACAGCGCGTCACCTTTCTGACCACCAGGTGGCACATTCTCTTACTGGACTCACACAATTCACTGTTTGATTAATCATTCGTTCATGTTGTTTTGACACAGCCTATCCATTCTCACATCCGTCTTGAGATGGGCGATGAGCGTGTCTGTTTTCCAGATTATTGTGCTGGCCTTGATCGCGAGATTCTGAGGACAAAGATACATTTGAATGTGCAGGTATAAAACTGATGGAAATGCACATGAGAACTGAACTTTTCTGCCACGATTTGCGCTGAATGTAGTTGATGTTTTCAGGAAGGAACAGTGAAATCAGAACACATGCACGTATGGATTTTTTTTTTTTTTTTGTGTGTGTATGTGATAATATTTGTTGAGCTTTTATCATAACTCTACACTTGAGCGTACAAAGTACGCGCGGTTACAAAAATCGAGTGGTGTATGGAAGGCTGTTAGGGTCAAAAACGCACAATTTTTAACGCTTCTAGAACGTGTTGTTTAAGGTAGAATACGTGTTGTTTACGCGTTGTTTTCACGACGATTACGTGTAAATTACGTGTCATAAAAAACACTTATTCTATGCACAACATGTTCTCTAGACGCTTAAAATTCACACTTTTTTGGCTTTCCATAGTGGTGCGCATACAGTGCACACATACTGTTCTGATTACGCAAATTGCATCATGCGCACTGTATGTGGTCCCTTTATTTGCATAAAAAGTGAAGTATACTCTGGGCTTTAAACCTAATCCACCCAATACAGTAGATTTGAACTATTTGATCTAAAGCTGATATTTACTATTAAGTTCTTACAGTAAGACTTACAGTATGTTGATTTTTATTGATCTGATTATAATGATTGCAGACTTACCTATAAAAGAAAAAAAATAGGATACTATTTATAGGTAATAAGTAATAGGATTACTATTACTACTTAGTATTAATATTAATTATTATATTATATTATATAAACGTAATGTAATATAATTATATTATATTAATGTCATTATTTATTATTTTAATTAATAACTGAAATTACTGAAGTTATTTTATTTCTGAAATGTTTTACACTACCATTCAAAATTGTCAGGTCAGTTAGTTTTTATTTTATTTTATTATTTTTAATTTATATTTTTTATTCAGCAAGGGTTCCATAAATTGAACAGAAAATCTGCATATTAGAATGAAGGATTTCTGAAGGATTGTGTAGTACTAAAGACTGGACTAATGATACTGAAAAAAAAAAGATAATTTTGTTTTGTTCACAGGAATAAACTGCTTTTTAAAATGTATTAAAAAAGAAAGTTATTTTTAAAAAGGCTTTTAAAAATATAATTTAACAAAATTTATGTTTTAACTATATTTTTTGATCAAATTAATGCAGCATTGGTGACTTTAAGAGACTTTACTGAAAAATTTTACTGACCCCAAATGTTTGAACCGTATCTAACTTCAATGCATATTTGTATCCCCAAATAGCTAAGCAGACACACACACACACGTATTTTTTTAGCTATCTAAATGAGAACACACTATAGAGTTTTTTACAACATTAATTATAAGGACCACAAACTAACCCTAAACCCTACAAGAAATATTTTTTATATTCTTAGGATTCTTAGAAAATAACATTTTTTATTAATGAATAGTTTTTTTGTTGTTGTTATTGTTGTTTTCAAATTAGAATGTTTTGTAAATGCATACACACAGAACAACAGTGGTGCTTGAGGCCAGATGATTACATCCTTTTAAAGAAATGCTCTTCATATCCAGCACAGGCCTGCATTAATATAATTGATTATTCAGGGTCGGTCGAAGCCATTTCCATCATCATCTTTTGATGGGGTGAGAGGGGAAAATCATTAATTCAACATTAACAAAGAGGCAAGGATAAATGCCCACAACACTACATTTCACAACAGAGCACAAGCTGCTGGCACCACAACCTCCTCCATACAGAAGACCGGAGGTCCTCTTCTGACACTACATTTCCATGCACATTAACAATTGATCCAGTCCAGCCTTACTGTGAACCTGTATTTGGCATACAAACGCGATTCAGATCCTTCAGCAGACTGGTTTAAGGTCAAATTATCAAAGCTTGGTCAAACGTCTTAGTGTGAGAGTGTTTTTCTAAAAGCAGAAGTAATTTTATTAAAGTTGAATGGAGCCTCTGCTCCTGGAGAACAGGACAAGGGCTCTATGTGCAGTGAGTGACAGTGTGGTAATGGTTCGCTCAGACCACATGCATGATTGAGCAACCTGCAGAGAAACCCGTCCCAGCAGTACCTGTGAAAAGGTAGTTTCTAAAACAAGGGTGACGAGACGTTCATTCCAATTTTTGCCAGACAAAGTTTGTTGTCTAGAAACAACTGATGTCTCTGTGGACATTTCTGCTAAAGGGTAAAAAGTTCAGACAAACTAATATTATTCATGAAGGGCTGTCTTTCTTTCTTCCTTTCTTTGGAAAATGTGTCAAAGGACCCTCAAAAGAAGGCTGTCGTGAAACATCCATGTTAAAGGTAAAGCATATGTTATAATGCATTCATATATGTCTTAGGAAACTATTAGAGGAGCCATGAGAAAACATGCAGTTTTATGTGAATGTTGATGCTGAATGCATGAAAATGAGTGGATTTGGTGCACTGTTTGTTCAAGCGGTATCCACTGATCCAATGGGAATGTTATGTTCTGCGTCTGACTGAGATGAATAGCGTTCAGCCATTTACTGTGTCTGTTCTCCAGTAAACCGGTGACGTACTGATGACATTTACAAAACAGCAAACATCCATCAAAAACAAATGGTTGATAACGAGGACAAAATAAGCTCTCTTCAAGACAAATGTGAATCATGTACAGTGCTGGGAAACTGCTTTCCTCTGTGCTTTCTGGTTTTTAGAGACCAGCTTACTTTAACCAAAATAACCCTGTTTTAAGCACTGCATGTATTATTGAAAGACTCAAAGCAGCAGGCATGCATATGGAGCACCATGAAAACCCTCCTTTTACCTTTTAACTTCAATCACAACAGGTCAGACACTGAAATGCAATGAAATAGGAAATGTTTAATTTTATTAAAGGTTCATAAATGCCAGTATGTCAGTATCCGGACATCATCTTTGGAAATAAAATGAAACTAGAAAGTCTGTGTGTACAAATAAAAAGCTGTTGTTTAATTAAAGAACCACTTTTAAATTCTACATTTAATGTCAAAATTACATTGATTTGTCGTATGCAGAATTTTAAAAAAGCAATCTAAAAACAAAAACAAATACATTTCTTACACTGAATGGTTGACACATTTAAAAAACTACAGTTACAGCGCATCTGTTTAATACATGGTTTCAAGTTAGAAAACAATTTTCATCATGTTGCCAGGATTTCTTGAGTCCATGAGAGTCCACTATAGCTTTAAGGTAATCCAATCACAGATTAATGATAAGAGCTGTAAATGTTGCACTACAGTGGCCTCGGACTTGCTATCACTGAGGACAGCCTAGGATGAAAACACACGATCAAATACAGAAGAACAGATCAAATTATTGTTAAAAACAGTTACTTCTGATAATTAGCCCTGCTGGGCATGAGGAGCATGGGTCTGCTGTGTCACAGTTTCATAGTGTCATCAGTTATCTTATAGCTGAGTGAACAAAATCATAACATTTTATTGGATATTGTTTTACATCAACACATAGTGTAGGCTCTATTTTCAAGCTGGTGTCCTGGGACCCCCACAGACTGCAAGCAAGTGCTAGTGGTCCACGGAAATTGAGAGAAAAAAAAAAAATATTTAAAACATACACTACCAATCAAAAGTATACTTTTTTTCTTGTAAGTCTTTTTATGCTTGCAAAGGCTGCATTTATTTGATCAAAAATACAGTATAAACTGTAATATTGTGAAATATTCTTACAATGTAAAAACATTTTAAAACAATTTATTTATATGATTTGCAGTTTTCAACATCACTACTCCAGTCATTTGTGTCCTACAGAAGTCATTCTGATAAGTTGAAAATGTTAACTTACAATGCTAAATAAATATTTGTGAAAATAATCATACACATAAATTTAAATTATAAAGTTTTTCAGTTTTATACATCTAACAGTAATAATATAGTTGGTAGAAAAAAGAACAATTCACTGTGATCCTAATACACAGTAAATTTTTGCTTTTAATACAGGGCCACTATAAAAGGCAATTATTTAATTTTGAAAACAATGTAATGTTATACTTTTTCAACTTAACCATAATTTTTTATAAATGGGTTTTAATACATGATAATATAGACTATTAAATATATTTTAGTATGAGGGTCCCTCATCATATTATTAAGGACCTAACAGGCCCCCTTATTGCAGGGCAAGGACCCCCTCTGACTAGCATCTGGCTTGTGTCTCTGCAGTATTAATTAAAAAAAGTGTATTTGCAGAAAAAAAAGTTCTGATATAATGTTATATTAATAAAGGTAACAAAGTCTGAATAACAACATCAGTATGAGAGGCAGACCATGACACTTTCTTTTAAATGACTTTGGATACAATAACAATGATGAGAGCCATTCTAATCAGCACATTAAAGATCACTCCAAGATATATATACACACACACACACACACACACACACAAAACACTGTGAGCTGCATAGTGCCAATAAATCAAGTTCTTGCTGGCTTTGGCTTTTCTAAAAAAGAAAAAAAAACGGTGCCGTGTCAGATAAATTATATGGTGCGAGATGGATATCTCAAACACTTCCGAATGAAACGCCACACAAAATGGAAGACAATATAAGAAGCGATTAATCTTGTCATGCTCTCACTATTCCTTGTTTGTAAAATATTGCACAGAAACATAAAAAAATATGGGGTGGGGAGAAACACGTTCAATCTACTTAATATTCATGAATGAATAGTAAACAAATACAACATTACTGATGTTTAAAGACCACGGCTGCTCAGTACGGGGCAAACTTCTGCCGCTCAGATTTTTTGATGCTGGACGAGGTGGGGATCTTTGTGGTGTAGGGGGTGAGGCCGGCCTGGAGGCCTGCGGAGGTGGCTGTGTGCATTGCCAGCAGGGGGACGGTTTTCATACCAAGCAGGCTGGAAACAGGAAATGCGTAGTGGGTGCTAGGGATGGACGGGGAGGAGTGGACGTTAATAGCAGAGGAGGGAGCAGGCAGGACGGCCATGGAAGAGGCCGTGGAGGTGGAGACAGAGGGGGTGGACTGGGAGAATCCCAGACTGAGGTCGATGGGTGTGCTGGAAGAGTAGGACGATGCAGCCTGGATGCTCAGTTTAGCCATTTCTAAACTGCAAACACACATTCAGATGCACACAAACAAGCAGGGGGGTGTGGACAAGTGTGGGATTAATAGAGGGGTTACAGTGCACACAAGAAGGGGGAGAGAAATAGAGAAAATAAGAATCAATTTAGGGAATGTTATGTGTTACAAGAAGGAATAATAATAAGGGTTTAACATGCCTGGATGAGAATTAATTAAGGAGTGCCAAATGGGTGAGATGACTGCTGTCTAATTCACTGTGTAAAACAGATTGTGGGAAAGGAATAGTTCATCCAAAAATGAAAGATTTGTCATCATGTTTACTTGCTCTCGTGACTTTCTTTCTTCTGTAAAACACAAAATGAGAAATGTTGTGGAATGTTCTGGCTGCTCTTACCCATCTTGCACTGTATTTTAAGAAAGATATTTAGAAAGTTTCATGTTAAGTTGCTACACACTGAATTTCATTGTAAGTAACACAGGGATATTTGTAGCAACAGCTAACAATACATTGCATTATGCATATGCATTGCTAAGAACTTCATTTCAACATCGTTAAAGGCGATTTTCTCAATATTTAGATTTCTTTTTTTGCACCCTCAGATTCCAGATTTTCTGTAATAGTTGTAACTATACAATAGTTGTAACTCGGCCAAATATTGTCCTTACAAACCATATATCAGTGGAAAGCTTATTTATTCAGCTTTCAGATTATTATTTACTCTTCTGGCTGGTTTGTGGTTATACATATTTATATATATATATATATATAGGGTCACATATATTAATGCAGGGTCACATATATTAATGCATTTGGTCATATAGAACACCACAAATAATGATCATCAAAAGCCACTATATTTGTTTTGAAAACTATAAGATTTTAATTGGATTATGTCTAAGATTTCAATCTATTATTCACACAGAGCTGTCATATGGCTAGAGAAGACTTGGAATATACACTACCATTTGAAAGTTTGGGGTTGGTAAGATTTTGTAATTATTTTGAAGTGAAAAATGCACACAACTGTTGCATTTTTTTTTTTTACTACAATCGGTAAAAACAGTAATTCCGTAAAATACTATTACAGCTTAATATGTTTTATATTTTAAAATGTAATTTATACCTGTGATGCAAAGCTGAATTTTCAAGAACATTAATCCAGTCTTCAGTGTCACATGATCCTTTAGAAATCATCTATATATCTATATATTCTGATTTACTTCTCTTTAAAAATTATTATTATTATCAATTTTACTGCTTCTGAATATTTGTGAAAGCTGTGATTAATAATTTATTTTGCAGGATTCTTGCAAAAATGATTTTCTTGAGAAAAGGTTTAAAATAACAAGATTTTTTTATGCTAGACCTTTTCTAAGCCATATTTTCAAGTGCATAATATTGTTTTAAAAAATATGGTGTCAAAAAGATTATTGATTTTTTAAGCATCTTATGATGTTCACTAAGGCTGTATTTATCACTACATGATCACTACATGATCACTACAAACTGTATGGAATTGTACAGAAAAGAGCTGCATGAACATTCTTCAAAAATTCTCCCTTTTCATTTCCACCATAAAAAAAACAGTATATGGGTTTGGAATGACATGAGGGTGAGTAAATGATGACAGAATTACATTCTTGGCTGAACTATGTTTTAACTGGTGAGAGGGAAAAGTCTTACCTCGCACTGATGAGGTACTGAGCCACGCTGATGTTGGCTGGGGAGCCTGTGATGGTGACGTGGCGCACTGCCGAACCGTCTGTGGCCCCGGCAATTTTGATCTGGGCACCAGACATCTGGCGAATCTCATTGATCTTACTGCCCTGTCTGCCAATGATGCAGCCTATGAGCTGAGAGACAGAGAGACAGACGGCTGAGGGGCAAACAACATCTGGACATTAAAAGTCTAAGGAGGCTGAGAGTGAACCTCTAGGACATGGAGGATGTTCTTCTCTACTGTATGGCATGCCTTGAAGGTTACAAAATAGATTCTACAAGTGGGTGCTGAATAACAGATTACTTTAATACATGATCAGAGTAACATTGTGACGACAGCAAATCATTAAAAAATAGTAAATTAATTAAGATAAACCTAAAATTGTATGAATGTAATTGCAAAACATACAAAATATCAAGCCTGATGGTAAATGCAGCCTTGGTGAACATCAAAAGATGCTTACAAAATCAATTAAAAAAATCTTTTTGACACCATATATTTTTAAACAATATTATGCACTTGAAAATATGGCTTAGAAAAGGTCTAGCATAATTTGTAATTCTTACCTTATTAATAATTTTCTTAATTAAACTTTTATTTGATCTAATGACGTTCATATAGTTTAAGTGTGACTTACTTTTTGGGGTCAGTGTACACAGCAATAACAGCATTTAATTTAACATTAACTGCAACAGACATTGTGTCTTAAAATTTAAGTTAAATGTATGATTACGACATATAATATAACTTACATCATTAGGTACGCTCAGCTCTTGAGAACTGGTTGCAATAGAGGCCTCCAGACCTATGCAGGGAAATGGGAAGGTAAGCAATACTCAACTCATCAGCTGAAAAAAAATAAACTTTTTGACATCGCTACACTGCCACTGAGTGTGCTCAAATAAAATAGAAAAATATCACATTGAAATTACCCAGTGTATGGAAGCATTAAGGCTGCTGTGCGGGTGAGTCATGAAAGAATTCCTGTTTAATTCATATCCGCCTGAGATTCAAAAACACCCATAAAAGCATTTCCAAATAGCGCACATTATCGGAAGCGTCTGTGGAGAGGCTGTCGCTCTTCAACTCCCTATTTCCATGGTAATAATTATGGGCTGGCACTTGCAATGTGTGGACTCTTGTTTGTCATGATAAATGTGGGCTGCTGTGAGAGTGGGCTTCAGGTTTGCTTAGGATAATGCTACCAGTTTGAACAGGTCATGGGTTTTGAGGAGGACATAAGGGGGGAAGAATGTTAAATGAGTGAAAGCCTTTGTGAAGAGTTCACATATAAGGAGAGACTGGGGGGTGACACATATGCATCACGTAGCCGTCATGATGCTGTTGTTATGGTGACATGACACATTTGGAGATTTCTAGACAGTTCAAAGGGGCCGTCGGCCGTCGGCTGGCATCCAAACGCAGACTATCTAGAGCTATCAGGACTGGTTAATGGTTGTATCATGGCATAGCATATGCAGCATTATGTTGCCAGTGTTATGATATTAATTACCTTACCACAAAAACGGCTTCGCCATCATTCTCTTCAGAGTGGAAAAGTAGAACATGCGGTGGTGAATGCATGAGACGGAGGTGGTCAGACACGACAGACGAAAGAGTGGAGAGGGAAAGAGACAGATCGAGAGAAAGACAGGCAGAGAGGGAGAGACAGACTTCCCTGGGGAGCTCTGGGTACGTACCAGGGAAGGTGGGGTTGCTCTGCCCAAGGGAGGTAAGGGGGATATGCTGCATAGCCAACTGGTGAAGCTTGTTCAACTGCGGGGGCAGGAAGGGAGGTTAGAACTAGCCAATCAAAATGGAGTTATTACAGAGGTCACTCACATCTACAGACAGAACTGCGCACATATCAAGTCTCAAAGTTAGATTAGTTATCAGGTCCCCTTTTGGACTGAAATCTAGAAAATTAGATTTGCATTTCCTTAAGGGAATTCGAGGGCTTGCGAGGCAAGGAAAGAATCGTTATTTAAGTTTGAGATGTGTTTTGGTTCTTAGTATGTGAAATGAATCACCAGATCTGCAGTTGGCATGACACACGTTGTGTTGTCTGCCAGCTGTCTGTGAGAATTAACTGAAGACGTGACACCGCCTTTGCAGTGCGGAGGAAGCGCTACATGTACAGTACATGTGCATGTTACATGCAAGACCAGTCGCAATTCAGAATGCAGATTTCTGTAAGAAATAACACCATACAGTATGCAACATAGTGATTACATCATCACATTTGCTTATAATGTTAATGCTGAACCTATCATTCTATCATACATATATTTTATACGTGCGACTTTACTTTATATATTCCACAGACTTTAAAGCGATAGTTCACACAAAAATGAAATGATTTTTTTGATGAAATCAGAGAGCTTTTTGAACCTGCAGAGACAGCAATGGAACTAAAATAGTCCATGTGACATCAGTTTTCAATCTTAATTTTCTGAAGCTATGAGAATACTTATTGTGCAGAATGTGGTAGTTGCGTTGTTGTCAGCAGTAGTCTTGTGGGCAGCATGCCATCATATCGTGCCTTTGTGCTGCTGGCATCCCAAGTTTGCATCCTGGCTTGAGGACCTTCCCCGATCTCGCCCACCCAAAAAAAAAACGTAAAAAAAAAAACAAGAAAGCTCTCGGATTTCTTCAAAAATATCTTAATTTGGGTTCCAAAGTTGAACAAAGGTCTTACAGGTTCGAAAAGACATGAGGGTGAGCAATAACTGACAGAATTTAAATTTTTGGGTGAACTGTCCCTTTAAATCTCACAAGTGCAACTCTATCACAATATGGTTACATCTCAGTTACTTTATATATCACAATTGTGACTTTGTTTTTCATACCTAAGGTTTCACTGTATATCTCGCGCTGACTTTAAATCTTGCAAATTGAACATTACTGTATATGTAACAATGTGACTATGTGGCTGTGATTCGGAAGTTTTCTACATAGGAGTTGAAAAAACCTAACCCTGTTTAGGGTTCTGTCAATACAGTGCTGCCTTGCAACCTTTGTAATTATAGCATTCACGTTTGAATGATTCTGTTAACTAATATTGTTTAGTTGTGTCCAAACCAGGGATATGAAATAACAAAGGACTAACACGTGTTAGTGATACTAGATATTAAAGAAGTGATCATAGGCAGTGACCATATCGGGGATATAGGCACTTAAGTGTTCGTGTGAGGAATGCAGTGGGAGAATTGTGATTGTGTAAAGGGTGGGATGTGGCTGGGGTACTGCAGTGATGTTGTGAAGTGTGCTGTGAATGATACTGATCAGCCAGTATGACTAACACTCACATCTTGGGCTGGAATGGCAAACTGTCCTGGAATAGCAAATGCCTATGGAACAGAAAACATTCTTAGGTTAGAACAAATAACAGGCACTTATTTGCAGCTTGGTCATTAGATATCATGGCATGCCCATGCATATTTTATAAAAACCTAGAAAGCTTTTATTAAATTCGAAGGTCAAATCAGTTGGCTCAAATGCAATGCAAATTGTAACATTTGGGGTTAGCAGGATTTTATCAGATTAAATAGTGTTTAAAACAAGTTGATAATATAAACACGTTTGAGCATTTTCCAAGTTAGTGGCTTTAAATCTTGTTAGCAATACTTAGTAGTATGTAGTTATCCACAAGCGTAACTAATTTGCTGTGTGAAGTAATCGATAATTTGCACATCCACTTTCTTCTGTTTAGGGAAATGTCTGTCCCGTATTTCAAAATAGTGTTTTTTTTTTTTTTTTATGAGTAATTTCATACAAAATTCACCCCCTAAAGAACACGTAATACCAAACAAACAGCGGTTGGCCACTTTGCTCATGTTAAGGCAGGTGGCTCTCAGCCAGAATAAGCTGAAAAGTCGACCAGACTTTACACCACAAGTCAAAGTCTGAGATTAATTTGTTAATAACATGTTGTAATAATTACACTGCCAGGTGGAATTATGACTGGAATATGTCACACTGTTCTTAATGTAACCATGTGAGGGCATCACATGAACATCCCATGCTATCATCAAACATGGAAAATAATAATAATAATAATAATAATAAAAACAGAACTTAACTCCTGTACTTCTTAGCATTTTAATCCTCCAGAGAGCCTGTAGCTGACATTATTTTTGCATTATACGGACAACTAGCCTTTGCATTTCTCACCTTAGTCAAACTAAATGTCATGATCACTCAATGAGCAACAGAAGCCCTTTGGACAACATACCAAGAGGAGATATAAAAATGAAAGTGTCAAAGCTTTGATAACATGCCCTTACCGAATGTATTTCATAAGATCAGAACAACAGGGTAGAATGGAATACTAATGAATGAATTGTTTAATCCAGCTATATATAGCTGTATTTATGATTAGTTACAAGCTTTCCAATTCAAAACACCTACAGATCTAAATTAGTGATTCAAAGCGGGTCTGATCTGCATGTTTAAGAGCACTTGGCATAGTCCAATGGCCCAATTGGTGACTGTATTACTGATTGGATCTGGGGGTGAGATTTATTCCAGCTGATCTCAGGCTAATCATTAGCTTAAATGTCCACACTTAGAGCGTCCCACTGGGACTGAGGGGAACTATGGAATTGTTAATGCTCATGAAGGGCTGTTTCGATTGTATGGTTTCTACATTAAGGGATAGATGGAGAACTCACCGACGCAGCATGAGGTTGCGCCAACACTGAGTGGCTGACACCGGTCGTGGGTTTGGGACGGTATGGAATGGTGGCTCCTTTAGGTGGAGACTAAATGAAGGAGACAAGCACAGTCAGGACAAAAGCGAAGGCGTTTAGGCAGTATGTGTCTAGAACTCTGTTAAGCCTCACTGGATTTTACTGTTCAAAGCCCAAAGTTAATGCGGGCCAGGGAAAATCCTGCAAAACAAAGGCATCCAAGGTTGGATGCTGGGAACTAATGAAGCAAACAGGAACATTTAACATGTAGTCCATGCGCTGAAAGTGAATGCAAATGAAGTGTGAAGGTGAAAAAGACCCTATAAAAATATTCCCCACTTGAAATAACATCTAAGCACAAGGGAAATCGTGCATAGTCATACGATTTTTTAATTATAAAGCATACGCACTCTCACATGCATGCTCACAAACCTCCAGCATGACGGTGCAGATGTGTTTCACGCATTGTGTAATGGCGTGAGGTGTGCCTGAGATGGTCACGGCTCTCTCAGTCGAGTCGGGCAGTAGGTCTCCTGCCACCTGGACCTGGGCACCTGTGCTCTGTCATATACAGCAATGCTTTTAGTCAACACACACTGGACAGGATGATTAGAAAAGCCACTAATTACATCATTTATATTTCTTTCAGTAGTGACATTTAAAATAGAAGGTTACTCCACATCCGCATTCCTGGTGACCCTGTCTGCCTAGGTTTATTTTGCAATAATGATCGAATGATGGTACATTATACTGCTTCTTACACAGCTACACTAGGCAGTTAAATGAATGTGCATTCATGAATTATTGATTTTAAATAGAATTATTACCTTCACTCTTAAAATGAAGGGTTCCAAAAGGGAGTTTTTACAGTATTGCCATATTGACCAATCACATTCACTTGTTCCAGAGAGCTGTGCAATAGTTTCTTTAATGATCGCTTTTTATTATGTACATTAAAGGATTAGTTCACTTCCAGAATAAAAGTTCCCTGATCATTTGCTCACCCCCAATGTCATCCAAGATGTCTTTCTTTCTTAATTTGAAAAGAAATTAAGAAATTAAAACATTTTAGGATTTTTTTCAATTCAATGGCGATTTCAATGGCGGCCAGTGGGTTGAAGGTCTAAACTGCAGTTTCAGTGCAGCTTTAAAGGGCTCTACACAATCCCAACTGAGGAATAAGAATCTAAGAGTCCATTATATGGAGAAAAATCCTGGAATGTTTTATTCAAACGATTTCATTTATTTTCCAATTAAGAAAGAAAGACATGAACATCTTGGAAAGAAAAAAAAATCTAATTCTGGAAGTGAATGAATCCTTTATTGGTAGGTGAGTGTAATTTTACATGCCAGTGTCTATATCACGCATATCAACTGCAAATACGACCACTAATTATCAATTAACATTTTTCATAAAGTTTGAAAAGTTTCCCATCTGAGCACTGAGGAGATAGTAAGATTACAAATTCTGATTTATTTTCCAAGTGACTAGAAAAAGTGTGCCATACAGTCCCTTTTGGTATTTCAGCTATTCTCATGTCTAGAACTGACATTGTTATCGTCTGGCCAGTTATTTAGGTCAAGCTATTTGGATACTGTATATAAATATTAGTCTATTTAAGGCTTGGTGGGCAGTCCTGTCCTAGACATTCATAGCAACTGGGAATAAAAGCAGCCAGTTCACCCCTCACAGCCCTCAGCGGCGAGGACAGCTATATTTATTCAATGTGATCCACCAGCCGAATAAAAAAACAAAGCCTTCAAGCAAAAGTCTCTGTCCTCATGTCAGTTTCAACAGCTAAATGACAACGAATGGTTCTGCTTTTGAGATGAATTGCTTTGTTTTGCATCGACGAAAGCCATGAATAGATAAGTTCAAGGAAAAGTGAGCGAGTTCAGAAGTTTAGGAAATTACAGCTCAGGGGTGCAGTCGTCTCATAACGTGTGGATTTAGCGGAAGCCTGGGTCGAGCGGGCCCCTGTGTTCAGGAATAAAAAGTTCTGTCTTGATGAGGACAATCAATCATGCTGATGTTAAGTGTTTCTGCCTGCCGCTGAGACAACGGAAACTAATTGTTTAACGGATCATTCTGTGCATCATCTGGGAGCCGCTGTGACCTGCATTACAAACCCTGCGTATTTGCCAACAATTAAACTTCTACACAGAATATCTACCTCTCTGATCTCTTTGATCTTCGAGCCTCCTTTGCCAATGAGTGAACCGCACTGACTGGCAGGGAAGACGAGGCGCAGTGTCACAGGAGGCCTGCTCGTCACGGTGCTGTTTATCATAGATGCCAGGATGTCCTGAAAGAGATGCATATGCATCGGAAAGAAGCGCAATTCAGCTCATGTCAAGTCAGTGTCATTTTTTCAATAAAAACAATTTTATAAGGGAGAAACATCTTGCAGGAATATAAGTTGACAGGTTTTTTATTATTATTTTTTAAGGTAATGCTGTGTTATATCAAAAATTAGTCTGGGACCTAATTTACTTTTAATTCATTTCATTAAAAGCCAGTCTAATGCTGTTATGGAACACAATTGGTTTCACTGTGCAACATGGATAAAATAAAGCAAGTGATTGACTCATTACTCAGACTTCACTGTACATATTAACATTGTAAGTTATTGAAATATTATAATTTAATGAACAATTAAGGAAGGAGGGGTTAGCAATTCTGTTGTGGTGAGGTAAGTGGTTGTTGTCCATTATTTATCTCTGGGGCAAATAAAACCCATTATGAAATATAATCATAAATATAAACATAATTAATATGAAAAAGTAGCTAAATAATAATAATTAAAAAATGCAACCACATAATGTATGCATTCAATGCAGGCATATTACTGTGGATGCCATACTATCACAGTTAATATCTAAATATAAAAGATCACTTTAATGCAGACACAGATTCTTGTGGCTGAACTGTGATCAGCCTTTTCCTGCTCCTATTCACTGTGAATTCACTGTATTCAGTAATAATGTAACTGAAATAAATTGTACAACTTCTGCTGTACAATGTGAGAGTATGGCAAATAGTAAATCCCCGGTGTAAATCCACATTAATATTTTTACAGTGTACTACCCACCTCCTCAAATTTCTCTGCGATCATGGCGAAGGCTTTGAAGATGACCTCAGAGTGTCCGGTAATGGTGACAATGCGCTCTGGACTGGAACCGTCAGATATATTAATCCGCGCTCCACTCTGAATCCACAGAGAAAAGCTGAGTTTTTGTGCTGCATTACGTTTAATTGATCAGTCTCGCCTCTAGGCTGACATTTGCACCCTCTGGCAGTGAAATACCATTTAACTGATCGTGAGGATAATAGGATGATTTTGCTCAAACTGAAAATGATTCCAGGTGGTTTTCTGCGGTCTAATTTTTTGATATACATGTGGCCACCCAGATGAGTTCTTTAAATCTTTATACAGCTAGTCAGCATTAATAACATGCTCTGCATGTAATATTAAAGTAACAGTCCATAGTTAACAAGAAAAAAAATGTTAAAAACTGTACTATGTGAAATATAAAATGAGGTTTTGATATTTATAAATACATTTAAATGATTATATATGCAATGATAATATATGCAATAATTAGTCCTATTAGATAAAGATCAGTGTAGCACTTACTTCCTCTCTCATTTTTTTGACAGTCTCTCCTTTCTAAAAGAAACCAAGAGAAAAATTATTTCAGTAAAATAATTATATCAGAATGTGTATATTACAATAAGATTGTAAGCCATATTTGAACCCAATAAGAAGTGCTTAGGAACACCAGAGAATAAAGACCCAAAGCTTAATTCAATAATTCAATTATCAGGATAATACTGAACTGTTTACCTTCCCAATGATACTTCCAACTTCCTAGAAACACACAAAACAGACAAAATCTCAGTCAATCTTAAATGACTGCATGGTAAACTGGAGATTATGAGTGCTTTATTTTAGATGACAATCAGAAATAGTATTGACAGCATAAATTGTCAAGAAGTGTAGCTGATAACACTACATTTCTCATTACGATCAATGTTGAGTACAGGGAATTAATACATTTCTTCAGGATTATTTGATGAGTAGAAAGCTCATATGAACATTTTAAATAGAAATATGTTGCAACATTATAAATGTCTTCATTGTCACATTTGATCAACTAATTATTTTATTTTATTTCCAGAACAATGGTATTGTATCTAGTGCTGCCAAACGATTAATCACGATTAATCGTATAGCAAAAAAAAAAAAAAAAAAAAAAAAAAAAAAAAATATATATATATATATATATATATATATATATATATATATATATATATATATATATATATATATATAAATTGTTTGTTTACATGATATACGTATATATATATTTATTATGTATATGTAAACATACACACACATACATGTATATATTTATGAAATATGTTATGCTTATATATTAAATATATTTTATATAATGTAAATTATATGCATTTAAATATATACATGTAAATGCATACAAATATTTTCAAAATATATACTGTGTGTGGGTGTGGGTGTGATTAATCGTTTGACATATTCATATATATATATATATTTTTTTATATATTTTATATATTTTCGATTGCATAAATGCAGCCTCATTTCATTATATCACACCCATCATTTCAGACCCAGACTACTACAGGTACCTTGTCATAAGAAAAGATGATGAAGAAATATCATCACTGCATCACTGTATGCTTTCAGTGCTATTTCTGATTGTGTTATCTAAAATTAAACATTTTAAAATCAATCTAGAATCTAAAATGATCATCTATACACTCATTCATCTTTCTCAAGTACTGTTTCGGTGCTTGACTGGCTGCGTTTGCAAAACAGTGCCAAAAACAAAACAAGCACAGCTCTGTGAGGATCCGAGATGTGTCTTACCTTGCCATGCATTAGTAGGCGGATGGTGAGGGTGACATTTAGCCCCCCCTCACATACTCCTCCCTCCTTCTCATTCATATTCATTCTTCTCTTGGGTCTAGATGCTTCAAACAGACTGTCTCTGAGCACACAAACAGACACATTTACCAGTTCAGTCAGGAGAGATATGAGATGAATTTCTGTGAGCAAACATTTCAGTCTTGACAGCACATAATTCATTGCAATTAATTTTTTCAGCCATAAATGTCTATTCGGTCATTCTCTCATTTTGTTTAGAAGTGGGAACCTGTTACTGTCCTCTAACATTAAGTTGGGCGTTATTTCCTTCCGAGCGGGTGAGCGGGGTCCTAACCCCTCTAACGACTCTTCTTTAATAGAAATGGTGTGACCGTGTTTGATAAGACTCAAAAAGAGCCACTTGTGTCTTTCTAGCCCTTTGGATCAAGTGATGTTTGTGTGACCATGTCTAACAAGGCCCATTAATTTATCAGAGAGTCGTCTGTACCCACATTCCTCACATCTCCGCAATGACGAGCGCTTAAAAACCGAGCTGAATCGATTCTAATCTCACAGAGCACATTCATGGGCGAAACTAAAAAAATTATGCAGCGTCAGATCAGAGGAAGTGTAAGGAGATTGTCTTAAATTTCCCTTTAATAATGCCTTATCCGTTCCCCGTATTCCTCTAATGAGGCCCTGCAGCTAGGAGCAATAGATGAGTGCATTTTCTTTATTTAAGCGAGAACATGAGCACATCTATTCTAATTGAGTCCCAGTGCTTTCATTTGTTAGGCCTCTTTGAAAACGACTGCTTTTGAAATGTTTTCAGACTTACATAAGCTGTTAAATGAAATGTGGTCCCTTTTTCCATGACACTCCAGCAGCAGAGGAACTTGCTAAAGAGACGGGAACCGCTGAATAGACCAAAGGAGAAACAAATGTTATATATTTATAATTCGTTTTTTCCGCTCCTGTTTAATATCGAAGCCAGTAAAAGGGTTATTGGTTAAAGACAGAGAATTCAATTATAATCGTGAACAAGAGTCGTAATGTGGAAGTTACAAGATGAGTTATAGATTCAGCATTTTTAATATGAGATACGATGGCGGAGTTCAATAACAAACGGCTAAAAAGCCTGTTCTTTTGTGTGGCTATTAGTTCAGTGCTGTTTCATCAGGTAAAATGCATCAAACACACTCCTGCCATCCTGTCTAATCCTATAGGCCCGGATTTGTTTGGCTAATGCTAAAACCCATTTGACCCATTTCTGTCCTTCCAAAGCTTGTCAACAGGCATCTGAAAGCATTCTGCCATCATATAGCATAGCACTAATAAGCCGGCATATAGATATCACACACGCTGTTTCTCAAATGTCAAATGTGTTTATGAATCAGGAATAATTTATGCGGCAGCCATTGAAATGTTGTCGTGCGGAGTAAACGGTGGGTCAGGTTAGACTTCAGAAATGATCAGTCTGTTTAAAATACCTAATCCTAATGGCCAAGCCTTTGTTGTCGTTATACACTGTACAATATTGTGGTTTCAATACACAGCAATTAACTAATCAAACGAAACTTTTCGATATATACTGTATCACAGAACGTCTGTCTTTGAATAGGTCCATTCAATAATAACATGCAATATTGCTGCCCAAACCTGGAGCAATATATTTAAAACATGACATTTATTTCTATTAATTGCTTTTATAGATAGATAGATATATAGATAGATATGTATATATATATACAACATATATACCTTCATAAATTAGATTTGTTTAGATTTAGTTATATTACATTATTATAATTACATGAAAATGTATAAACAACTTAAACAAATATTAGTCTATGTAGTATCAGAACTAGAATATTTATAAATTAGATTTGTTATTACATTAGATATATATGTATTTACATTAACATTAACAATTAACATTAATTTATAAATTATATGTATTTAGCTATATTGTGTTATACTGCATTGTTATAATTATGTTAATGTATAAACAAGGCTATAAAGTGTCATATGGTGTATATACAGTCTCATAATGTATATAAAAGATATAAAGATACAGTTTCCCTTTAGTCAAAGATGAAACAAAAGCCTTGTTGCTGCCAGAAAAGCATTAATACGCTTATTTGTTCCTGTCCTCTGGAAGTCCCTGAGCGTGACGAGCAGCTTTGGGGTTGAAGTTAGCAAACTGACCTTAGAAGTGATGGAGCTTGAGACTTACTTTCTTCTCCAACTCTTCTTGCCTTGTCAATCCAGGTTGAGTTAACGTTTGAGGCTTCGGAGTGTGTATGATTCCCTGAGTGCGGAGTTGCCCTCCTTTGTTGTCAGATGTATTCAGAGAATGGACAGATGGCCTTGTGCCCGTACCTCTGGTCGACTGAGACTAGCTTTACTGTTTCCCCCCCCCTCTGGCTTAGCCTCTGATAAGCCTTTAGCCCAGGCTACGTGAGCCCGGAGGCTCTCTCAGTTCTTAATACTAGCGTAGTCGACGCCACTGTGCTTTCAGCCTGGGAACGGATGCATTAGGGAATCCCAAGAAGAACAGAAGGCAACAGGTTTTCCATACTTTGGTGAAGCTTCAAGATGGAGAGCAGACTTCATCTGGCAAAATATTCACAGAAAAGTAAGACAAAATTGTCTAACTGTGAGACTTGACTCTTGGAATACATTGTCCATTTTGCCAGGGAAGACCTAGATCAGGCATATGCATGGATAATGTCATTCTGAAGGACACATAAGAAAACAACGAAAATGCCAAATGTTTTACCAGCTCCCCCAATCAACATAAGCATCTCCAAATTGACTGTGTCACATCATTATGGACAGAAAGACACAATGTCTCTTTTGGCCGGTTTCCCCTCCCCCACACTGAGCATCTACTGCTAATGAGGCCAAAGTCCTGTGAAAACAATGTGGCCCTTTAACAGAAAAAGATGCGCTCTGCTCGGCAGCAGAATTTCAAAGTGAATGAATTAGTGGAGCAGAAGTGGCATATTTAATCACTGCCTGCTGTCTGGGATGGAAATGAACAATGTCTCTGTGGATCTCCCTTCCCTCCCTGCATATGTGTTGATAAATAGTGTAAAACCAAGCTCTGTGACTCTGTTAAATGACAAACGGGTTATTATTGTTAACTATATATATATATATATATATCACAAAGTTGTTTTTTATGATATTGAAATAAAATAAAAATGAATGAAAATATAAATACTAGATGAAAAACAAAACAAAATCAGAAATTCCGCCATGACAACTAAAAGTATAAGTAATGAGTACTACTTAAATAAAAAAATATTTATTAATAATAAAATAAAAGCACACTAAAACTACTTAAATGTACAAAAAAGCTACTTTAAAATATTAATAAAAATACATAAATACTACAAAATTCTAAAACCTAACATTGACAGTCAAAGTGATTATTACTTCTTCAGTAGTTTTATTCATCTATATGTATATAAATCCCCAACTGCTAATATATCTGTTGTTTTAATACAACATAAAGTGAATTGAGTGTGACTGTTTTTCTACTATAAAACCCTGTGATATGCCCTTGTGTCTAAGTAATATATTTTTCTCAGTGTCTGTTCATAGTTGCAGACACTCTCCAATATAACGTAGGTCCCACAGGTCTCATTCTGATTCTATCAAAACTATTGGGACCTGAATTTTATTTTTGTACATATTTCTGTACCAGTCATAGATAGCGGTGTGAGGTAAACCTCAAGAAGCAACACAAAAATATGATACAAAAGTTAGTATGATTTATCATGATTGGAAAGATATCATGACACTGTGGTATTTTTTATAAATAAAAAACGAATTTCATGTGTGTGGTTGTTAATATCTTTGAATACCTTTGATTGCCATGTTCAGATTTCTAAGGTAACTGTAGATATTTCATGATACTAGCACTGAATTGTAATTAAAATAAAATACATACACAGTACACTACCATTCAAAAGCTTGGGGGTCAGTACAATGTTAAAATAAATCAATAAATCAATATTCTGTAAAAAATAGCAATATTATTACCTATTATTAAAATTATCTTTTTTAATCAGTTGCAAAATGTAATTTATTCCTGTGACGTAAAGCTGAATTTTCAGCATCATTACAACGTCATCAGTGTCACGTGATCCGTCAGAAGCTCAAGAAACATTTATTTTTATTTTACAATACTGAAAACTGTTTTGCTTCTTTTCTTCAGCATTTTTTTTAAGAACAATCAGTAAAGTATACGAATTAATCCACTTCAAAATTATGGTAGTTGATCAGTATTTATACTTTTGTTAAGGTTGCTAACTTCGCTCTGCACGTGAGTCCACCAGACATGCTTCAGAAACATCATGAGGTTCTTGAAACTCTACTATATTTGTCCTGCAGATAGATCAACAGTCACACTGCTGTTGGACTTTAGTCTCGGTTATATCAATCGGACATGGTTAGCGTTACATAAATTCGCGAAAGAGGGAGCGCTTGTGTCTGTCTGTTTCTACAGATATGGAGACACAGTGTTTACAGGACTTTCGGGACTTATGCACTTTTGAGAGTTTTAAGGGTTTCTGGCACTATTATGGTTACGGCGTTGATCAACGAGAACTGATCGATCGGGAATTTCAACGGATTAAAGGTAAAAGGAGGTCCTCAGACTCGTTCATGTTCAGTAACTTGTCAATATTTGCTTACTTTCACGCTTTAACATCATACGAATATTTGTTTGTTTAATAAATAACCGATTTTGTGTCAGACAAAAAAAAACTTCTAACTTTTCTAAACTTCTAACTTTTCCAGCGGTTGAGACTGTGGGCCTGTAATGCTGCAATGTTTACTTTCGCTTTAGAGATTGTCATTGGGTTGGAATGAATGCAGCGCCCTCTGTTGATCTCAGTCTGAATTACAGATAGAGCGGTAGACACTGATGGGTTCCTCTTTCTCTTTTTAAGGCGTTACATACCTTGATCATGCAGGGACAACGCTATTTCCTGAATCTCAGATTAAAGGATTTTATGATGATATATCTAGGAATGTTTATGGTGAGTTACTTCATATGCGTTGTTGAATGCACCAGATGATATCATGATATCAATATCATAATTTGCTTTAGATCATAACAAACTTTCCTTTGTCAGGGAATCCTCACAGTCATAATCCCAGCAGTAGACTGACACACGACACTGTGGAAAGTGTCCGATACAGGTAAGCACCTTTACACCATCTGAACCTTCAGTGAGTCATAGCATAGAAATATTTGTTACAATTATATAGGATACAATTAAAATTATATATATATATATATATATATATATATATATATATATATATATATATATATATATATATATATATATATATACACACACACACACACACACACACACACACACACACACACACACCATCCACCATTTTAAATGAGTCATAGCATAGAAATATGTATTCAAATTATACAGTTATATACATTTATAATAGAAATAGGAAACACTCTCTCACAGACAAATTAAATCTAAAATATTTTTGATAATAAAAAAAAAAACAATAAAAATAGTCAACTTTAAAACTTTACCAAAATTTTTTAACTAATTAAGTTAGAACTAAATAACTTAAAATAGTCTACTAAAATTAAGAAATTACAGCAAAAATTTTTTTTTTATAAAAGCATACTAAATATATATAAACAAAAATGGCAATAAAAATATAAACTAAAATTTGAATGAAACGGAATATACAAAAATAAAATCTATTTAAAATATGAATAAATCGTGTAGTAGTAATAAAATAATACTAAAACAACATTGCAAGAGAGAATCAAAACATAAACAGAGGGAACAAAATGATTTTAAACACTTACAGAGAAAGCCTGAATTGAGAATTTAGCAGTAGTAATATTTTAAGCAGTGTTATAAGTTGTATACTAAAATGTTGTTCAAGATCTGATGATAAGATACAGGTATGTTATAAGATGTAGTTCAAAAGATAAGCTAGCTCTTTGTTTTGAACCCCTGCAGGATACTGGAACATTTTAATACATGTCCTGAAGAGTACTCAGTGATTTTCACATCAGGATGTACTGCAGCACTGAAATTAGTGGCTGACACTTTCCCCTGGAAGGCTGAATCAGATGAGGGGCCAGGAAGTCAGTTCTGCTACCTCACTGACAACCACACCTCTGTGATGGGCATCCGCGGTGTGACCGCACTCCAGGGAGTTGGCACCGTTTCTGTTCTGCCTCACGAAGTGGAGAGAAGAGCGAGAAAACCCCCCACCCAGACAAATGGAGAGGAGTGCGCTGCACCTCATCTTTTCTGTTATCCTGCCCAGAGCAACTTCTCAGGCAGAAAGTATCCTCTGAGCTATGTGAAGGGAATTCAATCTCAGCAGCTCTATCCAGCATGCGAGCACCGCGGTCGATGGTTTGTTCTCCTGGACGCTGCCTGCTTTGTAAGCTGCTCACCTCTGGATCTAAGCCAATATCCCGCTGATTTTGTGCCAGTATCTTTCTACAAAATGTTCGGCTTCCCGACTGGACTCGGAGCCTTGCTGGTGAGGAATGAGGCTGCTGAGGTCTTGAGAAAAACTTACTTTGGAGGAGGTACAGCAGCGGCGTATCTTGTGACAGAGAACTATTTTGTACCGAAGCCAAATGTAGTCAGCAGGTAGGATGTTACAGGAAGAATCCGACTTTAATTGTTGGCATAGTTGAGGCTACCTGTCATAAATTGTTTAACGCATAATTGCTTTTTCCACAACTTTATCAGGTTTGAAGATGGCACAATCTCCTTCCTTGACATCATTTCTCTCCATCATGGCTTTGAAACACTCCAAAAACTTACAGGTTGAGAGGTTTTTGGTTTACGTCTTGAACATGGTTGTTATTCACATTGTCATGACTTGCATTGAAAGTGGATGTTTTTGGTTTTCAGGCAGTATGCTGAACATTCAGCTTCACACGTTTGGATTAGCTCGCTACACCTTCAGTGTCCTCTCGTGTCTGTGTCATAGCAATGGAAAACCTGTGGCACAGATCTACTGTGATAATGACTTTCAGAATATTGCTGAACAGGGTGCGATCCTCAACTTTAACCTGCTGGACTGTCGTGGACGAACAGTAGGGTATTCTCAGGTCAGTCAGGAATTGACATTTTAAACCGTTATAAATTAATATTGCAGACACAAAATAGGTCCAAATTGAGAGTCTAAAATTGAAGAAGTTGAAAATGTTCATTACTTTATGTCTGTGTTATTGCTATTTGTTTGTTTTTGACAGGTGGACAAAATGGCCAGTCTGTTCAATATTCATATTCGCACAGGCTGTTTCTGCAACACAGGGGCCTGCCAGCATTATCTGGCCATCAGCAACCAAAACCTGAAGAGTAATCTGCATGTAAGTGGATTCTCACCAATACTAACCTTGATGTTTGCTAGAAAGACAGATGGAAAGATGGATGGACAGAAAGACGGATAGATAGATAGATAGATAGATAGATAGATAGATAGATAGATAGATAGATAGATAGATAGATAGATAGATAGATAGATAGATAGATAGATAGATGGATATAGACGGACGGATAGATAGATAGATAGATAGATAGATAGATAGATAGATAGATAGATAGATAGATAGATAGATAGATAGATAGATAGATAGATAGATAGATAGATAGATATAGACGGACGGACGGATAGATAGACAGACAGACAGACGGAGGGACGGATAGAAAGATAGATAGATAGATAGATAGATAGATAGATAGATAGATAGATAGATAGATAGATATAGACGGACGGATAGATAGATAGATAGATAGATAGATAGATAGATAGATATAGACGGACAGATAGATAGATAGATAGATAGACAGATGGAGGGACGGATAGATAGATAGATAGATATAGACGGACGGATAGATAGATAGATAGATAGACAGACGGAGGGACGGATAGATAGATAGATAGATAGATAGATAGATAGATAGATAGATAGATAGATAGATAGATAGATAGATAGATAGATAGATAGATAGATAGATAGATGGAGGGACGGATAGATAGATAGATAGATAGATAGATAGATAGATAGATAGATAGACGGATGGATAGATAGACAGACATACGGAGGGACGGACAGATAGACAGATAGATATAGATGGACGGATAGATAGATAGATAGATAGATAGATAGATAGATAGATAGATAGATAGATAGATAGATAGATATAGACGGACGGATAGATAGATAGATAGATAGATAGATAGATAGATAGATAGATAGATAGATAGATAGATAGATAGATAGATAGATAGAAACAGACAGACGGATAGATAGATGGATGGATGGATGAATGGATGGAAGCATAGATAGATAGATAGATAGATAGATAGATAGAGACAGACGGAGGGACGGATAGATAGATAGATAGATAGATAGAGACAGACGGAGGGAAGGATAGATAGATAGAAACAGAAAGACAGACGGATAGAGAGATGGATGGATGGATGAATGGATGGAAATAGATAGATAGATAGATAGATAGATAGATAGATAGATAGATAGATAGATAGATAGATAGATAGATAGATAGATAGATAGATAGATAGAAATTGAAAGAAAGCAATAACAGGATTTTTGAAATAATTGTTAATAAATGGTTCCTTTCAAGGCCGGTCACATCTGTGGAGACAACATTGATCTGATTGAGGGACGTCCCACAGGATCCATCCGTGTCTCTTTTGGATACTCGTCTAGCTTTGAGGACTGTCAGAACTTTCTTCGGTTTGTTGTGAACTGTTTTGTGGACAAACCTCTCATTTTGGACCAAAAGAGACTAACCAAGCTCAAGTCAGCTGAACCGATGGAGTCAGCAGCATCTTATGACCTAGCATCAATACCAAATGGCCAACTAGGGCATCAGGATGGGCAAACTATCACCCCTTCACCTGGGAGAATAGCACCATCTGAAGACACTGTCTCAAAACAAGAAAAGAACAATGGCAGTTGCCATACACTAACCAATCTCTTCATCTATCCTGTCAAATCATGCGCATCAGTTGAGGTAGAGAAAGCTGTTTTGTTATCCTTCTGTGTTGACAATGAAAGCAGGTTGATGATATCAGTTTTCATGACAAGTGCTCTGCTTTTGTTATTGGCCTAACAGGTGACAGAGTGGCCACTGGGACCCCAGGGTTTGTTGTATGACCGTTTGTGGATGGTTGTGAATGAGAATGGAGTTTGTCTGAGCCAGAAAAGAGAGCCAAAGCTGTGTCTCATCCATCCTATCATCTGTCTGGCTTCTAACACACTGCAGCTGCAAGTCTCAGGTCAGAGCACATCGATGCACATCACTACAGCTTTTTAAAAGCAGCGACTGCAGACATCTCATGAGATACGGTGATTTATGTAAATAAAATACTCTTTTTAATAGGCAACAGTTTTAGTAGAAAAGCCTTAAGCCTTGTTAAGTGGTAAAGTGATTATATAAGATGAAACCATGCACCTTTTTTATGTGGAAAAAGACACAAACACATTATTATTTTACAAGAGTAATGCGCAAAAAACTGAGCTTTGTATTTCGTTTTGTTCATGTCTGTCATTATGTGGTTAAAGTTAAGATTTTTTATTATATTTATTCTTTAGTAATGTATTCTAATCTATTCAATGATAAGCTAAAATAATGTATTCTCTCCTGTCTCAGGCATGGAGCCAGTCACTGTACCCTTGGAGACCAGTCTAATGAGTTCAGATCTAAGAACATCCCAGAGCAAAGTTTGTGGTGACAGGTATGAAGATAAAACACAAGCCCAGCAAAAAAATAATATATATATACACACTGAACAAAATTGTAAACGCAACACTTTTGTTTTTGCCCCCATTTTTCATGAGCTGGATTCATATTTAAGACTTTTTCTATGTACACAAGAGGCCTATTTCTCTCCAATATTGTTCACAAATCTGTCTAAATCTGTGTTCGTGAGCACTTATAAAATGTGCAGTTTTATCACACAGCACAATGCCACAGGTGTGGCAAGTTTTAAGGGAGCGTGCGATTGGCATGCTGACTGCAGGAATGTCCACCAGAGCTGTTGCTGTGAACTGAATGTTCATTTCTCTACAATAAGCTGTCTCCAAAGGTGTTTCAGAGAATTTGGCAGTACATCCAACAGGCCTCACAACCGCAGACCACATGCAACCACACCAGCCCAGGACCTGCGTGCAACACATGGTGGTCACAACAGATACTGACTGGTTTTTGGACCCCCCCGGACCCCCCAATACAGTAAAAATGTACATATTACAGTGGCCTTTTATTGTGCAATAATCAAGCTGTCAGCATCTTGATATGCCACACCTGTGATGTGGTTGGATTATCTCGGCAAAGGAGAAGTGCTCACTAAAACAGATTTAGATGGATTTGTGAACAATATTTGAGAGAAATAGGCCTTTTGTGTACATAGGAAAATGGGGGCAAAAATAAAAGTGTTGCATTTATAACTTCGTCCAGTGTATATCATTGCAATATCCAATACATTTGGTGAGCTTAACATTTATAAACACTTTCATGCATTGAACCTTATCTTCAATGGTTTTGTGGCTTAATATAAATATCGTTATGGCTTCATAAGAATCTGTCTTTGGTGTAGGGTACAGACGGTGGATTGTGGAGAGGAAGTTTCAGCCTGGCTTTCTGAGGTTCTGGGAAAACCTTGTCGTCTTTTAAGGCAGAGACCTGAATTTCTGCGTGATATGAAATTTGGACCAGAAAAAGGTCAAATACAGCATTTGGATTAATTGTTTGTTTTATTTACTGTTGTTGTTGTTGTTGTTGTTTTTATATTGTAGTAGTTTATATGTAACATTTTAAATGAATATTAGCATTAGTTTCGCTGTATTATTTATAGACGGTGTTAAAATAAACATTAATAATATTAGTTGAGACCAAATGATCATAGCTGTCCTATTCACATTAATTATATAGCTCAACTCTTGCATTGTATGTCAATTATTTCATTTGTTTCTATATGGCCCTATAATGAGAAGCAATTAACCTTAATGATGTCTTCCTGTCCAGCAGAGAATTTCGGTCCCACTGCTCTCTCTCTGGTGAATGAGGCTCAGTTTCTTCTTATTAACAAAGCCAGCGTGTCTCTTCTGCAAGAGCACATTGCCAACAGGTATAGCCATGCCAGCAACAAATGAACAAAACACTACCTTCTTCTTCAAGAAAGTGCTTTTTATTTAGTAGTAAAACATTTGAAGATACCCAAATGGGATTATCAATAAGATGCATATTAGATAACTCTTGTCTTGTTTAAATTCAGAAATCTGCTTACATAAAGTACTTCTTTATTTCGCAATGTTTTTGTCATATTTGGCATGTTTAAGGCAGGATAGTGAGAATGAGGGAACATGGCATGACATGGAGAAGCTCATTCAGCGTTTCAGGGCAAACCTGGTCATCTCGGGACAGGAGGCGTTTGCAGAAGACGACTGGTCTCACTTGACAGTAGGAGACACACAGTTTCAGGTCAGAGGAAACAGCTGTCACATCATAATCAGCCGGAATTAAACCTGATGTTCAGGTCTTTTATTGTTTTGTTTTTTTTGTTTAAGGTGATTGGGAGATGTGGCCGCTGTCAGATGATTGGAGTTGATCAGAAATCAGCCACTAGAACCCAGGAGCCCCTTCGGTCTCTTTCTGAATGCAGAAGTGGAAAGGTCTGAAAAACAGAACTCCTTATTCGTGTTCTCTTTCTTTGAAGAAATGACATTTCCAATATTTGAATTCTAAATGATATAACTTCTCTTTTCTCCTCTGCTCTTTGCTCTTAGGTGACTTTTGGTGTTTATTTGGCCCACCAGTCAGCAAGGAACACCACTGCTGTCCCCGTCTTATCTGTTGGGGCCCGTGTTATTCCACGAATATCAGAATCTACAGATAAACCTTAGAATTGTTTTGTAATTTGATTTTTAAACTTAAGTCACATTTCAGTTAAGTTGATGTATTTTATGTGATATATTTGTACTAGAAATATGTAAATGTAAATATTTAATACACTTTGAACAGACTTCTTTGTATATTCATTATGAAATATGACATTTTTGTGTCTTGAAAACATACTATTCAGCTATAGGAGCCAGAAAAATTTCCAGATTTCAAAAAATATAGCTACTGTGAAATCAGATTATGTTAGACTTGCATCATGGCTGTGGTTACTTGAGGAAGTGCACATTTTCTTCTACAGAACGTTTCCTCAATATAATTATCATGCAATCTCCTTGCAGAGGATGTAGCAATGATTGGATATTTAGAATAGGCCTAAGAAGGATGTTGTCTGTCAAATTTGGGTAATTATTTGAACTAATTAATCAACACCATAGGATACATGTAGGAAGTATACCATCGTGAAAGTATGTTTAACCAAGAGTGTAATCAGTCTTACATTACAGGCTAAAAAAAAAAAGCTTCTTAAACTAGGATGACTGTGAGATAAAGTGTTATTGTTAGTGCTGATCAAGACCATCAGACCATCAAATTACAATAAATTAATACCAACATCAGAAATGTAAGTTTAATCAATTAGAACAACGTTTATAAGCATTGGCTATCTATAAAATAGACCTTTTTTAAATGAACAAAACCAAAAGTATAACAAAATGGCATTAAAATTGTACTCAACATATTACAGGTGCTTTGACACAAAATGAAAAATAGAGAATTATGTATGTGTGTATAATACTACCTATAAACACAAAACCACCTTATCAAGGAGTACAAAATATAATTAATAATTAACAATTAAATAAAACAAAATTACAGATTTTTTTATCCTTATTTTTTGACAGAGCTTTGTACCAGACGGTGGAGACTTAATAATAATGTAATTTTATATTAATAATATAATAATAAAATAAAAATAATAATATTTAATATAATACTTATTAATATGTATCTAGTATTTCTCGGTACAAGAGCTGCAAAATCTGTATAGTGCGCTTTCAACATTAAATTGATCACTTACGATCACGCTTGCAGCAGAGTGTCTTCCTAAATACTGTAAACACACGTCATACATACGTCATTCGGACGCTCAGATGGGCGTGGCGTGACTGACGTTGGAACGCGGTGTTCCGCTTGGGCAAACTTCCATATTTAGACCCACCCAGTCTTTTGTGATATTGTCACATAAACGCGGTATGAATACATATTTAAAAAACAACAACAACAAGAGAAAAAAGACAAAGAAAACGGAGATTTACACTGAACCTTAAAACGACTACAACGCATTCCATACAGCTGCTCTTTTTAACTGTATAGTTACTGCACACTAGGTTAGGTCATATATTATAAAAACTTATGGAAAGATTACAATAATCATTCCTTGATTACCAAACAACGCGAGTCATGGTGTACGAAAGACTCACATGTTTTGTATTGAGTCAAAGATTGTTTGTGACACAGTCATGGAAAGAGCCCCGCCCACCTCATTAAATATTACGCTGCGTGTCTCACGTCGAGGACAGAACATAGGAAGTGACAGGCTGCTACTTAAACTGTAAGTAACTAATACTCTTTTACACTATAAATACCCTCTGTTTAATGGTTTACACTATTAAAATAGTAATACAGATGTTGAGTGCGCTGCGACGTATACGTTTATGCGCTTTCTGCTCTGTAACTTAATTCCTGCAAGAACACGACTGGGTTATTTTAAGCCTTCTTACAGCTAGCATTTTAAGAGATCCACCCATAATGTTATGCGTTAAATAAGCATTGTACTTCTGTCGGTGATCTTCAATTTGCACGTTTAAGGATCCATCACCGTTCAGACCTGTGGTATAATAAGGTTTTATTGGTAGATGTGACTGAACATTTAGTTTTATATACATTTGTTGCAGATAAAACACGAATAGTTACTGTTTCGTGAGATAATATGGAGGTTTGGGTATATTTGTTGATACCAATGCATGTAGTATGAAGTATAAGATGTTCTTTTATATTAAGTAAATAGTTTTACATTATATTATAAGCTATTTTGTACAAAACACTATATTATGCAAATGTAAAGTTAACTAGCCAGTATATTGAACTGTACATTTCTGTTTACATAATATGGTGTTTTGCATAATATTATATTGTGTTCTCTCTCTCTCTCTCTCTCTCTCTCTCTCTCTCTCTCTCTCTCTCTCTCTCTCTCTCTCTCTCTCTATATATATATATATATATATATATATATATATATATACATTTTTCCACATTAATAATTGATAGACTCTTTGGATTATTGGCTTTATTTAAGACCCCTGCTTTATAGAAAGTAAAACTTCTACAGTCAAAAAGAGTGGACAGATGGCTTTGTGCAAGGCCTGTTGAGAAACTGACTGGTGGATGGAACTGTTTTGACATGCCAATGTAGGACCTTCACATTCTTAAAAACAAAATTGACCTAATAAAAGTCCTTTCTTCTGCCCTGAGCAAAGCGTGATTATATACAGTAGGCCCACCTGAACTATAAGTTTGTAAAGTTTGACTGTTTAGATAGCATCATACGTTGAGGTGTTGTGTTTTATTATCAAAAGAGTTCATCTCTAAAAGCCTGTGGATATTTCCCCTTCCTCTACACAGTTATAATGTGTTTTATGGCAGGTGAGGTGCTATGGCAAACCAATCCCACACTAAGTAAAGGTGATAAGACTGCATGCACAGTGTATTTTACTTTCAAATACTTCAGTATTAGTTTCCATGACCACATACAGAGACCATGAACACAGATACATGAACACAGGCTAAAAATATATATAGCTTTTTATTTATGTTCACAAAGTATGGACATCACTGTGGAGGCAATGCATCAAGGGTCAATAAGAAATATTATAAAAACCCTGTTTTTTTTATACAGTATCTTATCCGCTCCTGCACTTCTGCACTGCCTAAATAATCAGTTATTTAGCATAGGCAAAAGAGCATGATACTTCCTACTATAGAGCTCCATATTGGCCACCAGCTGTTCTGTCCATCTGTTGTTGATCGGGGGGATTGGGATCAGGGGGGTTTGTAGGAAAAGGGGCAGAGTTCAAGCAGATCTATCACTGGAGAATTCTGCCATTCGTCACCAGATAGAAGTCTTTTGTTTCACTGGAAGATCCCGGCATGACAATAAAATATAAAAATATGTACTTTGAAAATGGTTTTTGTGTTTAAAAAAAACTTTCACTTGTGGCGTCTACAAAAGCATATACCATCATTTAGAAACCTCAGAGCTCAAGGTAGGTCATTCTTACATTAGTTTAATGTGTTAACCCATGTTAAAAAAAAATGTACTTAAAGTACTCAAGTTTACTACAAGTGGTGACTAAATACATTTTTAAATACAGAGATAGTATTATATAAAAAAGTGCATTTTAGTTCATATTCATGGTGTCCCAAAATATCACAGTCACGTACACTTAGTTGAACTTAAAGTTATCTTAAGCAGTACTGAAGAGTATATTCAGTACAAAAATAGAGCACTTTAAGTACACCATGGAATTTTGTTTTCTTTAAACCTGGTGTTACGTGCTAGCTTTATTTTCTTTTAAAGTCTAGGGGAACTAGGCATAGCAGTAACAAAGTTTTGGAGAGAGAGAGAAAGAGCACAGGTCCTTCTTATCTCTAGTCCCAGTAACACATCCCAAAACTAGTAAACTTAGAAAAAGTATTTATTGAATCTAAAGAAAAAGGATAAGAGGAAACAGACTTCAGGAGGGGGCAAAGGCCAACAAAACAAACAAAAAAGGTTTCTAACTCAGTTTTAACCATAACTTACCTAAACATTGAAACAAAGAGTAAATAAATAACAAATAAATTTCCCTTTCTCCCTAACTACCCATAACCAGGAGAAAAGCAGATTCAAACAAAAATGGCACCCACCTCCCTACAGGTTTCCTTAAAAGAAAACCTCAAGTTCTAAACAAAACCATAAATCTCAAACTATATCTACAATTGCCCCAATAGTTAACAGATTTCCACAACATAAGATGACGCTATCTGGAACAAGGAGAAAAGAAGTCCATGTGGCAAGTTGGCATCTGCAATCCTTTCTCTCTCCCGTTGTTGTGAGATGGTGCTGCTGGCTTTATATGCTGACATTCTCCCGACTGCAGCCAATCAATGGAGCTGAGGTTAATGGGCAGCAAATCAACGACAGGTGATCCCAATCACCAGCATGAGCATGGTGGCAGTAGACATGAGGAGAAACAAAAACAGACCACAAAGCACATTAAATGATTACAAATAAAATAAGTCTTAGGACGCAACACTGGGAACGGGAGTTTTACTTCCTGAACATGACTGTAGTTTGCTGTAGCAGCTGTCTTGAATTTGTTTTATGTAATGTGTTTCCATGGTTTGTACCAGATTGGAACTATTTAGCGAGACACTAAACTGCTGTTTATGGTTGGTTAAAAAAAAAGAGGGCTTGATTTTGAGAGCATAGCCACTACTTTCCATTCAGAGTTTATGTTTAGATACATTTCAAAGGAAAGGGTGAGAAGTCTGAGCAGTCAGAATGCAGTCTGTTCCCTGTCAGAAAAAAATCACTGAGAGAATTAGGCGATAGATAGATAGATAGATAGATAGGAAGATTGGCAGGTTTTTCTTTTAAACACAAATAAATGCAAATTGTGTGTATATGAAAGTGAAAGAAACTTTACTTAGCAAAACATCGTCTCACTCTCAACATCTCAAATCAGGTGTTAAACACAGCAGCAAGGTGTCAGTTTTGACTTTTGTCACCAATCTAAACTGAAAGTAAATGAGTGATGCTTTTCTATAAAAGAACATGCTTGCAAACCTATTTGAAAAAATCTACCCACGGACGACTTCATTAAAACTAAATCAACTCACAATATCAGTATACTGACCATTCACAAATCTGTGATGATTTATCAAATGCTTTTTATGCATGAACTACATAAATATAGTCTAGTGGTGTGTTTAGATGTACAGCTGTCTCTGCTCTCTGGGGGTCATTCAAGCAGCCCAAGAGCTACAACTCTTATCCTTCAAAAAATAGAGTACTACAGACAAGACATATTTTTATAGGCCCACCCAGAATTGGATTTTGGATTATTGCAGAAAATAAGCTTTGTGACCAACAGAAGTTTATGAATCTTGCGCATCTTGTTCATCAAGATAACCTTCACAAATGAACTCGACATTTATAAAGCCTAGGAGCAAAAGCTAAAGTTATAAACCAGTTTGCAAGACTACAACATCACCATCACTAAGCTTTCAACAACGCTTTCAATCTTTAGGTGGAAAGATTGAGTACATTAAGTATAATATATTTTTTTACATTTCTGATCTGCAATCCAGGCTTGTGAAGGCTTACTTAATACACAATTTTGCTAATTACAACCCATTTTTTTCAATTTCAGGCACGACAATGAGCTATCCAGGCTATCCTCCCCAACCCGGCTACCCTCCTCAGGCCGGTGGATATCCACCCCAAGCAGGGGGGTACCCTCCTGCTGCAGGAGGTTACCCCCCTCAGCCTGGGATGTACCCCCCGCAGGCAGGTGGATACCCTCCCCAACCTGGAGCTTACCCGCCCCAGCCAGGTGCCTATCCTGGCCAGCCAGGGCCTTATCCTCCTGTGCCTTCAGGTGAGCCACTGTATCTGGTGGATGATTTCCATATGTGTCTTACATCATACTCTAGTCTTTGAAGTTTGTATTTGAACTGGTTATGAAGGTTTTATTTTAAACATAAATTCAGTGGACAAACCAACTTTCAGAGGTCACATGGATTGCATTAATGAAAAACACAAATGAATATTCTGTTGGAAAGAAACAGTTGATTTGTTGACTATTTGGTCACACATTTTCCATAATCTGGTTGCTTTAGCTATTTTGCCAAACCAAAATATGCATTTTTTGGTGTGTATACATGCTAACACATTTGACCTCGCTATGTTTTGTTTATTCATTCAGTTGTTCCAAACTCTGAGGCTTTGTTCCCACTTCTTCCCAATCTGATTTGGTTTTCAGATCTGATCTTTAGCACTGTCTGTCCACACTGTCAGTTTGCTAGTAATGAAATCTGATCTGTTCTGACAGGGAAGCAGATATCCAGTGTATCTACATCAGTTTCGCTTGTAGTTATATAAGTGTCAACTTAGACATCTTCTCGTCCAAAAACCGTCAGTGTGGTAATTTAGCTTCTGTTCATGTCTATCATGATCTTACTGCAGTGCTGAACTCTTAGGCACATGAGAGAACATAGACACCAGAGGTACTGTACACACATTGGTGAAGTGCATTGAAAACAGCTTGACACGTTCACTCATTCACTATGTACTGTTTATTTATTCATGCTTTCACTAGTTTTTATTTATGCCATTTTACATGTTTTACATGTGGCAAATAAATGTTCAAATACTTGATATAGTCAATTGCTAAAATAATTATTAAAGGTATCATAACACCGGATAAAGCAAAACTGCAAACAGGTCAACTCCCCGGTCTATTCCATTCTCAACTAACCAAATATACAAGTTATTAGATTTAAAAATATAGGAAACACGCAACAGAAAGAGCTTAATAATTAATGTGCAATGTCAGTGCAATTTTACCTGCCACTTTTTATTACCATAACAAAACCTGCTGCTCTGGATTCAGCAGGGTGTTTCTGTTTTGTCTTATCACATCAAAACTGGATGAGAACTGAAATGTTTTTTTATTATTAATATAGAAGAGGATGCAGGGCCCTTGGGATTCTGCACACAACAATAATCAAAAGTTGATGTCTAGATTATTATTAGCCTGTCATTTGATACACAGTGTGTCCTGATTTCCCCTATACACGCTGTGTTTTGAAGTCAACACCAAATGATGCTCTCAGCCCAATTTATTTCTGTAATCTGACATGTGAGATAAGATAATCAACAAGAGCACAGAAGTATTTGTCTGGATTGTGAAAAATAGGCCAGAAGGGTTAAGATATGTTATATAGCAGAATGGAGATTATATACCAGGTGACTGGAAGAGAGCAATGAAAAGAATCTGAGACTGAAAAGAAAAGCCATTTTCACAGGCAGAACATGTTATTTCATTTTTTTGTCTCTTTGGAATAACATGCAGCAGTGAATCATGCACTACAAGACCAGGGATATGTTTTAATGACGTAAATAGGGTTGGTTTTGCTTCATTTCAACTGTGAAGTGCACTGATATTGTTCAGTCATAATTAGTGTTGGGCTTTTAGGTTTTTGTTTTTGTGTTTGCTCATATTAAATGCATGTATTTGCAGGAGGTTGGGGTGCTCCCGGTGCTCCTATTGGCCTGGATAATTTGCCGAATCCTGGATTCAACGCCTCAAGTCTCCCAGGAATGGTAAGTTCTATAATAAAATGTATTTCTTGATCAAAAATGACACTGGTCTCCTTCCTCAATAGATGCAGGTAATTTGATTCCAGTCAGCATGAAATGCACAACCTTGGCTTAAACTGCATCAGATTCAGATCATTCCTTTATCAGCTTTGTACCAAACTGTGCTCTTGTGACTGTGATATCGATCCCTTATAATTTACCTGTCATCAGAATGTGAAGAAACATCAGAGGAAATGTGAACAAGTGTGGATCCATTGAGCTGCTGCAGCTAGGACACTGTTTCATGCAAAGTATTCAGTGATGTACAAAAAAAGCATACACGTTAGGTATAATTAGCTAAATATATTACACAAATACTAAGACAAAACCTCAAAGCACCAGTAAGAACACAGTGATGATTTAGTTCCATAGAGATGCATTAATAAGAAATATCATTAGGAAGAGGAATACTAAATGAATGTGTTTGAAGAGGTTTCTCTCCTAGGTATCCTTGTGAAAAAGAAACGCACTATGCATAATTTAAAATAATAATAATAGTATATCATTTCAAAGACTATACTTAAGTGCAAACTGACAGTAATGTTTTAAAAAATTTACCTGCTTGCTAATTACAATTAAATGATATGTACCACTTAAGTAGGGCTTACGTACATTGTTTTTGAAATATGGTTAAAGTGTACTGCCAAATATATTCACATGCATTTATGGTTTACTTATATAAACTTAAATATACTGTACCTTAAAGTCATTTCTATTGAAACTTTAATGTGATGTGTATATGTATGTATATATGATGTAAACAGGGTTATATTGATTTTTGTTTAACTGTGAAGTGCACTGATATTGTTCAGTCATAATTAGTGTGGGGCTTTTATGTTTTTGTGTTTGCTCATATTAAATGCCTGTATTTGGAGGCGGTTGGGGTAATATATTATTTATTTAAAAAAATAAATATTTTTGATTATCATACATTTGTTAAAGATAAAGTTGCAATTTAGTTTTTAAAATATATTAAATGAGTTAAATGTAATATTTATCTCTCTCTCTCTCTATATATATATCAAATAGGGCATTTTCTGTGTTCAAATTTGACATTTATGCTGCCCTCGACTACATAAATGTGCCCAAAAGTTTAAGAAACTCCAGTAGACTGTCAAAATCATCAGTTGAGCAGCTTGCTTTCTGGTGATTTTTGTGTTTATGTCAGCCATAAAAAAAAAAAAAAACCCACATTGGTTGACCCCTACTTTTCATGGAAATATTTTTCCAGTGTGATGCTTTAGCTTGTATAAAAGGACTGGTTTCATTAGTCCTCCACAGTACTTCTGCATTTAGGGGTCAGCAAGGGAAAATGTGTGCATGTGGAAACTCTTTGAGTGTTACAGACAGTGCCTCTGTGACATCCGTGTGCAATATGATGCGAGTAGCTTAAGTCAACAGAAACGTTTTAGTGCAAAGCCACACTGTCTAAACAAACCTCTCCATGAATGCACACTTGTTCACCGTCCTCCTTATCTCCCTGTCCTGGCCTTAATCATCTCTTTGTCCTTCAGTATCGTAATTTCATGTTTATATATGTTACATTTCCTGCAAAGTCTGCTCCACTGTCCTAACTGTCATGCTCGCTGTCATGCTTTTTGCTTTTTTCGCCCTCTCAAAATTTTCCATTGCAGGCAAATCAGTTCGCCGCCAATAGTGGATTTACCCCAAATCCATCCATGTTCTCTCAAGTGCCTGGTGGTTATCCTGGCCCCCAACCTGGGGGACCACCAGCCCCCTCCCCTAACCAGTCCTATGGCATGTACCCTCAGCCAGGAGGAGGTATGCCCCAAGGTCCGGGAATGGGATACCCTGGAGGCCAAACCCCGGGTCAGCAGATGCCGGGCTACCCAAATGCCCTAGGACCCACTCCGTCCATGCCTAGCTATCCCAACGCACCCTCACCCAATCCGTCCATGCCCGCATACGGAGGAGGTTATGGAGGAGGTGCACCTGCCGTTCCAGCTATCAATGTAATTAGCTCTTAAGTATTTTTTTGTGTAATTTATTGCAGTATACAGGGTTTCTAAGGGTCTTAAAAGGTCTTTAAAAGTCTTAATTCATCTTTCCACAGATTAAGTCTTAAAAAAGGCCTTAAATTGGAGCAGAAAGTCTGGTATTCAGTGTTGCATACACTGCAAAGAATGAATATCTTCCCAAAAAGTATTTTTGTTGTTTTCCAGTACAAGTATACTAATATCAAGATACTTTACTTGAGGTGTAAAATGAAGATAGTTTAAAAGTTTTCAGAGAAAATGAACAATATGATTAATAATGATTTTATGCTCAAAACAACAACAAATATGATGAACCAATGATGGATGAAAACTTATTTACCCTTTGAATTAAGTTAGATTTTTCTTGTTCTTTTATTAATGTGTTTTAGTCTATATGTAACCCTGGAGCTGGGGTGTATTTGTAGCAATAGCCAAAAATACAGTGTATGTGTCAAAATTATGATTTTCTTTTTATGCCAAAAATCATTAGGATATTAAGTAAAGTTCCTACCATAAATATATCAAAACTTAATTTTTAATTAGTAATATGCATTGCTAAGAATTAATTTGGACAACTTTAAATGAGATTTTCTCAGTATTCTGATTTATTTTTTGCACCCTCAGATTGCAGATATTAAAAATAGTTGTATCCCGGTCAAATATTGTTCTGTCCTAACAAACCACACATCAATGGAAAGATTATTTATTCAGCTTTCATGTGATGTATATATCTTAATTTCTTAAAATTGACTCTTAAAGCTGCAGTCGGTAACTCGCGTCTGGCGGAAGAACATTGTGTGGCGGATAAATACAACAAAATAAAATGATACGACTGGCATAAAAACTGTGACCTTCACGTGACCAAGATGTAACAGAGAATCCAGCCTTTTTTTTTTCAAAGGAAAAGATCGTTATGGCTCAGTGCACTTCTATCTGTGATTTGTTTTGCAAATAACAAAAGTCAGCGCAGTGCTGTGCCACAGATTTGTTTTGTGTTGAAAATGTAAAAATAAGTGTTTATATTCTGACTGTTTTAGTCTGGTTGGGGTCGGCAACGCTGCAGAGTATCACAGTACCTGTGTGGATCGCCATAGATGTAAACAGAGAGAAGTAGCTCCGGCTACAATGTTCTTCCACCAGACGCGAGCGCCAAAAGTTACCGACTGCAGCTTTAAGACTGGTTTTGTGGTCCAGGGTCACATACAAGATATTTGCTTATTCTAGTTAAGCTACGGAGAACATATTGATGTATCGTGTTCTCGTCAATTTAGTCTGTAAATGGTCTTTAAAATGTCTTATATTTACCTTCATAAAGCCTGAGTATATATTTGAGTCCTAACTTTTTTTTATGTTGTATAGCGTGGGTTCAGAGGGACCATTCAGGACTTCCCTGGAGCTGATCCTCTAAAAGATGCAGAAGTCCTCAGGAAGGCCATGAAGGGCTTTGGTTAGTTACTGTTCAAGCTCATTTTCCACTAACTCTATTTCTTGGAAAGCTATGTCACTTATTCTGCCTCTGCCTCTTTAAATACTGAGAGCTTTTTTTTTTTTGACTGACATGAAAAACAATAAGAGCCTGTTAGAAAATGACTTCTGTGTTTACTGTATATGCAGCTGCATAACAGGCTGCTAATATGCATGAACATGTTTCAACAGGCACTGATGAACAAGCCATCATTAATTTACTCGGAAGTCGCTCCAACAGACAGCGTGTTCCACTCTTGGTGTCGTTCAAGACTGCGTATGGAAAGGTAATGGAGATTGATCAGACTGAGACCAGGTTTTATTTTATCGGCTAATAATTTTTCTTAAAAGCTGTGAACCATGATGTGCTACATGCTATATTAAAATAAAACCTATTACATAGTCAGAGGCTGGTGGTGTTAGTGGGAGCAAACGGTCTCATTCTAGACAGCATTTGATTGGACAAATATTTGTGTGCCCCTGAGTACAAGGTTAGACATCAATATTGTGGTCCGTTTTACCACAGGAGGAAGACTAAAAGATAAATATGCTAAGCTAATTCCATTAATACTTAGCATATAGACCAGAATACAGAAAAAAAACGAAATGCAGAAAAGTTCAGATTTTGTTATGGGTTAAGAAAAGCATCATTAATCATTCTCATGTGACCCAATGTTTACAGGATTTGATTAAGGACCTGAAGTCTGAGCTTTCAGGAAACTTTGAGAAACTGGTGCTGGCCATGTTGAAGACTCCAGCTCAGTTTGATGCATATGAGCTCAAAGAGGCCATCAAGGTTTGTGAAAATACTTTATTAATAGAATGAATACAAATGAAGCATTACAAATGTTTAAATATTTAATCAAACATTGTGCAAATTAGCACTCTCACATGGATACCTGACGCAATAAAAAAAAATATATATATTATATATATATATATATATATATATATATATATATATATATATATATATATATATATATATATATATATATATATATATATATATATATATAATACATATATATATATATATATATATATATATATATATATATATATATATATATATTTATTTATTATGTATGTATGTGTGCGTGTGTGTGTGGATTTATGGATTTATAGTTATAGCTTAGTTATACAGTATTTATATATCATTTAAAAGTTGTGTCAGTAATTAATGAATCAAATTAATGATTTTATTCAGCAAGATTGTTATATTGTTACAGTTTTGTTTATATCAAATAAACGTTGTTCTTTTGAACTTTCTATTCATCAAAGAATCCTGAATTTCTTTTTTTATCAGTTTCCAGAAAACTATTGTAAGCAGTACAACTGCTTTCAAAATATTACATAAGAAAATATTTCTTGAGCAGCAAATCAGCATATTAGAGTGATTTCTGAAGGATCATGTGACTGGAGTAATGATGCTGAAAATTCACAAAAAAAATTTTTATTACAATATAAAGAAAAAAATTATATTGAAAAAAACTATTTTAAATGCTAAAAATATTTCATAGTGAGTGAACTGTTCCTTTTTATAGGTCACAGATAACAGAATATTTGATGAGATTTTTTGATATGCCTTTAACACAAATGTAATCTGCTGATTATTTCACAGGGAGCAGGGACAGATGAGGCCTGTCTGATTGAAATCTTGGCCTCTCGCTCTAACGCAGAGATCCGAGAGATCAATCAAATCTTCAAAGCCGGTGCGTACTCGAGTCATATCACTTAATTCCTTCCCTCTGCAATTACAGATCTGATTACTTCCCAATCAAGCATTTGTCATGCACGGTTAATCTAAAGCTCGACAGTAAAGCGCGGTGAGTTGTGATGCATAACGCTCAGTGTTTCTGTTTTAGAAAACAAGAAATCACTGGAGGACTCCATCCGTGGAGACACCTCTGGACATTTCCAAAGACTTCTGGTCTCTCTTGCTCAGGTACACAGAAGATGTGAATGTTATGATGTGAAACGTTCATATTTTGAAGGGTCAAAAACTTTGTAAATGACAGAAACGTGAAAGTCAGATCCGTATTTCTGCCTGTTATTGTCTCAAAGGGGAACCGTGATGAGAGGGAGAATGTGGACATATCATTAGCCAAACAGGATGCTCAGGTAATCATTGAAATCTTTCTAAAAATACGTGTTTGGCATTCTTTGAAGAGTCTCTATTATGCTCTATTTGTGTTCTGCTGCAGGCTCTCTATCAAGCGGGGGAAAATAAACTCGGCACAGATGAGTCTAAGTTCAATGCCATCCTGTGTGCTCGGAGCAAAGCTCACCTCAGAGCAGGTACTGTACGTCACGGCTCTTTGGCTGGAAGGATAGTATTCTGTTATCAAGTCAAAGTCCCTTTTAGATATGTCTTTCAGATAGCGCCTCCTCCAGGCTGCTTGTTTCCTTCTAGGTAGAAGTAATGCTAGTAAAGCTCATATCTACTTGAATAGGGAAATCCCTTGATCTCCAAACCTGTTTGTCAAGAATACTGTACTTTGACATATATTGAAAGAGAAATAATCATGTTGTATTATACATTCTCTGCTTCTTAAACTAAATTCAGGGAAAAGTACTGCATTTTTCAGGCTGGCCTAGCTAAAGAGTAAACAAAGGCGAAATATCACAAAAGAAGGTGATTGGCTTTTCCATTCCCCCACTACTATATTGAGCATAGTGACTATCATTTGTGTACAACAAATGATCCATGCTCCTGTTCTGTCTGAGAATCTAGAGTCTAATGATTTTTGAGTGCTCCACATAAGATACGTATAAAAATGCTCGAAAACTAGCAAGTTTTGCCATTTGGTCCATTATGGGGAGGCCAAAAATGCAGTTTTGGGTATGGCATTGCAGTTAACACCTCGTCGAGGCTGAGAATTATGACTCATAACTGGACACTTGAATTCACCTCTGAATCAACCTACTTATTATGTCATTTCCTGTTTTTCTATAGGACACAGTTTTCTTTTGTCTAATTGCACGATATAATTATATCTTTACCATATCTACTGTGACTATTTATTTGATTGAACATCCAAAATGAAAGACTCAGATTAAAAAGTTCAAAATAAGATGCAATAAAAACGGAATATTGTGAAATATAATTACAATTTGAAAAGACCTGTTTTCTGTTTTAATATATTTTAAAATGTTATTCATTCCTGTGATCACAAAGCTGAATTTTCAGCATCATTACTCTAGTCTTCAGTGTCACATGATCCTTCAGAAATCATTCTAATATTCTGATTTGCTGCTCAAAAAGCTATTTCTAATTAAACTATTTGTAGCATTTCTACAGGTTTCTTTGATAAATGGAATGTTCAACGGGACATAAAAAAAGGAGAAAAAAAGAAATAATTTATAAGAAATGTCTTTACTCTCATTTTGACCCATTTAATGCATCCTTGCAGAATTAAAGTGTTATTTTATTTATTATTATTATTTTATATACTGTGTCTGTATTTATATGTGTGTGTGTGTGTGTGTGTGTGTGTACTTGTTTTTCTATTCTGGTGGGGACTTAAACCTGAATAAACACAGACTCATGGGGACTCGTGTCACGGTGGGGACCTAAATTGAGGTCCCCATGGGTAAACAAGCTAATAAATTACACAGAATTAAGTTTCTTGAAAATCTAAAAATGCAGAAAGTTTCCTGTGAGGGTTAGGTTTAGGGGTAGTGTTGGTGTAGGGCGATAGAAAATACGGTCTGTACAGTATAAAAACCATTACGCCTATGGAGAGTCCCCACAAGGATAGCTGACCAGACGTGTGTGTGTGTGTGTGTGTGTGTGTGTGTGTATGTATATATATATATATATATATATATATATATATATATATATATATATATAAACAGTGATTCCAAAGTGTGTTTTACACAATGTTTTTGAAACCATAAGCTAGTGGCAATTTGGATTTGTTTTGTAATTAAAACTATTGATTGCTTTAAAGTTCATTAGTGTGCTCATTAACAGCTAGTTGATTGAGATTTCAGGAGCGACTATTTTAAGACATGCTGTGTTTTGGTGTTGACAGTGTTTCAAGAGTATCAGCACATGTGCGGCAGAGACATTGAGAAGAGCATCGAGAGGGAGATGTCTGGAGATCTGGAGAGCGGCATGCTGGCTGTCGGTGAGCTGTCCGATCTGCCATCTAGAACCGTTTCATCAAATCTAATCATTAAACACTCATAATTGTATTTCTTAACTTGCTCTCCATCCTGCCGGCCCCTTTAAGGGTAAAGCTGTTATAGGGTAAATATGCGGTAATATATTTTCATAACACATAATGTAGCTGACATCTGTGCTTGCTGTGTCATAGTGCATGACTTCCTTTCATAATGAGGTGTGTTTAGTGTGTTATTTCGGTTTGCTGTTATGAACAGTCAGATTTTCCCTTTTAAATGACTTTCACTTTCAGATGAATGCCTGGTCTGTCTTCATTCTGTTATATTTTTCCATTGAAGTTTCAAGATTCGTCTTGCTTGTGTGACTGAACACGGTTTGTTAGCTGCAGGGTGATTTGCGCATGGTGAGTCCGAACATGTTTTTCTGTATGCAGTGAAATGCATCAAGAACACACCGGCCTACTTTGCTGAGAGACTCTACAAGGCCATGAAGGTGAGAATAATTCTTCTGTGCTGACTAAAGAGTAACAGAGAAGGCACATTTAGGATTAATTACAAACAAAGCCATGGTTAACAGCATTTTAAGTCATTTTATTGTATAGCATTGGATCTCAAACTGTGTACACAAAGTGCCCCCAGGTGGTATGTCTGAAGAATGTCTTGTTTATCATAGTAAAAATATGGTTTTATATTATTGTCTTTATATATTTATTTATTTTATTAAAAACTTTTTTTTTTTACATTAAAATACAGTTGTTTTGAATTGGTATTTTAAAATTAATACATATGTGTGTTATAAAAATATTTTTCAATAATATAAAATTTATATATATATATATATATATATATATATATATATATATATATATATATATATATATATATATATATATATATATATATAATATTTTTTATAAATATTAGGTATATTTAAAAAATATAGATAAATATTTTATAAAATACATTATTTTGTAATAAAAGTTTGAGATATGTATATATATATATATATATATATATATATATATATATATATATATATATATATATATAAAATTTTAATTATTATATATAGTTTTAATAGAAAAATAGTAATTTGTCAAGGACTCATCTGCATAGCCTATTCTTAATTTGTAAAATTCATGGAAATATTAATAATGAATACCAATTTTTGTACTTATGCTCAGTTCAGAAATATTTACATCAATATAAAATAGAATGTATTTAAATTAGACTGCAGTAACTTATGAACTGTAATATTATGATATTAATATTAATATGGAATAGTGTAACTCACAGTCCTTATGTACTCTAAAAGAGTTAATTTACTCAGTGCTGAAGTAATTTAAAGGAACACAAGTTACTGGAGTTAAAGTAAGTAGTTGGCCTGAGAGTTTGGAGAACCACTCTAATGTATAAGATCACATGCATCAAAGTTTCAAATCCCAATCAAATCCGCAGGGAGCAGGAACCAAGGATCGCACTTTGATTCGCATCATGGTGACCCGCTCTGAGGTGGACATGCTGGACATTCGTCAGGAATACATCAAGAAGTATGGGAAATCTCTATACACAGCCATATCTGTGAGTACCAGTGTAACCACCCCTCAAACTATGCTTTACGTTTTAGAGAAATGAAAATTACAGCACTGTAATAATAATGGTAATCAAAGTCATCTGCATCTACAGGGAGACACTTCAGGGGATTATAAGAAACTACTGCTGAAGCTCTGCGGTGGAAGTGATTAGAGGATACAGATGACATGAAGCCACACCACGATTTCTACACGATTTCTAATTTGCACTCTTACATACTTGCATGTTTTACCGTACTCAATGCAAATGCACTTGTGTGCATATATGCTGCACGTTACATTTAATGCTCTTTCATTCATATATTTTTATTTAGAGAGTAGCCAACTATATCTTATGTGCCTTCTACACTCAAAGCAGTGGCTTAGTGAATTATTGTATGCTATTGGATGTATGCGTTTCCACCAAGTATACTTTGTTTGCAAATTGATTTAAGAAAATTCTGCATCAAGTACTGCACACAGGATATGAATGCCAAAATCGTTTTTTAAACATTTATGTATTTAAAGTAATATTCAAGGAGAATGTGCCATAAATGTAATGCATAATACAATCAGTTATTTTTTTAAAAACTATGCACACTTCTTTTGTTTTAACCATTATGATTGTTGGCCTTCTCTTTATTGAGGCAAAAAAAAGTGGTAATGATGGTGTTGTCTTTGTGTTTCTTATTTGTTTACTCTGTACAGAGCCAAACACTCATATGAAATGCTAAGTAAATCCTGCCTGAAAGAGATAATGACTCGAGCGTTCAACTTGAATTAAGTTGGTATTTCTTCAGTCGCCCGTGAGGTATTATCAGTGCTGACTTCTGCAGCTAATTCAGCTGTGACCTCAAAACACCCTGATAAATATTAATAACATTCATATTATTCCTTCTAGATCAGGCATGACTCGCGGTCAAACAGCATTACAATCTACAGAATAAAGATAGGAGACTTCTCATCTAAAGTGACTTTACCAAAGCAAAAATAATAATAATCAGATTCAGAATTAGACATCTAAAAATTAACATAAGACATCAGGAGCACATTATCAAAAGAAAAGATGAAAAATACAATTATTATTCGTAATAAAAGATTTGATGGGATTTTAAAATATAATGTAAAATTGAATTCAAATGTGATATACAGTTTTCATTAATTAACATAATTTTTTGCAGTTATGCCAAGGTCTGAAATATTTTGAGCAATATAATAATATATACATAGACAAAGAACAATATATATATAAAAAAATACCCCTCATTAAATGCATGCTATTGGTTAATATACTATATATATATATATATATATATATATATATATATATATATATATATATATATAATTTTAATTTACAATATGCTCAATGCTGAAGTAATTTCATAAAAATATTACTGTTTTAATGGCATCACAAGTAATCGGTAAAACTGAACCTCTTAGTATTTATGCCACTTGTATTTAGCCGTGTTTAAGAAAGCCTTGAATAGCAAAGGAGGTTCTCAGCTCGCTGTGACTGAATCCTGGGGCACATCCATCATCTGAAGCTCCCCGCAGTGCAGGCTGAGTCTGAAGTGTCACTGCTCCCAGATCAGCTCACATCTAATGCCATCCAGCAGCCTCCTCATTACTTCATACCGAGGCCCAGCTGCTGAGGACGGCAGGTTACTCGAGCCTTATTCACTTACAAAGTTCATCGAGAACACAATGTGACAGTCAGGTTTTAAACAAAGGTGGAGACATTATTAAATCATTCCCAGGAAGATTTTAGCAGAAAGACTCTTTTTTTGTAATGTATAGTCATAGGCCTATATGTTCATAAATTTAAAGGTTTGAAAGCAAATGCATACAAACTATTAAATACGTGAAATATAAATATTATGACCGTGAGTCACACACACATTATGACTCAGGATTTATGCTCAGGATATTCTTATTTGCGCCAGTAGAGGGCAGGATTGCCCTATGCATTTAAATACAATAACAAACCATGCAAAAAATATATGCATTTAAGAAAAATTTCAGTCTTTTATGGTATTATTTTAAAATAAATAAATAATCAGAAAAAAAAACCGTGTGATTTCTTTTAGATACCTTTTAACATTTTCATCTCTGAAAATTGATCTGATACATTGATTTAATTTATTTCATTTTCAGAAGTAATGATCTTTCAGCATTTAGGTCATAAATGAAATGGAAATCCATTCAGAATTAAAAACGTCAGCCTTGATTATTCAGTGGGGATTAAAAATAATATCCAGAAAGTCGGGTTTCACTGAGAGCAATCAACTTCTATCTACCCTCTAGATAAGATACAAACCAAACACCTGTTCATAGATAATTATCATGTCTTTTGAAAGAATCGTTTAAAATGCTTTTACCTCTGCATGCTATTATCTTTACAGAAAAAAATTCAAAAGTCTTTATAATGTTTACTAGATAAATAACTCCATCATAGTAATTTAATCATCAGTCAATCACAACAGATGACTATTTTGTGTCTCTCTGAGTACCACAAAATAAACACAAAGAGCTGATGTTCTGTATCTATCTTGATTTTTGGTGAAGTGTATTCAGGCACACGTGATCTCTAATTGGCGGTTAATTCTGTCGAAGCATCAAGTGCCTTGACAGCACCCATTTATGCTTCATGTGGGAGAGCAGTGTAAAATAGCTTCAGTTTAGAGCAACCGATTTGCAGTGTCACAAGGTTTGTCAGATGGGAGTAACCACCCCTGCTTTACTGACATGTGGTTCTTTCCATCTGTCATCTGCACTGAAAAGATCGCAGATTTCTCCAAATGTTTCTGCTCGCTCTGTAAGGCCTTGCATAACATACACACAATCAGTTGCTGTGAGAACTGATAGTTCATTAGTTCACTGTGTTTGCATGTGTCTGACAGACATCCTTGGCACTGCTGGATATCTACTTTGGTCGTCCAATAAAATGAGTCACTCTGGTTTAATCCCGTCTTTATCTTTCTTTGTATGTTTGAGGTAACTGATAATTGACTGGGTACATACTAATCTGTTTTTCCTTACCATGTAAACCCCCGCCTGGCCTCTTATACTCCACGTAAACTTTTAGTTCTTCATATAAAGTGGTCTGAGCTGTACATATGATATAAATCATCTAATGGAGATGGCTTTCAGCTCCTATTCTTACTGGCTTTCAGCACAATAATGTGAACTTTGAGCTTCAAAGATGGATGGTTCACAAAGCCATAAATCAGAAATGCAATGCACTCATATGGATGATATTGAATATAAAGTGATAAATCACTGAAATCATTTTTCACATGAAATCCAGAATAAATCAATATCATTTGGAGTTCATTCTTGTGATATGAATATCAGAAAATTTTTATTTTTCTACACCTGAACAAATTTTTTTCTTCACATTTTTTTCTTGTTTTCTGTAAAAAAAAATGTTAAATGAGGATGCATTAACTTGAGAAGATGCATTCACTTCTACATAAATCTGTTCAATCGTGTCTATTCCAAAAATCCTGGGATAGATAAACTTGAGAAGCAAAGATAATCTTGTTTTTCCTTTTAATTAAGTTTTAACAAGTCTTAATATGTTATGCCAATTTGCTTGAATGCATCTCAATGTAAGATTTAGCTATATACTGGAAAATAAGACAAACATACTAAGTATTAATTTATATACGTTTTTAAAAAACAGAACATACATACAGAGCAAAGCAGAACAATAGTTCTAATTTGTGTGCCATTTCTGTGGAACTGCTTGCAATTATAGTTATTGTTATTATTAGGAATTAATTGTGACCTCTGTGTAACAATGACACTGCAGAAAAGGTATCCATTTTTATTTGCTAAAACTTGTTTAACTATGTCATTTGAATAAAGACTGTCCAGAAATTACAGATAATATGTGTATATAAGAAAAATCATATTATTTACTAATTATTATATCATACAACAGTTTACCCTCTCTCTCTCTCTCTCTCTCTCTCTCTCTCTCTCTAACAAGGACTACATTTTACGTTACTTTAACAGTGATCTATTCATCCTGCTTTGAGACCACTTGATGATAACATTTTAATAGACCAGCAGCAACCATGTTCCAATTTTAAATTTATTTATGTATTTAAGTGTCTAGACCATATTGTTACACTATAATAAAATCACAAACTAGCACAGTCACATTTGCTGAAAATCAACAGTGTGCGGTGCACAGCACATGTTCCAGGGTAAAGTCCCCTTGCACTTGTTATGTCATGATGCATCATCCTCATAACCGTGTAGCCTTTCTTCCCGAATTTTTAAACAGTAGTGCACGCCCATTGGAGAAAACCAGGTGTGTCTCTGGCAAGTGCCCCGCCCACTTTACCGTATATGGCCATTGTACGGTAAGTTGATTGACAGCAGGCAGCAGCTGCTGAGATACCGAGACATGGCGGAGCGTGCAGTTTGAGTAGGTAACGCAAGAAGAGTTGCGCTACTTTTGCTCACACTTGAGTCCGCACAGCGCCACATAAATGGCCAAGAAGAAACTGTAAACGCAGACGAACGTGCTCTCCTCGGAAGCGCAGGGGAAAATGAGCGAAGTTGCCTTGCGTAAGTGATCCGGAGAAATGTCTCGCTGTTTAGTGCAGTCAACAGCCTCAGGCAACAAACATGGCTTCTGTGCCTTTCTGCAGTTTGTAATGAAACCCAGCTTCATTAAGCCATCGCATCTCATGGCGACTTGGCTCAAATCCTACAAGTGAGCGGAGAGAAAGAAGTTGCTGCTGCATTCATCGGGTTTGTGTGTGGGGGGATCAGGTCTACGGCGGTAGCGCAGAGCTAGCTAGTTAGCTTGGGAACTGTAGGACCTGCAATGGAGCCTAAGCACAAAGAGTTACTACACCAGTACCACCAGAACTTACTGGAGTCCATCACGGATGCAGACCGACTGATAGAGCTGCTGAGTAAATCGGGAAGCCTCAGCGAGCAGGAAGCCTTCGAGCTGGACCAGAACTGCTCCTCCAGCGCCGAGAAAGTGGAGCAGCTCCTGAAGATGCTCATGAACAAGCAGAGCGACCATTTCCTGGAGCTCTGTGTGGCCCTGGAGAAGACATACCCTCACCTGTACTCTGCCCTCTTCGCCAACGGCGGAGGACCAGCTGATCACTCTGGTAAGATGCTCTGATACAGACTGGACATGCTTGATTCATGATGCATCACAGAGGTTTAGTGGTCTGACTGACTTATAGATTGAGGTGAAAGGTCTAGCAGAGGTTGACCATTAGTATTGTAGTATTTTCAAATACACATATAGTGAGATCTGATTGCTCGAATCTGTATCTGCATGCAACATAACATGTCTTTGCAATTGCATGCATGATGAGGTCATGCTTTTGATTATTGTGCAATTGGTGAGGACTTGATGAAATAGTGTTGGATGATGGTTGCAGCTATTTTTATCTTTGGATCAACAGTAGAGTGAATATGCTTGGTTGATGATGTGCATTACACAAGTTACAATGCTGAAGTTTGGTGGTCTAACTGACTTCTAAAGGGATGCAAAAAGTACTAGAGGGTCATATAAAAGTGAAGTGGTTTCAATAGACATTTTGAGGTCGTAATTGCATGCAACATAACATGCATGATGGGGTTATGCTTTTGATTATTGTGCATTGGATATTGATGAAGCGATGACTTGATGAAATAGTGTTGCATGACGTTGCAGCTGTTTTTAGCTTTGGATCAATAGTAAATCGAACATGCCTGGTACATGATGTGCATCACAAATAGACAAGTTACAAAACTGATGTTTGCTGTTCTAACTGACTTCTAGATTCTAGATCATGTAAAAGTGACCTGTTTTCAATAGACATATAGTGTGTGATGTGATTGATTGTAGAATCTGTATTTGCATGCAGCAAAACATTTCTTTGCAGCTGACCAGATGAAGTCACACTGGCAGAGAAGATGCCCATCATGCTTGATTCATGATGTGGATCAGAGCATGTGTTTAAAACTGATAACTGGTAACATGTTTTCAATGAATACAAAATATAGAAGCAGTTGGTCAGGATTTTTGGGATAGACATGAGTGAACAGATTTATGTAGAAATGGTATTTGTCCGCTTGCATGCAGCATGACCTGTCTTTGTATTTGCACAGGTGATGAAGTAATGCTTTTGATCGTTGTTGGAGGCTGACGTTGTGATGACTTGATGAAATGGTATTGCAGTTATTTTTAGCTTTGGATCAATAGTCAAGTGCTGGAGTTGACCAGTCGAAGTCATTCTGGCAATAAGGATAGCAGATTGGAAGGAGAACATGAACAGTTTGCATACATATTTAAAACTGATGTTTGGTAACTTATACCTTATAGATAATATGATATATATAGAAGCAGTTGACTGGGATTTTGTAAAAAAAACCTTTTTTTTTTGGATATACATGAGTGGAGCAAACTGATTTTCTGTAGAAACTGTATTTAGTAATTTTCACATAACAACATACTCTTAAGAAAAACAATTTATTATTGGCATCTATGATGCTCTGTTTAGAACCTTTATTTTTAATCCACTGGCATAGATGACAAATACATTCTTTCTGTTGAATCTGAAGAGGTAATGTGTTGACTTGATTTACCAGTATTTTTTATTTTGCAGTGGATGTTTCGGAGCAATGACGTAATCGTTTTATGACATAGCAAAGGTGATGCGTGAGGATTTTAGCATTGGATTGATGATAAATTGTTGGGATCGACCATCTGAAGGCAGCAGACCAGCAGGGTGGAACAGGGATCTTCTGCAGGTTGAAACGTGATGTAAAGAAAGAACTATTGACTAATCCTTGAATGCAAAGATCACACTAGGGTTTCTTGGTCAATGCTCTACATCTTCAATCTATTTCCAGCGATCAGAGCGAGGCATCATGGGTAGCTAAAATAAAGATTTTCCCCCTGGATTAACCTATGGAGATGTGCTTCTGTTTCACCGCCCATGACATGGGTCATATCATTTCCATTTTTAATTTTGTTCAAACCGAGTGCTTCCCAGACACACGTCTATGGAGTAGGCTATGGGCTTGTTTCCATGGAAACACACTTGCCAGGCTACCATGGCAGATCGATGTGAACATACATGTTCTGTGTTCGTAGACCTGTAAGAATGGCCCTGGAGTCTTTAAAAATGGTTTGAAAGGATTGGAGTTGATCTGATTTTGTAATGATGCAGTTGCAGATATGTTAGCTTAATGACATCTTTATTGGTGGTACATCTTTTTTTTTTTCTTCAAAGAAACCTGGAAAAAAAAGTTATCACTGTTTTCATAAAAATATTAAGTAGCACAACTATTTTCAAAATCATCACATAAATTGTGAATGCTAGTTTTTTATTTTTATTATTATTATTGGCTGATGTTAGATATTTAGTTGTGAAATAAACTGAATGAGCATGCAATTTACCGTAAACCGATATATTGATACCATATATTTTATTTGTCTGAAAACAAAAAAACGGATTTTGAATTGAATTGAAAAATTAATTTGAAAAAGGAAAAATAGCTTAATATTTGTATATGTAATATTTAGCAAATGTTAAATTGAATATGCATTTTTCATGCAGTACACTTCTAATGTTTTAATGCCAAAATTCACTTGCAGCATTTCAAATGACAGATTTATTTATGTTTCTCCTTTTGATAGAACCAAATATGTCTAATTTGGCTTCTACTAAGTGAAATGAATTTGTATTTTAAAAAGAAAATGGATATTAGATTTTGATGTCAACAACAGAATGTTTGTGAAGTACAGTAGTCAACATTTGATGTGGATCAAAAAAGTTCATCAAAGTCGTCCTGAGACACGAGCGTGTATTGTTTTAGATTTAGAAGGGATTTGATCCACTCCAAATGTCGACTACTATATTTTCTCCATTTCAGACTTAATAATGTTATTTTATTATTAGCATTTAGCCTTGTTTTTTTTCCTCTTTCTGCCCAAGACCTTATCAGAACAGATCTGCGAGCCACCCGTTGAGAGCCTCTGCTGCAGTCCCACCTGACTTTGTGCTTTTATTTTATGTACACAAACCACACACTCCCAGTTGTGCGTAAGAAATCCATAAGCATGGAGCTGTTTATATTTCCTGTATGCTCAGCTGTGGTTCTTCATCTCCAGATTAGTTTCTTTTGTGTTGTCTGGGGTCTCTCTCTGAAGATGCTATGCATCCTCTGCAGGGCTTATGCTGATCTGAGCTGAAAGGTATTTCAGAAATGGCTTTTCCCTTAGTGCTGTGATAATCACGTCATGTCATTATTACATTTAGCCATGTTAGGAAGTGCTAAAGGCGAGTCTTGTCCCCCTGCAGGCTCCAAACAGCCTGAAATGACTCTGCCGTATGTATATGAGCTGATATAAACCTGCTCTGAAGTCATTCTCCCAAGCTGCCACTGTTCAGCTCTTTTGGATGCCAGGTCTTCCTCCACACACACACACACACACACACACACAGGCTCCGAGTGGTGGAGGAGGGGCTGGATGAGTTCAGTGGAGAGGTTTGTAGCGGCAGCTCCAACTGTTCAGCACACAGACTAAAGGAACTGCAAACAGCATGTCTCTCGTTGGAAGGGACTCTCCTGTTCACAACCTCATAAATCAACCAAAATAGGGAGACAGAGGATCGATGTTGATGATCAATCTCTCTAACAGGACAGACAGAGTGAGATTTATGTTCGGTAGATGATCTTTGAACGGCCGTAGTGCAGACTCGCAGATTTCCATAAGCCGAAATGATCATCCCTGATCATTTCTGTTGACTTGGCGTCTTTTTAATTTCGCATCATTTTAGAGCTGTTTTTCTCATACAGACCGAAGACCTCTACATAATGGAAACTGACAGTAAAAAACGGTTTCTAGGACTTTACTGTAAAAATAATAATAATAAAACCATACGGTAGCAACATTCTACGTTTTACTGATTGAAATTTGCTGTTAAAATTTTTATATTTCAGTTTGACATTGATATACAAACCTAAAACCACTAAAATACATAAACGCTACAAAGTTCATCACAAGTAGCTTATTTACAAGTTGAGGTAAATACTAATGTATAGAAGGTGCACGGAGTCATGCAAACGCAATCATGGACCAAACGCCATCATGGTAACTAAAATAAAGCATGTAAACATAAATTTAACCATTTAAGATGTAACCTAAAATCCTAATGTAAAACTGGTCCGAAAACTAAGGAGAAACATAATTATTTAATTGAAAACCTTTAGATGGGTAGCATCGCACAGTGCATTCAAGTAATGGCAATTTCCAGTTTTTTACCATTTTACTGTAAAGTGTCCCACAAGGGCTAATACAATTTTGCACTGTGTTAACAGGTTAGGTTTTTAATGATAGCATGTTTACAGTCTTTTATTATTAAAACTTTAAAAAAAAATGTATGTCGTGTAAACATTGATGTTGATTGTGAAGCAGCATGATGTCATGGTTTGTGATCTATGGTCGCCTCAGATGGGGGCAGTTGAATGCAACACTGCTGCTTTCAAATGAGGAGCAGTGCAGTTGTTTCATGTGGACTAGGGCTTGTCCACAGCAGGCTAGTGGGCAACTCCTCCGTGCAGTCAAATGTAGGGCCAGTACAGAGACAACAGGCCTTTTGTTTTAAATGAACTGCCCCAGTCTGCACCGTCAGCAGCTTGCTCTGTTTATGGACCACGGGGGCTGTCCACTCAGATCCCAGTTGATCAGTGCAATGGACAGACAGTTACAATGTGACAGTTTATCAAAAAGAGGACTCTTAACGCCCCCAGTTCTAGAAATTGAGCCTCTCAGTAAAAGAAAGTGACTCAGAAATATTTCTGAGCTGACATATTATTACTCATGTCCCTTGTTTTTTCTATAATTTAGAACATATTTTTGTAATTCTCAACCTAGCCTTTTGAAACACTCTGCAGATCTTCAGATGTAATTCTTTTATGGCTATTTTGGTAGTGATTGACTAACAGATTTAATAGCTAATGCTGGTATTCAAATAATAAAGACTTATTATTTAAAAGATGTAACCATTTGACACTAACGATCAAATGGTATTTTTTTTTAATGGATTAATACTTTTATGCAGCAAGGATGCATTAAATTGATCAAAAGTAGCTATGTTTTCATACAGAGATTTGAATTTAACTTATGTGTAAAACTGAAATATTGCACAAAACATTTGCGAATAAAGCACCGTTTCCATCCAACGTGTCAAAGAGAACAAGATCATCACTTCCTGATAAACTGGCACTTAATATCACTAAGAAAAGTAGGAGAAGCCACTTAATATAATAATTTAATAAAATATAATAATAAAAGCCTCAGAGCAAGCAGACGAAACAGAATAAATGCTTTCGGAGGTGGATGACTGCTGTTTGGGAATGCAGTCGCGTAAGATAATTATACAGAAATAGGCCTACTCTGACAGACTGTGTTCAGGCATTTCAGAATGACCAAAATAACATTTCACATGGTGTGAACGAGATCGGTCTGTGGTTTATTCAAGTTATTGCGTTCAATTGTGCAAAGTCTTAAGACTTTTTGATGTGCAAGGTTGAATTGGTTCAGTAAATGTGTTTCCATTGTAGTTTATAAAATGTTTTTCATATAATAGAAATAAAAAAAAAAAACATTTTTACATATTACTATTGCAATGGTATTTTAAGTTGTAATTTGTTTTTAAGTTGTTTTTACTATATTTTAATCAAATAAACGCAGCCTTGGTGAACTTTCGATACTTTTCTTTTAAAAATATCTTTTATTATAGATATTATTATATAGCTATTTTACTGTATTAAACAAATATTAATTTGTGTACTCTACTAATATTGTTTTTAAATGTATGCTTTTACTTGCGTTTTGTATTTGTGTTGTAAAAATTTTCAGCTTTTTAAAATTCCTTTTAATGTCCTCAAAAAAAAAGTTGAACATTTTGAGTGCAAAACATAGAAATATATAAGACTAGTGTTGTTACTGCAAAATTGCAGTATTCAGTACCGATACCAATGAAAATCCACTGTTCTCTGTACCAATTTCAGTACCAAAGCAAAACACAAAAATATGCGAATTAAAAAAACAAACACTTTTTATCACTAAAAATAAAACCAATGACATTCTTTATATTTATTTACAATTGTGTTTAAAGTTTTTCTACATTGTGTGATTTATTTCTTTAAAAAGTTTTATTAATTTTTTCAACAGTATCAGTATCACATTTAGTAGCAGTATCACATACATTCTACTAAATAATAGCAATATTTCTAGCACAATGCTTTAATGTAAAAATGAACTTATTTTGATGGGTGGCCGTGAATATCTTTAAATTGACACTGGTTTTACTCCAAATTAAATGGTAAAATGCTTGTGAAGTGACTCAGAACAGTTCTGGTGATGTTGTTTATGTATATGTCCTCATTGATATGGCACGCTTCAGTCTATGTAGTAAACAAACCTGCACGTCTCTGCCATTAATTCATTCACACAGAGACGCGCAGAACATGCAGGATTCATATTTCAACCAACTTTTGCGACTTAACATTTACAGATATTGGTCCATATGGAGATTTGATTTTATTCATTTATGCTAACTTTGAAAAATTCATTGGCTGTCCATATTAAAATGTAAGTTTCATTTTCATGACTGGATTTTGAGATTCCGTCCTCGTTTTCTGCTTCGTGGAAATCATAGCACTGTATGTGTCAAGAACCGGGTTGACCGGGTCCTCGTTACCAACGGTAGTTAAAGAAACGTGCTACCATCACATTTTCATTTTTTTTGTACCGACATGGTACTGAAGTACCAGGTCTTTTGACAACACTATATAAGACCAACAAATATAAGGTTTTGAGTTGCACATAACTGGCCCCAAAAGGCAAGTGACCAATTGTCCAAAAAAAAAAAAACCTTCTCACAGTGGCCCCAGGTCAGCACACCATCCTTATTGTTGAGCCTCCAAATGAAAAACATTTCAGCCTATGAAACTGTATTATTTTGCATTACTTTTTAATTGCAAATGTTTCTTGGTTAAAATCTCAGTAGTGCTTTTGTGAATGAAGTTTTGAGAGTATTCTATAGACGTGCACTACTCCTGACTTTGTGAAGCACAGCTCATGCCATGAAATATTAATATTGATGCCACTCTGATTCAAGGCCATCACTTCAGATCTAAAGAGTTTTTTTTAGGATCTCTGCCTCTTAATGTCACACTCAAGGACAGGCTAGCCTCTATCTTTTATATTCTGCATGTCAGCTTCCCTTTTATCCACCTAGTAGATGAAACCCATTTGAGAGTGCACTGCTTTTAGTCTGTTTAGCAGCTCAATTATTTTTGGATCTAGAGAGATTTCTATCTGTCTGGTTATTATAGTTCAACTTAGTACCTCATCGTCACTAAGCGTGGCTCAATAAAGCTGTTTTATAAACCAATATCCCTTGTGATGATGCGCTCACACACATTTTCAGGTTGACTCAAACAGTATTGATCTCAGCTCAATTTGTGGTGTGAACACTCGCTAGCAGCGCCTGATGGTTTACTGGCAGCAGAACGCATGAGTGATTGCTAACGCTGGAATTAAAGGAGACACAATGATACTGTGGATTGAAGCTAGTCTAAATCTCTTTAAAAAGATACAAGCCTTTAGTTTTTCTCCATGAGAGGCTGAGCTATCAAGAAGGGCTTCATTACCATTTTCAAGTGTTCCAAGGCTGCTTAATTGCAGAGAAACTGCGGAAATGTCTAAATGTTATTATGAGGTAATGGAAATATACAGAGATCTTATCTTTGAGTCATATCAGAGTGATCGGACTGATAGGAGCACATGAGTGCCACCAAATGTTGTACTTATCGGTGGGAAACTTGGGTTTTATTCAAAATTGGGACTTGAAGATTATGGTCTATGTCTGTTAACCTGTTAACGTTTACGGGACACCTACGTTGACTATACTTTATTACAATCAAATCTAATCTAATCTTGACAAGCTATATATCGTTGGAAAGGTCTCCCAAATATATATTTTACCAATATTTTTTTGTTAAAAATTATGTAGGAAAATTAATAGATTAATTCATGACTGAATTAAGAGTGCACCCTCAGAAATCTACATTACAAAAGGAGTTTTGACTTTTGTTTAAAAAAAAAAGACTTCCTCATTGTAGGACTGTGCAAAAAATCGAATGCGATTTTCGAGCGCATCTCATCAGTAAAGATCTCCAGCACGTGCGTTCAGATCAGGGTTGCCAGTTTTTTTTGACAACAAATTCTGCCCAGTTGCTTCTTAAAACTGGTCCAAAACTAGCCCAATCGCATTCCGGGAGGTTCTCCGATAAAAATTGCTTCCCGGGGTTAAAATATACATTTTTTGGAAGGCTTGCCCTGGTAAAATTCGCATTTTAGGGGCTAAATATCATGTTATTGGTATTGGGGTTGCTTTAAACCGCGGACATGAAGAACAATCGCAGACTTGGCAACACTGGTTCAGGTTTAGCGGCAGTTACTACACAGAGCCATAGTCTACCGACAACTAACACAAAATTGTTTTCAAAATCGACAAAGAATCGCCACCGATTATAACATCGATTTTGTGTAGATTGTCAGTGAATTACAGCTCGGTGTAGTAAATGCCAACTGGTGTTGCCAAGTCTGTGGTTGTTTTTCATGTCGGCTGGTCAAAGCGGCCCCAAGACAAATAACGTGAAATTTAGCCCCTAAAATGCGAATTTTACCAAGGCAACCCTGCTAAAAACATATATTTTAACCCCGGAAAGCAATTTTTTATCCGGGAACCTTCTGGAAGCGATATGGCTAGTTTTGGACTAGTTTTGAGAAGCAACTGGGCAGGATTTGTTGTGAAAACCTGGCAACCCTGATCTGACGCACGTGCTGGGGGTATACTTCTAATTACAGGAGCGTCTTTACTGATGAAATGTGCATGAAAATCGCATTCGATTTTTTGCACATCCCTACCTCGTTGCCTTTTTCTCTACCACATTTTAGAAATCATCAGAAGTTATATATCACTTGAAAACATAAAATCTCAAAATTCATCCATTTAAAACCCATTTTAAAATCAGATATTGCATTACCATGTAAATCGCACATCAAAATCATATAACAAAATGTTTTCAGTCATGTACCTACATTTCAAAATGTAGGTTTGTATCATGCACATTCAAGTCTATCTTCAAAAACGTGAGTGACAGTTAAGGGGTTAAGTTATCTATGCTTATTCTCACCATGGCTTCACTTGATCAAAAACTGAGGAAACTGTGGAAACTTTTTTTTTTCAGGATTCTTAAAGGAAGTAAAAAAAAAAGAACAGCATTTATTTTAAATCTCTTGTACTAGGTTCAAAGACCAGATTTCCCATTTTCGTGTCTGCATCAAATTAAAATGACAGTTTGAAATATGGAGTAAATACCTTCAGCGTAACAGGTATATTTTTGTAAAAAATGAAACAACATACATATTCTGACCTGTACTTATTAAAATGTTTACAAGTAAAAAAGTGCTCTTATTAAATTAGATTATATTTTAAATACCTAAAAACCTGTTGGTGACTCATATTGAAAAACCTACTGGTTGGCGAAGATTGGTGAAGATTTAAAATGACAGTTAATTAGTTCTTGATGCTTTTACAGTGATCTTTTAATGTGATTTTTGTTCTAAATATGATTGACAAGATTTTTGCTACTTGAACTATTGTTATACAGAATGAAATTTTAGTGGGTGTCTGCTGCAAATCATTGTAAAAATGTATGCATGTAAAATGTCATTCTTGATTAATGTAATTCATCCTTGCTAAACATAAATACTAAATTCTTTCTTCTAAATTCTTCTTTTGAACAATAGTGTATGCATTGACAGTTGACTTTTTTTAAGCTACTTTTTTACAGTTACATTTCCCATAATTCTCTTTGATTGCATGATAATGATAAAATGCATAAAGCATAAATTACACCCTTAATGGTTAGATTTTGTTCCTCATTTTGTTGCATAAGAACTAAAAGGTTTTCTGTGTTTCAGTCAGTGTAAAAAGAAAAACAATATCTCACTTAAATCACTTGTATGCACATCACATCGTAATTAGCACTTCCAGGCTCGTACATACAAGCTTCCAGGAAGACTGGAGACAGCACGAGTCCTGATGCCTGTTAATCTGAGCGCGAGTGATCAGACTGGCACATGGAGCTTTGTCTAGGAAGGGCTACAGTGGGGTATCGGAAAACGGGCCATGTGTCCCGTAGGGAGATGCTATATTAGAGTAAGCCTGCATTATGTACCCGTCACTGCAACACAATCAGATGAGTGCAGCATGCTTGGGTTTCAGTATTTTTTATCATTATTTTTTTTTGACTTGTTAACAGAATATATATTTCTGTGACATAAAAATGCAGCAATTGTTGCCCTAAAATGTTTTCTGCTGCATGATCAAGTTTTGAGATGTAACTTTTTTTCATTTATGCTGATTTGTGAAATGCAACCTGAGATCATGAACTGTGCCACACAGAAAATGAAGCATGGTTGCATTTTTTAAGGACTTTTTAGGCTTTGAATGTTAAGTAAAAAACGTTCAAAGCCTAAAAAGTCCTTAAAAAATACAACCATGCTAATATATATATATATATATATATATATATTAGCAAAATTTGCTGGATGATAAATTGTCCAAGAAATTATCGCAATAAATGATAATATTGTTTATATTGAGACGTGGTCGCAACCTGCTCATTTTTTCCAGGCGCATCCACGCCACATCTAGTTAAAAACATCTCAGCTGTTCAGAATGCACCAAAACACTTCACAATTTTGTAGCAGAGTTACAGCAAGGGATTTTCGGTGGTGGAAATCCGTTACTGAAATGTCCTTGTTGTAACGGATATCGCAGCCGATGGATGTTTAGCAACGACAGACGCCTCATGAGCGCAACTGCACAAGCGCTTTGCGTGCGCGCGTGTGTGTGTGTTAACTCACTGGGCGCGTAGACACACGCAACCACACGCCTACGGACATATTTAGCTGAGCAAGCCAAATAAACTGAGTGAAATGTAGGCCCATTTCGACAGAAAGGGCAACGAAGTTACTTGCAAAATATGCTACGCGGTATTAAAATAAAGCAATAGAGCAAGTACAATGCTGTATTACTTGCGACGCAAAAAGGTACTTCTTAAAGCTGGCCACTCTAGCCAGACGTTATCTCTTTATTCCCGGGACATCTGTGCCATCGGAGAGGATGTTTTCTGCCATGAGCTGTCCACAGCCTGCGCTCCAGACTAACCCCACATCATGACATGTTAAATTTTTTAAATAAAATGTGAAAAAAATTATGGCAGCCGAAAATATTATCGAGCTCATTTTTTTGTGCGATTTAATTGATTTATCGACTATCGTGACAGGCCTATTAGATAGACCGCAGACAGAAGGCAAAAGGGCCAACAAGTGCTAAGCATCTCTCGGGGAACTCCTTCAAGACTGTTGGAAGACCATTTTAGGTGACCACCTCTTGAAGCTCATCAAGAGAATGCCAAGAGTGTGCAAAGCAGTAATCAAAGCAAAAGGTGGCTACTTTGAAGAACCTACAATATGACATTTTCAGTTGTTTCACACTTTTTTGTTATGTATATAATACCACAAGTGTTCATTCATAGTTTTGATGCCTTCAGTGTGACTCTACAATTTTCATAGTCATGAAAATAAAGAAAACTCTTTGAATGAGAAGGTGTGTCCAAACTTTTGGTCTGTACTGTATGTATGTATATGCATGTATATGTGTGTGTATTAGGGATGGGTGTTTTCCACAAATATTACATTCGAATATTTGAGCTCACAAAAAACGAATATTCGTTTATTTAAATTAAATTTAATGAGACAGACGTTATTTTTCAGCAACATTTGTTTTTGTAATTTTAAACAAGCTTACACACACAATAAGCTTGAACATTACACATCGTGTAGCTGAAAACCTTTAACAATGCTTGCAAACAAACAAAAGTACAGATTAAAAGCAAAAAAAAAAGTGTACAAAGAGAAAAAAAAAGTGAACAAAAAATGTAAAGCAGAACGTAGCCTTTTCCATGCATTTTTTAGGCGCGATATGTGAATAGAGATGTTCCGATACCCTTTTTCTCTTCCCGATACCGATTCCGATACCTGGGCTCAGGGTATCGGCCGATACCGAGTACTGATCCGATACCTGGGTGTATATCTGTATATACAGCTGTATATACTACTAGCCCTGTGTAAATTGCTAGAATTTTTTTATGGTGTGCTTCAGACAGATCCCTCAATAAAACATGAACAAATACATGGTGAACTACTGTATTTATTACAGTATTTTTATTATCTAACATGAATTTGACAGTATTATTTATTTTCTTATGCAAAAAAGAACTTCAAATGCAGCCAAAAATCTAACACCGCAAACTAAAAAAGGTATTTAAGTTTTACAATATAACTGTATAAAAAAACTGCAACAAATAAGTCTAGGAATATAAAAAAAGATCTATTAATCAGATAATCTCTTTACAACAAAACAAGTAAAAAACAAGCAACCATCTAGGCATAATTATTATTATTATAGAGATGTATTATTATTACTGTAGGCTACAACAGTAGCTTTATATATTGTCAATTTACTCATGTAAACCAAACATTTATTTTAATGGGCTGCCATGAAGATCTTTGAGTGTCTGTGTTTATGATATGACAGTATTCTCAAATGAAACGGTAAATTCTCATGAAGTGACGGTTTATGCGTTCGTGTCCTCATGACACACAGCAGAGACTACAAAACAGCGAGCTCTCGCGCATCTGTGCCAGTCACCCACAGAGATGTAGATTTTGCGGGAGTAATATTTAAATAGTATTTTGCAGTTTAATATTCACAGACACTAGTATATATTCGGCTACTGTCTGGAGCCCTGCGTTTTGACTTACACGGAAGCGACTGAACGCAGCTGCCGGTACTGAATATACTCGAGAGTCTGTAACTACCGGTACTACAGAGACATACTGCTAACCACTGATCTATAATATAGAAGCGGCTTCACTGTCTTTTGGCAGTTTAGAATGTGATGAGTGATCCAGTCATATATAGATAAGGGCTGCTAACGCGTTTTCATTTCTTCTTCGCTGCTCTAAACAGGGGTTGCTTGTGGCAACACAGCACAACTTCCTGTGTTTTCAATGCATTTTGAGCAGCGAAGAAGAACCGTGCAGCGGTTAGGCAAAGCTTGCGGTCATAACTAGGTCTTTTTTTAAGAAAATGGTATCGGATCGGTATATGGGTTCATGTACTCGCCGATGCCGATGCCAGAATTTGTTGTGGTATCGGAGATATTTCCGATACTAGTATCGGAATCGGAACAACTCTATATGTGAACGACCCCTTATTCATTCATTATTTTGTTGCTTGCATGCATCTTCAAATATGCCGTGGTGAATGATCACAGAAAGTGACCAAATTAGGTTTTGTGAACTTTTTTTTTTTTTTTTTTTGGAATTCGAATATTTATCGAATAATTGGAACAGAACGAATGTTCGACTATCCGTGCACACCCCTAGTGTGTATATGCATTATACATACATACATACATACATACATATACATACAGGGCTGGGCGATACATCTAACTATATGATCATGCGCATCTAATCAGTAAAGCTGTTTCCGTGATTACCACTAAAATCGCCATCACCTGTTTATAATTGGAGTGGCATTTAATAGACAGAGCCGTAAATTGCTGACAAGCTACGCAATATCACATTCATTATCCCAGATGAATCGCCTTCGATAATGAACGCGATATTGCGTAGCTTGTCAGCGATCCACGGCTCTGTCTATTAAATGCTGCTCCATTCAAAAGCGATTTAGCTGTAATCACCGAACCAGATTTGCTGACTAGATGCGCATGATCATATCGTTAGATATATCGCCCAGCCCTACATACATACATAAACACACACATATGTTAATATATACACACACACACACACACACACACACACACACACACAAAAAGTGTATATATATTTTGTGTGTGTGTGTACCTCTTCTCTGATAGCTGTCTGGGAGGATTTTAGTGTGCTGACAGCATGCTGTGCTAGAAATTGCTGTTAGACTGTCAACACAGTAATTTTCACTGTCACACTCAAGGTGCATTTCTAAATTCATCCCCTTTAATGCAGCACTGCCACAGTCATCTGAGCAATGATTTTATAACCCATTCACCACCTTCAAAAGTGAATTTCAAGGCAGTTACTTCCAGACTTAAGATCACCTGCTGTGAGCAATGTTCCTGGTATTATTCATAATCCACATAGCCTTTGTTTTTTTGTTAAAATTGTGATGGTTTAATTAAATGTATAGATATTTAGCCTATATTTGGACACAGATTTAAATTAATGGCAAAGAAACTTGCATTGCATTCAAGTGATGCGTTTCATCAGGTCATGCATTCTCTGGAAATGTAACAAGGGATCTTGGCTACGTGTTCTTTGATTCATTTTGTGCTGTAAATTGAAATGTATACATATTTTTGACTTTGACCCCAATTCAAACTGATTGTGCAGAACTTTAAGATAACCTAGTTGACTAGTCTGTTATGGAAAAATGTTTCACTTGCATGACAGTAAAATGTTATATACAATAATTTTTGACAGAATGCCCTAGTTTCGTTTTAAGTCTTTTTATTCAGTGGATATACTGTATATCAGTTATTTTCTGGTCTTTTATACTTGTAGAAAAGTTTTTTTTTTAACTTGTCAAAGATTCCTGAAAAACATTTCATACTTTCTAAAAAATATTAAGCAGAACAACTGATTTCAACATTGATTAAAATAATAATAAATGTTTCTTGAGCAGCAAATAATAATCTTGGACTGATTTCTGAAGGATCATGTGACACTGAAGACCAGAGTAATCATGCTGAAAATTCAGCTTTGCATCACAGGAATAAGTTACATTTTAAAATATATTACAATAGAAAACCGTTATTAACATTTACCAAAAAAAAATATTACTCACCCCAAAACATTTGAACTGTATTGTATTATATATTTCTGTATTTAATAAGAAGTAGCTAACAGTATTATTGATATCACGATAGCAAAACTGTTTCGATATTGTCGTGGTCACATGTGATATGAAATAATAGGTCTTCCAGGCAAAAAGGGCAGTTTTTAAAATATATGTTGTAGGGCTTTATTCTTTGGCATATGGCTTAATCTCTTCATCAAGTGTGTTTTTGTGTTTTAAAGTGAAGTGCACTCATTGTTCATGTGATCAGCTTGTGATCCGGTGTTTTTCGTGCCTCAGAACGTTGAACTTGTTTATTGCATGTGTTGTTAGTTTAGCGCACATTTGGGAACGCAACAGCTACCAGTTATGCTTTATTTTCGGGGCAGATGATTACAGCGTTTCACTAGATTTGTAGTGAGCCATGTTTTTGTAAGTCTGTTTTCACTGAATCTGGAGTTTTTCTTTAAAAATAAAAGCTTTACTGCCGTTTCCGTCAAAATAAAAGCTGAAAAGTGCAGTATGAATTGCTGACAGCAAGCAGTTTAAATGGGTAATGTTACTGCCAGTGTTGGACAAGTTACTCTGAAAATGTAATCAAATTGCTGATTACTGATTGCTCCTTTTAAAAGTAATCACGTTACTGTTCTGATTACTTTATTCCAAAAGTAATAAGTTACATTACTAGTTACATTCTCTATGAAATCCCAGGGATAAACTCGGGCCAAAAATGCCGCTGCACAAACAAATATAAACTATTACTAGGGATGCACCGGTTGACCGGCCATAAATCGGAACCGGACGGTTTTTGGTCTTTTTTCCGGCCGATTTTTCCCGAAGTGCGCTCGTGTGCACAGAATATATTGTAATGGTTCGCTATGTCATTTGTGTGGAAGTATTTCGAAATCTGTGCGCAGGGCACTGGAAATGCAGAGCTTCATGTCTGAGGCACAGATAGCAGGAAGCGATCAGCCGTTGTTGTACTGGCGCACAAATAAGAGTCCCTTTTCTGCACACACTAAAGCTGTACCTGTCCGCACCCTAAACACAAGTAGACCGAGAAGAGCTGGTCAGATCAACTTTCTTACATGTTGGATGAGAAACGAAACGGACTAAACTGTGAGAAATTAAAACTTGCATACACATTTGAAAAGCCAGAAGTAAACGTCAGCTCTGTATTAGGGTGATTATTTTTATTTTACCTTGAAATTACATCGACTTAATTTGATTTAAGTCACTTGCTGTATCACACTGAAAAAGTGTTTCATTCATCCAATTAAAATTTTTTAGGGTAATGATTCACATCTATATTTTTTTTTACTGAAAAAACAATAAATTATTTATTTTTCATTGGCTCAAGTAAAAAAAATATACATGTGAATCATTACCCTAATTGTTTTTTTTTTTTTGGATGAATGAAATACTTTTTGCATTTTTGTTTTATTCGCACCACATTATTTGATTTTAACATTTTGGCAAATGTATTTATATAGCAAGTGGCCACGCTTTTGTTAGTGGTGGCCACCCTGTTAATACATTTGGCTGCTTTTAGCCTTACCCTGGGGTTGGTTGATGATCTCTGTTCATGCAATCTCACAAATCTCTGTTATAACACAATAAATATGCATAATTAATATTTCATAATGTCTACAACTTACAAGGAAACGTGAGCATGCAAATTTCAGCACTGCATTGCTCAACACTGCAAACACATGTTCTAGCCTAAATAGAAACTCACTTGCGCCTGCTAATCGTTTATATTTATAGTTCATGTTGCTTTTTTGCAATAGATGAATAGATGGAAAGAAGTATTGTAATTTCCCTAAGGTAATTTACAGGCAAAAATAATATATGTATGAAATATTTTTATATATTATTATTTTAAATAATTTTCATTTACTTTACATTGCAAATATATGGCTACTGCTGTCATTGTTGTTGTTATTATTTTATTCAAATTTGTTTGACTTCGTAAAACACCAATGTGAATGTAATTTAAGTATATTTTATATACTTTTTGTTCTACGAAATGGGGACAAAATGAAGTTCGAAAAGGCTGAGTGACGGTATACCGTTTCCGAACATTTCGACACCCCTGCGCTGATAGAGGCGGGGTGTAGATCAATGTAAACATGACTCTCGATGCTCGCACATATCCCCTAAACACAACAACGATTAAATGAAGAAGCGTAGGCAATCTAGGTGTGAGATGGGCACCAATGGTCAGAATATTATAGACAAAAGTATAATGTTAAGCCGCAGTTCAGAGTCAAGTATCATGTTTGCAATACAAAAGAGTCATAATCAGTTCTTTATGGGAAGTGTGAATGTCTCACATTCTGTAAAACTTTAGCATGACTAAACTTTAGTCAGTTTGTTACTTTATTTTATTAGTGTTCATTTATTATATTAAACAAAGATTTATTATTGTATGTTCGTTTGGCATTGGAAAGAAGTATTGGAGCCAGTTGTCTTTTTTTCTATACTAGTTCTGCAGCCTCCGGGCTGGTTGCGGTTGCCGCTATGTTTATGAGACAACACGCGAGGGGAGGGGGGACAAAATCAAGGAGGCGGGGGCCGAGCACAGCACAGAGAAGACAAACAAGCAAAGTGGCGGAATCTGAATTAAATATAAACAATACATCGATTATATACGATATGTCAAAATCCATATCGAGTTTAAAACATATCTCGATTTTTAAAATATATCGAGATATGTTTTAAACTCGATATGGATTTTGACATACCGCCCACTCCTAAAACAAACTTAGTTTTGGCCTAAATTTGTACAAAATTTACAATTTGTCCTATCAGTTTATTCTTCGATTTCGTTTAAAGTATACCAGGCTTTTAGACTGAGACAGTATTTGACAAATGAAAAGGGGGTTGAGTCCCCTTTAAAGTTCAGGTACAAGTCATTTCACTGACTTAAGTTTTCTTAGTTAAGAACATGGGCTCTTACTTTTGTACTCTCAAAGTGCATTAGATAGAATAATTAAAAATATATTTTGATCTTATTACATTCCTAGGAAAATGTGTAAAATTTAGGGGCAAATCGCTTTAAAGTTTGCCTTCTCATCACGTGACAAATCTCTACAAGCTTTGCAGAGTGGAGCAGCAATATTTGCCCACAGCTCACAAGAGTAGTCTGTTATTGGAGTGACACGTGAAGTGATGAGATGCTGTCGGCAGCACAGATACTCGAGCGTTATGCTAAAGCTGCTGCTTCCAGTATGTGTGACAGAACTAGACTTACTGAGATCACAATCCCGCTCTGTTACTGTACTGCCATTGAGCAGAGCGCTTAACTGACTCCACCAAATGCCAAGTAACATCAGATGCAGCGCTTGTAGAGGTAAAATTTGATTTCTGTTCCTCAGTTACAGTCTTTATGTGTCCCGGGGTTATACAGTGGTTATTGTATTGAATGAGTGTTGGATTACCTCTGATCTACTCTGATTTTTCCACAGGCTTCTCAAAAGTGGGAATGCCCCTGTATCTGTGTGTGACATCAACTGATATGTGAGAGTCCAGTGCTTTTGTCTGCTGATGTCTCTCTCCTCGCTGCACGTTACGACTGTAAACACTGCCATGTCACATGACCGCATCTGAGCCCCGATTGGCTGGTTCCTCTGAACCTTGCCCTCGGTGCCACAGCATTGCTATGTGAAATGTGAAAGTGACAAAGGCTGTGATGTGACGTGTCTTCTCCTGGGGCACATTGCCCTGTGTCTTTCAGCTCGTGCTGGGGGAGACTCCAGATTGAATCAAACAGCAGCAGCTCCTGCAGCAGAAGTAGGAGCACAGCCAAAGTCGCTTTGATTTCGAGAACTGAAATGTGGGTAAACAGAGTCGTTTATCAGGCTCATTCTGACGCCCTCTCTGCCGGCCCACTATCATGAACGGGACAGACACGCAGACTCTAGTTGATGCAGCTCAATGTAGTGCTGCTCGCTGAGGCCCGTAGCTGTTGCACATTGGTTTTCACAACATGTCGTGTATTAAACATCTTTAGAAAATGCAAGAATCTAGTTGGTTGGCCTGGGAAATTATTTCTATACTCGCAAGGCTTCGTTCGCACAGACATTGTTTGGGGCTGATTGTCATATTTGGGTCGATGGCATTTAAAATACAAAAACCTAATTTAATAAGCAGTTCTTAGAAAGGTGCTCTTTGTGTTCATGGTGGATTACAGGCATCCACTCTATGGTATTGTTTTCCAGGCATAAAAAGTCTAGTGTTTTATATATATTTATATATATATCTAATGTTGGTTTGTTTTTGATTCTGTTTTTGACTCTGGCTCTGCAGACAAAATAAAACAAATGCAAAAATATATTTTTATTTAATAAAATAAAAATACTCTATTAGCATATATGAATAAATGTTAATTTTAATAAAATTACTATTCATTTATTAACATATTAATAAAATGACCACATTACAATGTAAGATAAATGTTAATAATAATACTGCCATTACTGCACAACTGACCAAATTTTCCATAGTTTTTCCAAATGTTTGGATTACTTTTTTGAATTTTATTTATGTATTTGTTTATTTATTTTGCATCACAGCATGAATTTGCTCCAGTATAAGAATATATTGGCAAAACTGCTTCACTGCAGTGTTTTTTATGGAATCACTATCATTATAGTTTTTAATGTTTTGATTTCGATTTTATTTTTGTGTTTTGTTTTCGCTTTAATTTTAAGTTTTAGTATTTTTTTCCTTTTATTTTTCTTTTCTTTATTATTTTTTTTTTTTCAAAACATGTCTGTAGTATTTTTTTTATTTATTTTGTGATATTTATGATTTCGAGTTTATGAAATGCATTTGTCGCTCTGGTTACTAACTGAACTGTGTGTGAATGTAACTCTAAAACAGACAAGCGTATTCTGCTGCTGCGTGAATGTAGCCTATGAGACAATGTTTGAATTCATTATCATCATGTTGTAATAAGATCTTGTGACTCAAGATCAACCCCATACAAACAGATTCTGCTAGGCTGTCAAAGCTAAAAGATAAATGCGTTTTTTGGATGAATGCTCTTGAGTTCATCCATTATTAAGCTTCAGCCTTCAGCTTTTGTCTGTAGCATTGGTTCATTTTTCAAGAAGACACTCAGAGCATGTTCACTCCCAGCCTGTGGATCCTCTTTTTTTGGCCATAAAGCAGGATTTAAAATTCAGCTGAATTTGTCATAGCAGCACATGTCATGCCGTATTTGTGATGCTTGCTGGGGGTTTGTTGGGGGTTTGATCGTCTACTCGCCTGAAACAACTGTTGGACCAAGTGTGTGCAGAGCAGGAAACAAACAAACACAATGGATGCCCAGGGCAAAGCATGCCATCTCTGACCTACTTAATGCACCAGGACAGAGAGGGATGCCGCTATTGTTTTAAAATCTCTCCAACATAAACTTGGCCGGTATTATAATAAAGTATTATAGTAATTTTGAATAGTGCTGTCAAACAAATCCAAAATAAAAGTTTTGTTTGCGTAATATGTTTGTGTACTGTGTATATTTAATATGTGGATATATAGATACACACACACACAGCATATATTTTGAAACTATTTACATGTATATATGTATATTCATATAATTTATATAATATAAATATATTTAATATATAAAGGTAGCATATTTTGCTTAATGCATGTGTGGGTATTCATATATATAATAATAAATATACACAGTACACACACATATTAAACAAAAACGTATAAATGTTTAATTTGGATGCGATTTAATTGCTATTAGTTGTTTAGCACAATTTTTTATAATATAAGATTCTACTCAGTAGAATTACTATTATATATTATTATAGTTTTTTTTTTTTTTACATTTGCATTTATTTTTCTATTTTAGTTTTTTTGGTTTACGATTTTTTTTTTTTGATTCAGTAATTTTAGATTTTACATTTGAGATTTTTTAATTTCAGTTTAAGTAATTTTAGTATTTAAATTTAAACCTATTTTATGAGTTTGTCGCACATTTCTGATTTTGTTTAAAGTTTAAGATTTTCAACTAACATTGATTTTATTTCAGCATTATATATGTTAATAAAAATGATTTTAGAGTAAGCAGTAAGCTTCAAAGCTTTGTCACCCACAAAAATGTAAAGACGTTGATGTATTTTTATGCACATGACATTTTTAATGATTTAAGATTCAATCATCATGATATAGAAAATGATCTCCTTTTTTTACTGTCCAACTAACCACCACCTCTGAAATGACTTTCCTGTGAAATTAATAATTTTTTTGTTGAGGAATTAACCTCAAAATTAGACTAAACTGCAAGACAATATTTACGGTCACCGTACATTATACAAGACCGTTTTTTATCATAAGCACAGATTCAGCATGGCTTTGTTGATGACCTGTTGTAGCAGTTGCTGCCATCAGAGAAGCGGACTATTGCTAATTTGAATTGATTGGAAATAGGCCAGTTTATGTGACAGTTTCCCTAAGGCTTTTTTAATGACGTTTGTTCTCTATAGCCATTGAATCATTGATGCATTAAGTGCATTGAGCTCCACGTGTGTTCATGTGAATGTATTTCCATCCATCCTCTCACCGCAAAATATGTTAGGAGTGCATTAAAAACCATGATGTCTATTTCTGAAGCCCATCTTTCTGTACAGGACTCGCAGGACTACGTGTCTGCTTTTAGACATTTATACAATCTATTTTTTGCATCTGCCTTTCACCCCACCAAAAAACAAAAGCAGAAAAACCTTGTAACTGTAGCACTTGCACTCAGTCGTCGCTACCCTGAAGTTATTTCAGGCTACAGGAGGCATTGAAGTCTGTTGCTGAAGTTGCTTTTCAGAAGCAGAGCTGTGTCTCGGATGATGTGATGAGAGAGTGATTCAAGCGGCTGTGATCTTCTGCGCGCTGGATTTCGATGTGTGTGTGTGTGTGTGTGTGTGTGTGTGTGGAGTCGGGCCTGTGATAATGAACCTTGTCACCACACACTCTGCTCGTTAAGAAGAGGAGCCCTGCAGTGGAAGAGCTGCAAAGATTCAATTATCCATTTCATTTTTATTCATATTTGTTTATATACTCTGGTGTTTTCGCAGTAACACACTTTGGAATACTCATGTGTTCCCATATCAGAGCCGGTGGTTTTCTGGGGGTTTGTTGTATAGTGTCTTTCTGTTTTCTGTGATCATTTCAAGCCTCAATGTTTGCTGGCATTTCTTATAAAAGTCAAACATTTGATATTAGCAAACTTTACTGATCCTTATTAATTTGCATAGTAACTTTCCATGAAATAAATTTATATAATTTCATTGGACTATAGCAAAAACATTCATTAGATATTTTAATTTTGAATATCTAATAATACAAATAATAATATTTATATCTACATGCTTTCATAATAATAATGATAATATTTTTTGTTATTTTTAACTTTGTAATAATAATAATAAACTATTTAATATATTTAAATTATACTATTAATGTTTATATAATAATTTGTATAGTAATAATACATTATTTTGATGTATGTATGTGTGTGTGTGTGTATATATATATAATATATGCGCATATGCATAATTTTTTCAAATATATATTTAGTTAGTTTTCCTAATTTCATATTGTTTTTTACATTTGCATTTATTTTTCGTTTTTACATTATTTTGATATATTTGTGTGAGTGAGTGTGAGTGTGTGTGTGTGTGTGTGTGTGTGTGTGTTTATATATAATGTATGCGCATATGCATAATTTTTTTAAATATATATTTAGTTAGTTTTCCTAATTTCCTATTGTTTTTTTTTTTACATTTGCATTTTTTTTCTATTTTCGTATGTGTGAGTGTGTGTGTGTGTGTATATATAATATATGCGCATACCGTAAAACTTCAAATAATAGCCGAGTCCCAAATAGACGCCTGTCTCTTTTAAACGCCTGGTGTGACGACAGGTTTGGGTAAATAAAGGCCGGTCTCAAATAGAGGCCTGGTCTGTTTTTTTTTAGTATCGGGTTGTATTTGATCTTCTCAAACCCGTCAGATCGTCGGTTCTATGTTTTGATTAGATTTCACGTGACAGACACAACAGTTCATGAACGACTCACTATGGCAACATAATAAAGAGGTTAACGAACTTTCTTTTAGTCTTCAGTTTTTCTTAATTCTCTCAATACCTCCATGGAGACAAAAATAAATAAGTATGATTTGACATTTTAAGCTGACAGTTTTCAAATTTGCCGAACAAAATTCAGAAGAAGCAGCGACATTTCTCGGTTGATACAAAGAGAGCTGGATACGGAGCGGCTGAAAAATTCCTTAAGGTATGCTTGCGCGGGCGCGTGTGTGTTCGAGGGAGAAAGAGGAGGTAATATATTTCATTAACTTCGGGGTGTTAACCTTAGGTATGTGGCCTGACAGTAGCTTCTGATGGAAGTGAGGATCACCTTATCCATTGTTTCAAAGAGGGAGAGCCGTGCGTATCTGGGCGAGAGCTGTGTTTAGTGCAAGCAAGGCAGGCAGAGTTAGCAGAGGCTGGAGAGGGAGAAGTGGAGGAGAGCGACGTGGAGGAGGAATTCGCCAATGAACTTGTAATTGAGGATCGCAGGGATGATGATAGTGATGAATAGAGTAATTTTCTATCACATGATTGCAATTGTTTTACAGGGTAGCTTTCATTCTTTCTTGTTGATATGTTTTGGGCAACAAGTTCATATGCTCGATGGATTTTAGCGGTAATATTGTTCTGCCCATTGCTGTCACATCGTGCTGTCACATTATGCTGCCAGTAATATAAGACATTTCTTACACTAAATTATTTGTTAAACACATTCGTTTAGGGATAAGTTAACTTGTATTGTTCCTCCCATCGCGGTCACATAGTTTTGTTTTTTATGATTATAATTTTTTTGTAAGCTGGCAATAGCCAAAGACATTTCTTACATTAAATGATTTGTTAAACACATTCAAATTAATTATATATAAAACGTAATATAATGTGGTAACCTCCTACTGTCATGCTTGAATATCTCAACGCTAAATTAAAGGCCTGTCTCTTATAGACGCCTGTCTCAAATACAAGCCGGTGCAGTTCGGCGATTTGGGTAAATAGAAGCCCGGGCTATTATTTGAAGTTTTACGGTATGCATAATTGTAAAAATATATATTTAGTTAGTTTTCCTTGATTTGAAATATGCACACACATCAAATACCTAAATAAATGGAGAAGTAAATAGACCCCATGTATAGACGCACTCATTTGATGTGTGAATGTTAATACAGTCATTGAAACTGACCTATTGTTCTGTCTCTAATAAATGTTTAGGTGTTTTGCTGTAGAGAGTTGCAGATGAAGTGCTACCTTTCTGCCAGCATTGAGCATTTAGTCAATGAAAGAGCTGTAAGTGTCAGTGTTGAGTTGATAATGGTGTTTTCTCTCGTCCGCAGGCTCCACCTACAGCGTCCTGTCCACAATGCCATCAGACTCGGAGAGCAGCAGCTCCCTCAGCAGTGTCGGTATGTCCGAGTTTCAGCTCCCACCCTTGACACCTTGCACACATTGTCACCGTGCCGTAACAACAATGCTTGTGGCACATGTGGGTGTGTATGATGCACTTGTAAAGTCTCTCAAAGCAGACTGAAGGCTCAGATGATCGGTGATGACGTGTGTCTGGAGGCCGAGCCCTGTTCTCCTGGTTCAGTGCCAATGGAGAATGTGCTCTGAGACTGACCGCCATCCAAATGACTTGGCAGTTTCACATAATGCTTTCTAAAGGGACCAAAACATTGCACTGGAGATACCCATAATGCCGTCTCCCTGTTTGGGTCTGACGAGGAGCAGTGTGGGTTTGAGACAGTGAGGATAATGTCAGCAGAAAGCCTGTTCTCAATCAGTTGCAAATAGATGACACTAAAAACAGTTTTTTTCATATCAGCTTTATTAGTTGTCATATCCCTTAGTGGATAATCCATGCAAATTTTATTTAGTCTTTGTTTACTCACCCACCACTTGTTCCAAACTTGTACAAGAAGATATTTAGAAAAAAATGTGTTTATCCATTGACTTCCATTGTAATTTTTTAATACTGTGGAAGTCAATGGCTACCGTCAACTGTTTGCTTATCCACATACTTCATTCATCCCTTTATTTAATTTCAGAGTTTAAAAAAAGCAACCTGACATCTGAAACAAACAGATAATGAATTATTGCAGCATGATGACGTTTCACTTTTAAATGCTACATCGATTCACGAGATATTTTATTAGTGTGATGCATATATAAAGATACATTAATTTGTTTTATAGTGACATGCATTTAACTTGGTATACATAAGACTTCCATAACATTTAAGATTTATAAATAGTTGCACCAAATTGAGGATTCCTGCAAGCTGGATGTATCTGGGAATTTGAAAGTAATGGAAAAATGCTGTGCTCTTTTTATCAAGTAGTCTCATGTTAAACATCTCTAATAAATCCCTAGAAAGACCATGAAATGACATCTTGACAAATACTATGTTGTCTGCCCTGCTTTTATCTGTAATGGAGATTATCCTCTTTGTTTTCACATAAAGCTGAATTCATTCTCTGAATATCTGCAGCAGATTGTCCAAGACCAAAAGATTACGGTGTAATTTTAGTTGCTGCTCATCCCAAAAGATCATCATTTACATAAAGTGCTCAGAATGTCTGCCATTGTGACCTCAAGCATTTTCAAAAAAAAAAATTTGTATGATTATTTATGTATTTTTTTTTTTTTTAGTACAGCCAAGCTTTAAAGGTCAGATTTAGTTTTAGGTTTTGGCCTGTTTTTATATGAGTTTTAGTGATAGTAGCGCTGCACTAAAATCAGTGTTGTTATTGTTAGCTAAATCTATTAGCTATTATTAAAATAATTTTTTTTCAAGTAAAATATAAATGTAAAAACGTAAGCGTAAATAAAAATGAGAAGTTCAAGTACTAAAATCACTGAAACTATTAAAAAGCAAATACAATAATGCATAACAAATAATACAATTTAACTTAAATTTAAATAAAAATGAATAAATCTAATAATAAAGCTAATAGAAAATATTAACAAATACTTCAGTAGTATATCAATAATACTACAATAACACTGTCTCAAACCTAACAAGCTGTCTAGTGTTGTTCTTTTAAAACTTAAAACATCTGCCTTGACTCCAACATTACAATGCGCATGAGAACTTTCGGTAACTGTACAATATGTGAATCACTTTAGCTAATTATTCTTCAACAGCAATGCTATAAAGCTAACGCAAAAACAGAAGTTCAAAGACAGTGCAGTTGTTTCTCTGCCACATAAGGTTTCTAGACTGAACCAGTCGTTCCCGGATGTAAAAACATCATTCACTTTCTCCACTAGGAAATAGATTTTTAACAATAAATGATAAAGCTTTAAAGACAGACCTACTGTGAGCTCCAAGATTGTGAATCAGTGGTACAGTATATGGTTTTGTTGAAGCCACCTTTTTAAGCAAATAATGCTGGTGCTCCCTGTGCTGGTACTACTATTTTTCCTATAGTGATTTTTTTAAAGGTCTTAGTTTAAAAGCTATAAACCATAAACCAAACCAGCCAGCTATAAGGAGAATCAGAACATTACAAACTTTTATTTGAAGCAAAAAAGATATTTGAAAATCGGACCAAAAAAAAAAAAAAGACAAAAGTTCAAATCTATGTGCATAATGGCTTTACTACAATTTTGTTTGTTTAATTCCCCTGTTAAACACTATTTTTTAAAAGATAAGATAAAATAATGTGAACAGGTTGCTTCAACAAAAGCATTATACCACCCAATGAACCACCTCAGAGCTCACAGAAGGTGTGCTTTTAAAAGTTTATAAGTTATCGTTAAAATCAATTTCCCTTCTGAGAAAAAAATGTCAGTTTCACTTCTGGAGCTGAGTGTTTTACTCCATATAGCATGTGTTTGTCATCTTGACCGGACGATTGTTTTGTAATCTGTGATGGATGGATTATAAGATAATAAACAGGTAAGGTTTGAATACGGTTTCATCTGAAATCAGTATCTCTTTCGCTCATTATTATTTATGTGGTGAAAAGCAGTGTACTTTAAATGTTTGTCTACATTGAACTTGTGTCCAATTATTTACTTGTGTGGGAAGAAGTGTAAAAAGTGGAATCATGTTATTGCAAAATTAACCCCTTAAGGAGTTTATAACCTCCTTATAACTAAGTTATAAAGTATAACCTTTATATGTTAACCTTTTTGACTGTCATGATGGGAAATTGATGTAATTACAAGTTTGATTGCTCAATTGAGGCAGCCGTGGCTATAGTTTTAGTCTTTTGGGGGTGTTTGTGCTGATGTATCCCTGCATTAGTGCTGGGTGAGCTTGTCTGTGCTCCGGTGACGTGCTCACTGTTGCAGGTACCAAAGCCTCATCACCTCCACCTGCGCTCACGGACACCCGGCCGGCCAGCGAGAACCTGGACACCCTGCTGTTCCAGCTGAGACAAGTCACCAGAGAGCGGGACGAACTCCGCAAGCGCTTGGCTCTCGCTTCACCTGGCACCACGTTTGATGACTGCAGGTACAACTCTTTTTACAGGAAAAAAAAACAGCAATTTAATTTCAGATCTGTAAAGGTTCATAAAATAATTTCAGATGTAAACGTACACCATCAGTCAAAACTTTGGTGTAATTAAGATTTTTTTTTTTATGTTTTGAAAGAAGTCTCTCTTGGCTGCATGTGTTTTAAAAAATCTAAAAACTCTATTATTGTGAAATTGATTTCTATTTTTATTTTTTATTTAAAAGTAAATGTCATTTTTAGTGCGGTCAAATGTTTAATCACGATTAATAACATCCAAAATAAGTTTTTGTTTACATTATATATGTATATGTACTGTGTTTATTTATTATTCATTTATTATTGCAACATGTATTTTGAAATATTTACATTTATACATGAATAAATTAATATTCCTCTATTTATATTATATATACATATATTTTATAAAAAAAAAATGTAAACCTTCCAGGTGTTTGTATTTATTTATACATAATAACTATACAGCACTAGTAAATTTTAAAATTAATTTATTATTATTTTTGGTATTTCACATTATTATTATTATTATTATTATTATTTTTTTTTTTTTTTTTACTGTGTTTTGATCAAATACATGCAGCCTTGGTAAACATTAGAGACGTATCAAAAACATTAAAAAAAATCTTAATTCCAAACATTTGACCAATAGAGTCTCTGTTATCCCAGTTAACATTGGGCTGCCCTTGCAGACTGAGGAACGCAGTGCTGATGTATTCCTCTTTGTCTCCAAAAGGCCAAATTCCAAACCTGGCCATGACTACGAGCGTCTGAAAATGCAGTGCACGAAGGCCATGGCAGACCTGCAGTCCTTGCAGAACCAGCACACCAAGACTCTGAAGAGATGCGAGGAGGCCGTGAAGGAGGCAGACTACTACCAGTGAGTACAGGAGCCATGCATCTCTCGCTAACAGACATGCTAAGAGCCATCTGCTGCATTTGTAGCAGTCTTTAATTAGCACTTGCATTATTTGGCTTGATTAAATGTTTGAAGCACATTGTTCTGCAACTCGGTTAATGTTGCAATATTAATGTGCGTAATGCACTTAGGCAGCATTTTTAGTGTTATCTAAACACTCAAGTGTTCACCCAGTTATTTAATCATCCACCTATCATTTCAAACCTAAAATGCAATTATGATTACAATAAAAAATGTAAGAAATAAAAATGAAACAATAAAAAAATATATATAATAAAAAAATTGAAATTACAATAAATGTTCAATTTAAATTAATTAAATTTAAAAAATTTAAAATGTGAAAATTAACTTTTTCTAGCCAGCATTTTGCCACCTACCTTATAAAAATAAAGACACAGAAAGGCAAATAATTATCAGTGGTGGTGAAAGGGTTAAAATTACAATTCTATCACCATTTACTCTCCCTCATATCACCCTCCAGAACATATTTTCAAGTGTTTTTTACTGTTTTACTATTTTTACCCAATGCAATGAAAGTTAGTGGGGTCCAAAAAAAAAAGACATTTCTGAGTATCTTTAGCGTCCCACAGGAAAAAAAAAGAAAATCGTGACAGGTTTGTATGGTGAGTAAATGATGACAAAAATAGTATTTGTGTGAACTGTCCCTGCAGTGTCTTTCTATAAAAAATCCTTATGCAAAAAACAGTCACAAGGAAGTAATTATGAAACTGCTTTGTCATATGTCATCAGTTTAACTGACATTGGTTTAATGTAGCCTCGTTATCTAAACCAGTTGGCAATATAATAGTGTACACAAGGAAGTTTGTTCTTCTCCGTTGTTTCTGACTCACCCTTGTTTGCCAGTGTGCTCTTTTCCACACACCAACATAATATTGTCCATCCATACACAGATGTGCAGTGGCTGTAATCTGATTATGATGTAAGGACACATGCCCTCCTGTCTCCGTCTCTGCGGGGCATGAACGACCGCATAGAGATGAAGATTGAGTTGATGAGGGATTAATCCCATATTCCCCATTCCCTCAACAGTGTGTGATTTACAGCACAGACACACACACACACACAACCATTCTCTTTTATACTGTTTGCATGTTACTGATGTCTCGAGAACAAATACATTAATTCTGTTTGTTCCTACTTGACTACTGGTATTGTCTGGTATTGAAATTGAACCCCTTTTATTTATTTTATTTTAATGCATAAAATACAGGTGCTTCTGAATAAATTAGAATGTTGAGGAAAGGTTCATTTATTTCAGTAATTCAACTCAAATTGTGAAACTCATGTATTTAATCAATTCAATGCACACAGACTGAAGTAGTCTTTTGTTCTCTTAATTGTGATGATTTTGGCTCACAATTAACAAAAACCCACCAATTCACCATCTCAACAAATTAGAAATTGGTGACATGAGGAAGATGAGAAACAAGAGACCAAAAAATGCAGATGAGCTGAAGGCCAGTGTCAAAGAAACCTGGGCCTCCACATCACCTCAGCAGTGCCACAAACTGATCACCTCCGTGCCACGCTGAATTGAGGCAGTAATTAAAGCAAAAGAAGCCCCTACCAAGTATTGAGTACATGAGATTGGTGAGTGAATTGGTGGGTTTTTGTGTGAACCAAAATGTGAACCAACCACAATTAAAATAACCAAAGACTGAAACTACTTCAGTCTTTGTGCATTGAATTTATTAAATACATGAGTTTCATAATTTGAGTTGAATTAATGAAATAAATGAACTTTTCCTTGACGTTCTAATTTATTGAGATGCACCTGTACAAAAATGCTGACAATGTAATTTTATTTAGTTTTATACTCTTAAGCATAAAGTACAAAACAGTAATATTGGTTAGTTGCAATGCATTAAAAGATTTCACTCTTATGTATGATGCTAAGAATTTTTTTCAAATTGTATTTGTATTTTATTTTTACTCTGATAAACATAAATAGACGTATATTTTGTAAAATAGTTAATGACATTTGAAATGGACAATTGATAGTTTTAAATGTTGAATTGTATTCATAATTGCATTTCTTTTGCTTTGCTGGCCATCTTGGATTGAGTTTGCTGCAGAGTATTATGGCATTGCGTTTTCTTGAAAGGGAATGTGTGATGTTTTCTTAGAAACGGACTAAAACAAGGTATCTTAGAATAACAACAACACATTTATTTAAGTTTGGAAACACAACTATGATGCCTTAAAAGTCTGCCCGAGTAAACAGCTTACTAGTTTTTGTCACTGTGTAGTTACTAATACAGTCCCCGCTCTAGGTCAGTGCCCTCAGGGCAGGGTTTTAATGATCCCTGATTGTTTTTAAAAAGACATCTGGCTGTAACAGCCATAAAAGTGAAACATTACCTGGACCGCACAAGTAAGGTGTGATACAGTTTCTCATGTGATGTAACAGAGTTGCAATAGATGTAGCTCAGTTGATAGTTTGTTTGTTTTGCGTTTTTCTTTCAGCATACAGCATAGCCGCCTCCTAAGCGAACAGTCTCAGCTTAAGGAGGAAATGGAGGTTTTGAAGAGAGAGAACACTAAGCTGGTTCGGGAACACAACCATCTGAAACAGAGCTGTGAGGAGCTCAGGAGACTTCACTCTGAAGATCAGAGAGAGGTGGCTGACATGAGACTACAGCAACAACAGGTACAAGCTTTACACCTAATACAGGGCTGCTCCATACATGCGCAAGCAGTGTGTACATAAAATGACATCTTGACTGTGACAGCAACACACCATGCATCAGAGATGGGAGCTCGAGTTAGTGACTCAGACTGGAGCGCATTCATTTCTATGGACTTCATACTCGCCCTGAAATGACTCCAGACTTGACTCGAAGAAAAGGACTTGTGAATATTTTAAAAGCAGCTCGAGTCTCTTATCTTGTAACTGATATTCAAAAAGCGCATTGCATCCGCACCCCGGCATCCATCCGGACCGCGAGCCATAACAACAGCATCATTTTAAGTGAGCAGTGCATCAAATCAGCAAAGTGGATGACATAAGCGCTCGGGTTCGTTTATGATAAATATCTTTCAGCACTATATCCTTTCGTATTTTTATCTAAAGCCAAAAGCGCTTTATTCAAGCCCTTTCAGCTCTGTGAGCTTATTGTTAGATGGCTAGGATAGAACTTAAACTGCTAAATAACCTTCTTTTCTGCTCAAGATGAAAACCTTTTGATTAAAGGGGGGGTGAAATGCTATTTCATGAATACTGAGTTTTTTACACTGTTAAAGAGTTGGATTCCCATGCTAAACATGGACAAAGTTTCAAAAATTAAGTTGTACGTTTGAAGGAGTATTTCTGTTCCAAAAATACTACTTCCGGTTTGTCACAAGTTTCAGAAAGTTTTTTTCGAGTATGGCTCTGTGTGACGTTAGATGGAGTGGAATTTCCTTATATGGGTCCTAAGGCACGTCTGCCGGAAGAGCGCGCGCTCCCGTAGAGCAGAGCAATGAGAGCAGAGACATTCAATGATCAGAGTGAGAGCATCGCGAAATGTCACAAAAGAAGTGTGTTTTTAGTTGCCAGGGCAAGACAACCCTGCACAGATTACCAAAAGAGAAACAGCATTAAGGGACCAGTGGATGGAGTTTATTTTTACGGAGCATCAGTTGTGCAAGTGTTTGTTCCCTGCATTTCGAAGATGCTTGTTTTACAAACAAGGCCCAGTTTGACGCCGGATTTGCGCATCGTTTATTTCTTAAGGATAATGCAGTCCCAACGAAAAAGGGTCACGATCGTGTGTTGGAACCGCATGCGGTGAGTAAAACTGCTTCAAATATCTCTGCCTCCTTGTTAGTGCGTCCGCCTCCCATCGGAGACCCGGGTTCGAGCCCCGCTCGGAGCGAGTCGTTGCTGCTGCTGCTCTCGTTCAGTTTCAGCCTCTGGATCTGATTCTGGATCATAAATATACGCTGAATCTGACTGTTAGCCATGGTTTGTTTTGGATGATGGTTTTTTACTTAAGGTAATGTCAGCTTCCAAACGCTCTCAACGCAAAAGCCTACTGGCGCTCGTGATTCTTTAGCTCCGCCCACACGTCACGCCTCCAGCCACTCGTGTTTTTCCTGGAAAAATCGGTACAGACTATCTTTCTCTTATGAATATAATAAAATTAAAGACTTTTTGGAGTTATGAAGGATGCAGTACTACTCTATAGGTACTCAAGATTAACAGGATATTTGAGTGAAAACGAGCATTTCACCCCCCCCCCCCTTTAATGTAGCTAATTGGTTTATAGTAAAATATATACAAATAGTATACATTTTAGGAGGAAAAATCTGAACATTTTTTTTTTCTTTTTCTGTTACATGAACTCGCATGTATCTAAATGTAAAATTACAATGCATGTAAAAAATATTATTATTATATACTTGGAAAAAATATAGAGGCTGCACCTCTTGAAACTTTAACTGAACAACCCTGACTTGTATCATAAAGAAATACTTTATTTTTTAATGTTTTTGTAATATAAATGCATATTTTCCTTGTGTCATGGTAGATTGGACTCCTATTACAGAATTTGATTACAGAAAAACTGTTTCAAACATGGTAATGGATAAAAAAAACATAAGAAACGGGCTTGGAAGTACATTAACCTTACATCTTAACACTATTTTTTTTTTTTTTTCACAAAGCAGATCATACATTATTTTGTCTATAGCCTATAAAACAGCTTTATAAATTAAGTTGCATTTTTCAAGGTCAAAATGACAGTGTATATATAACAAATCTTTTGTAACGAATGTTTTTACTGTAAGTTTTGTGCCTTTGCCGTCCATTTAATGTCCTTTCTAGACAAAAGTTTGTATTAAAATGCTTATCATATATATATATATATATATGGGCAGTTTCCACCTTGTTGTCTGCTAGTTGAGTATGCTATAAACAGCAAAAATGGGCTCAGTGCCAAAACTGTAATCGCAGAACCGTGTTTTTCTTTTTTGCAGCAGCAGCACAGGCCTGCTAATGCACACAGTGTGAATGTAACCTGTTAATACGGGCACCAAAATACATATGCGCTTCTTACGCTTGCAGTGTGAAACAGACCTAATGGGACTGCTGTCATCCAGAAAGTGACGTTAGTCTGCCAAAATCGATCCCTGATTTTTTTCACAGCTTGAGGGACGGTTAATTAAATTGCAGATATTGTCATTCCCCGCAGTGTAGACGGTTGTGGGATTAGTGCGTCTGTTGCATCATGAACAGCAGCGTTTATGTTGTAAATCCGCAGGCTGAGCATCCCATAGTAGTGCAACCAAATCTGACCTTGACATAAAGCGGAAGCCAGAGGACAGGAGATTATTCAGTCAGATGCCACCGTGTCAACACACTGTCTGCTCTCTGCAGCTACTATGAAGGAATGAGTCTTTTCCTGTCGGATTGATTAATCAGGCTTCCTCCCGGATTAAACCCACAGACACAAATGGAAAGGTTTAAAGCATTAGGATAGCTCCTGCTTGTGTCTGAAACAGTCTTACTTGTCGCAGAGAGAGAGAGGTCAGATCAGGCGTGCCTCGGGGTCTGTGCTGTAGCGTTCAGATTGAGCTGCTTTTTGACCCGTCAGCAGTGCTTACGCTGCCCACTGGCTGCTTGGGAAAGGTCAGCCTGGAAGGGCAAGTGCTTGCTGACTGATAGAAAAGGACAGAGGCTTTTGCAGTTAGTCAATACTCTAAGCACTGATTACACGGCCTAGAGGAGAGTTAGATACAGATGCCAATCACTCAGCAAGTGAAATCTCTCTGTGGCTTGGTCAGGGGCCACTGAGGTGTGGGTTTATTGCCTGAATGGGAAATGGCCTTCGATTATGTCATTATGACATTGTGTCCTAATAGGTCAACAGTTTTGCAAAAGAAGTGGACCTAATGTTTGTTTACTGCTGAATTCATTGTTGTGTATTTGTGTGTAAGTGCAGTGACAGCTTTTGGTCTGCAAGTACAGGAGATGTTTTATAGACTCATGATCGCCCTCTGGTGGTTGCAGTGTTAAACTTGAATTCAAGTGGTGATATAAGCCAATTTATAACAGGTAATATATATGTAGGAGTATAATCATACATCAGTTGAATTCTACATTAATGCACCAACACTGTTTTCAATATCTTTAGGACTGATTAATATAATTCATAACAGAAAGCAGAAAGTACAAATATGTAGTGTTGTTTTTATTTTGTTTAACTTTTTTGTTTTTTCTTTGACACCATGCAATAAATCAGATTCATTAAAGCTGTTTAATCTGGTATTTTAGTTTTTTTGTTTAATTTGTCTTTTGTTTTATTTAATTTTGTTTCCAGAACATAGTAAGTCAGATTTTTTAAAGCTGTTTTCAACTAAGATAATCATGTTTTTTTGTTTTGTTTTTGTTTTTGTTTGGTTTGGTTTGGTTTTGTTTGGGTTTGTTTGGTTTTGTTTTGTTTGTTTTTGGTTTGTTTTAGTTTTATTTGGTTTGATTTAGTTTTTTCTTTGACACCATGGTAAATCAGATTCATGAAAGGCTTTTTTGACAGGTTATCAGAGTTTTGTTTTATTTTATTTTTTTTGTTTGTTTCTTGTATTTTATTTTCTTTGACACCACACAGTAAATCAGGTTCATGAAAGCCTTTTTGGATGCAGGTAATCCGGGAGAACGGGTCATCAGAGGTTTTGAACAAGCTCTACGATACAGCGATGGATAAGCTGGAGGGGGTGAAGAAGGAATACGACGTCTTGAGCAAACGCTACAGTGAGAAGGTGGCCAGTCACAACACGGATCTGAGTCGACTCGATCAGGTGGAGGAGGAGAACAGGCGCTTGCAAAAACAAACAGATGCTCTGCTTAAACAGCGCGACACGGCCATCCAGTACCAACAGCAGTGGTCCACATCTATGAGACGGTACGAGCAGTGTGCTGCATAACACAGCTCAAGTAAATTGGTCAGCTTTCATAAACTCTTTTTTTTTTGTTCTTGTATTTTCTGTTCTGAATTTGATGCCAAAATTCCCCTAAATTTGCCTAGTTTTGATTTACAGGCATTACAATAATAAAGTAAATTGTCACATTTTTCGCACAACGCATACTTGAATGTCGTACATTAACATCTTTTTAACTTTCAGACACTACAGTCATATCACCCAGAAAATTGTAGTGCTTTTTAATGATGAAAAGCACTCATTAATCGAAATACTAATTAATTGAGATTTTTGATTTGAACCCGGTAAGGTTTGACTCGGTGCAGCAGGAGCTGAATAAAGCCTCAGCCCAGAACAAGGAGCTGCAGAGAGAGATGGAGAGACTCCAGTCGGAGGTGACGCGCTACAAGAACTTCCAGCTGAAGGCGGTCAAGGATGCAGAGAAATACAAGGAGGAGCGGGATTCTGTGTTTAATGAATACAGGCTGATCATGAGCGAGAGGGACCAGGTCATTAAAGAGGTGGACAAGCTGCAGACGGAGCTGGAGGCGGCAGAAGCCCGGCTCAAAAACACCTCGTCTGAGAGGATGGTGGCCAGTGAGGAGCTGGAAGCTCTCAGACAGGTAACACGTCCCTAATAACAAATATCTATGCAATATTGTCATCTAGTCTGTTATATAGTCAGCAGTTATTTGAGGAATCTCACTGTATCACTGAATACAGTATTTAAGATTTAGGTGTGACTGAGCCTCTGTTCTGTAAAGTTTGTTCTAGGTAGACAGTGAATAACATGCTGTTTTGAAAAAGCACTTTAAATCAATAGTGTATAACTGTCGCTGACGTCTGTGTCTTTTTGCAGGAGCTGAATTCATCGCTGGTGGATCGAGACCGTGCCATCTGTGAGAGAAATGAGCTGCTGGAAAAATACTGCCATGAAGTGAAGGACAAAGCAGAGGCCCAGAAAGAGCTGAGTCAGGCCTGTAAAGACATCGAGACTGTGCGGGAGGAAAGAGATGTGGCCAGGAAAGAGAGAACCGAGGCCATCATCCAGAGAGACCAGTTACTGCGGGAATACTACCAGGCCAGACAGGTGCTTACAGTCTGGGATTCGATATATGCTCACATAAATGACAATATTAAATGCATATTTCATATTCTACTGCTGCATCCAATCTTCTACGGAAAATCTTCTGTGGCAGACGCAGGGGATTTTCCAGGCCTGGTAAAATAATATATGGAAATGTGTATAGTAAAGTACTTTATTTTTAGTTTTGGCATTCTGCTCCGTGCTTTAATGTTTCAACAGGGAGACATTTCCTTTATTGAGTCTGGATTGAGGAGAAAATGCTAAATAATTAAGTATCTGCAAAAAGACGCAGATGACAATAGCTGAGCTGCATCTGTTCATTTATTGGCTAGTTAAGTTGTACCAGTCATTTCACTTTATCTCTTCAATGCTGTTAGTTATGGAAAGTGATTTTAACATTACTAATGCAAGTGCTTAAAAGTGCCCTAGGAAAACGAAAGGCTCTAGACAGATAGAGCATGCAATGATAAAGAGGAAAAAAGGTCAAAAATCGGACTAAATCTGATTTCATTGAGGTTTCACTGTTTTCAGCAGTGTTTTCAAATGTTTCAGCAGTGCAACTGTTTGCAACATTGATAATAAATGTTTCTTGAACAGCAGATCAGTATACTAGATATACTAGATATACTGTAGTGTACTGTACATCACTACAACAGCCTTGTTTTTAACTGTTTAAATATATATGATACCTTTCTAATAGATTATGTGGCAGTTTCAGAGTGTTATGACCCATGACTCACGAAAATGTGTGTGCTTCTGCATATCCATGCCTCAAAAGTCATATTTTTTAATATTGTATTTTACTATTGTTATTCAGTTTTCATCTGAGATATTTATCACTGCAGTTATCTACTGTTCTTCAGGCAGGAATGTCTAAAGGGCTGTTTGTGCAATGAATCTGAGGTCCGATCTCAAAGCATTGTATCCTCACCTCTTATCCCTTGCCTGTCTTGATGTTTCACACCTGTCTTCATGCACAAACAAACACCATAAACCACAAACTCATAAAAATATCATAATCTGTGGGCCACTGGATTACTCCAGTGAAAAATAACCCAAGGCAGATTTATTCAGTTTAAAGCCACTAGAGGTCTCTAACAGCTCTTTAAGACTCAAAGCCTTCTGGTGAAGTTCATTTAACTCATTTCACTAATATGACTTCACAGATGTCTTAATTGTAGTCTACATTTAGGTGATGAAATCATCTGAAATCATATTCATCATGAATGTTTTTGCTACAGAAACAAGACTCGGCCACGCTGGACATGGAGCGTGCCAATAAAGAGATCGAGGTGTTGAGGAAACAGTGTGAGGCCATGTCCCAGGAGCTGAAGGAGGCCATGCAGGAGGCCGAGGTGGCCAAGTGTCGCAGAGACTGGGCCTTTCAGGAAAGAGACAAGATTGTTGCTGAGAGAGAGAGCATACGGTAACATTTGCCTCTGAATCAAGCGCTCTAGGAATCCGATGACATGCAGCTGCCGATGCTGAGACTTGAGTGTGTCTTTGTTGTGTTTTGGCAGGACTTTGTGTGATAATCTGCGCAGAGAGAGAGACCGTGCTGTCAGCGATCTGGCCGATGCCCTGCGTAATCTTGACGACACGAGGAAGCAGCGCAACGATGCAGCCAGGGAACTTAAAGAGCTCAAGTAAACACGCTTTAGTCCTGCTTCTCTCTGACAATCTTCAGTCAGTTGTTCACAGATAATCTGGGCTCTTTCTTTCATTTACATCTGTTGTAAACATTGCACAAATAGAAGTTGTATTCTTACAAAGGTCTGAATAAACACAAGTGGCAAAATAACTTTATTGTATTTCTAAAGACAGTGTTATGTGGCTAGAAATTTAAATAGAAATTTTACATTATGGAATGTTCATTGTAATTTTTCCAAGTTTCTAGCCATAATAACTTATAAATACTAATAATAATACTATTGAATGAATGTGGCAATAATGTAATGAACCTACCGTAGCAAAAATGAAATGTACATTGTCATGTTTATTATAATTTATTTAATTCAAGTAATAATGTTTTAATAATTTATAATTATAATGATTTCATTTACAAACGATAATATCTTCCAAATGCAAAAAATAATAATGTTAATAATATTAGGATTAATTAAAGTAATAATGTTTTAATAATTTATCATTATAATGATTTAATTTACAATGAATAATATCTTCCAAATGCAAGAAATAATAATGTTAATAATATTAGGATTAATATGAGTCTAGTAGTAATTATAATAATGCATATTTTTGAATTAAGGAATCAGTAACAGTGTAATTAAGTCAATAACATTTACATTATGAAATGTACACTATAAATGCAATAATAATAAAAGTTAAGTAATAATAATAATATTATTATTTAGAGTAAATTAATAAAAATGCATTAATTACATAATGCAAATAAAAATTGCAATTAATAAATACATTAATAAATTAATAGTTAGTAAATTATTATTATTCATAAATTATGTACTAAATAGCATTCTAAGTAATGTAATTGATTGACAGATAAATATAAATTGAGTGTGCATGAGAAAAACAATTGCCCAATTATATTAATAAGACAAATGATTGGTGGCCCTGTCTGAACTGATTTTAGTCCGCTAATTGGTAACCAGGCTCAGTCCCTAGTTTTCTTTTTTTGATTAAATTTCTGTTTTATACGCCCCCTAGTGGTTAGTCCGTTCCCATCAAAGGCTCCAGAGCACCCCACCCTCTCGCAGTAGACTTTTCTTAAGTTTTTTAATGTCACTGATGCCCTCCAGGCTTTCCTCTCTCTGAGTCTATGAAATCTTAGTGACAATTTGCCAGTATTCCCCAACTACTTGGTCCTGTTCTTTTTTTTTTCTTTCCAATTTTAATGTTTGACCTTGATGCCACTTTTGTAACATCTCCATCTAGCAGAGGTGTTACAGATTACACAAACTTACATCAGCAATAAACAGAGATGGTCTTCACAAAGACTGTTTACTCTTGACATTCTTGCTGTTTTGTGTTGGGCTTTGTGGGCATGTGATGAGTTAGATGACTGTTTGGAGAGATGAGAGAGAGAAATGTCTGTCTTTTGGTTTTGTGCTCTCTCTACCAATAAAGGGAGAAGATGGAGAGCCAGTTGGAGAAGGAGGCGCGTTTCTGCCAGCTAATGGCTCACAGCTCCCATGATTCAGCCATAGACACAGACTCATTAGAATGGGAGACGGAGGTGGTGGAGTTTGAGAAGGATCGGGTAAGAATACAAAAACCCAAAAGGAAAAATATATTGATATTACAGGTGTGCAAATATCTGTTTTCCAGCCTGGGAAAACTATTTAAAAAATAATATTAATTAGTAACTCTTTATTTTGTAGTCCTATTCTGCATGTACATATTTTTGTGCTGACTATAGTAGTTACATAAGTGGGCACTTACCCTGTATGTAACCATAAACTAAACATCTATAGTTACCTTCTACTGGGTTTCTGCAGATCACAAATGAAGGACTGAAAAGCTCTTAAATCAGAGCAGAAAGTTTTAATTTCTTCAAGACAATGCATTAAATGTTGCGTAGATGAATATTTTTGCCTTGTCTTCTGATACAAATATTTAAATATCCTTAAATCACCGTACAGTAAACAAGATGTGAAGTCTTGTTTTCTGACAAGCTGAATTAAATTATATATATATATATATATATATATATATATATATATATATATATATATATATATAATTTTTTTTTTTTTTATTATAAACTCACTTCATTCATTTACATCAATTTCTCATAAAACAATTAAATGCATGTGACATTTGCACTTAAAATCAAAAGAAAATTACTGAAAATTACTATTATTTCTATATTGTAGTGGTTGGGAGCTAATCAAGCATTTTTTTTTTTTTTTTTTAAAGTGATGGAGATGTGTCTTAAATGTTCTTTTGTTGGTCTTAAAAAGGTCATAAACTCTTGCATTTACCTTCATGGTTCCAGGATGCACATTTCACATCATTTGACCTTTATTTGAGATTTATTGTCTTCCTCTATTTAGAGAGGTCTCGTCAGTCTCATTATCTTCCCACAGGACGACATGGATTTGAAGGCAATGGGGTTTGATATCGCAGAGGGGGTGAATGATCCATATTTACCAGGGGATTGTGGGATATTTGTGACCAGAGTGGACAAAGGAAGTATTGCGGATGGAAGATTGAGGTGGATGCAGAGATTGAGTGTTTTTCAGATAATGATTCCACACTCATTTCCCTGCTCATAGTTTTGTCCTGACCAGCCGTGCCTCTCTCTCTCTCAATAGGGTGAATGATTGGCTGCTGAAGATAAATGATGTGGACCTGACCAACAAAGACAGGAAGCAGGTCATCAAAGCTGTACTTAACGGAGGAGGGCTGATCAATATGGTCATTCGCAGGAGGAAATCTTTAGGAGGAAGACTGGTTACTCCTGTCCACATTAATCTCATTGGACACAAAGGTATCACTTCTGCAACATCCCACATATTTTTCCCACTCATTTTACAGATTTTCTTATTAATGGCCCTTGGTTTTGCTCTGCACCCTCTCAGACGCTGGTATCACTCTTGAGGGTGGTGTATACGTGGCCGCTATCGCTCCGGGCAGCCCAGCTGCCAGAGAGGGATCTCTTGCCATCGGAGACCGCCTGATTGCAGTAAGTCATCCAGCAGTCATGCGATCCTTCCTCAACTTGAAGGCAGATCGCTGCTGTCAAGGATCCAATCTGCTCTTATTAAAGTCTGACCTTAACTCTCATTACAACCTCCTAAATGAAGCAGATTTTTAATCCAGTTCCTTATCTGAAATGCATGGGGGCTCATTAGACGAACTGCCAGTCAAATCCTCTCCTTAAACGGAGGTGATGAGTATAAGACCGGCGATAGCTGCCACATAGATGTTAATCCTGAGAGCGGATCAGGTGTTACTTCTGACTCCATGATAGATACTGGGTAGAAGATAACCGTAACCTTTTGGCTTTAATATTGGCCATGTCATCTGGCTCAATCAGTAGTGCTACATCTGCTGGATCTTATCATTAAAGAGCTAGTTCACTCAAAAATGATTGGTTGCCTTTTTCCATATAATGAAAGTAAATGGGGCACACTGAGTCTGAACATTAATCTGAAATTTATGCACATTACAAAAATAAATATGACCTCACATTGTCAGTCACGTTTATACACTCGAGGATGACAGTGGCTCAGTTTGATGCTTTGTTAGTGATATACTAGGGCCACATATTAAAAAGAAGACCAATAATTTCCACGACCTATTTAGTGCTTTGTGCTGCGAGAAGAAGGGGATCAACTTCTGGATTTTGGCGTTTGCTTGTACCATGGCTCTGAATTTTCAAAGAACGTCTCAAAATGCTTGCTACGGATGAGAAAAACTTCGAAAATTAATCCTGATCAAAAAAATTTTTATGATGGACCAATGTTTCGGAGGCAGTGTGTAAACGTGATTGACACAGCATAAGCTCATATTTATCTTTTAACATGCGAAAATTCCTTTTGTTGGTCCTTTTGTTTACCTCAAAATGACAAAAACACCCAGAGACTTATCAAAAGCCATATGATAACTTAATGTTAGAAATAGACCAATGTTACTTTTTAGTGTTAGTTTAATTAATTCAATTAGCTTTTATTTTTGCTTTTAGTTTAATAGTTACGTTTCAATTAATTTCTGAACAGTTTTTGCTTTTGATGTTATAGTGATCAAATTAACCATCAAGTTGAATGGACTACAAAATCACGTACATGGCAATTGAAATCGGACAATTTGATTCTTGTGTGTTGTTGCCAAACCTGATGTCTAATATCACCATATTTGTGAGATCTATATTTTCAATATTTTAGACTGCTCCTCCCATGAAGCTATTATATTACCTGAACAGACTTGGAAATATAGTGCACAAGCAGTATGGACCACTTTTATGATACTTCTCCTTTTAGTTTCATTAAATGACACTGATAGAATTACCTCTCGTCTGTTTTGTAGAACAAAGTCAGTCAGTTTAGGTTTGGACCAACTTGAGGAGGAGTAAACCTTGACAGAGTGTAATTCTGAGTGAACTATTTCTTTATGTTTAAAAAGATGGAAGGATTTATCTGAACTGGAGATCTTAAAAGTGCACCATCCTTTCATTCACCAAGCATCTCTGTGTCTCTGTTCTCAAGTTTCCGAAGTCACTTCTAGGTTTGAAAATAGACGGATTGAAAAGTCTGCTGGCACTTTTCTTTGGTGAAGCGCTGACCTAAATTTCTTTCTCCCTAGATAAATGGGATCGCTCTGGATAACAAATCTCTGAGTGAATGTGAGGCTCTGCTGAGGGGCGGCAGGGACTCGCTCGCTCTCTCGCTCATGAAGGTGATTGTTCTCTCTCTCTCTGCTGTGTGTGAGTGTGTGTGCCGCTCTCATTACCACATGCCAAGGTGCTGCTGTGACATTTATTCAGAGTCGTATTTGAGACCGTTGTTTCTGAGTTGGAATACTAGCCCTGAGACATTACTGAAGAAGTCAGAAAATAGTTTATAGTTGTAGAATGCTAACTAACCATAAAAAATATAATATATATAGTTATATAGTTATAGTTAATATAATATAATGATGAACATTTTATAACTTTGTATGTTGTGGATTTCCAAATGACCTCATTCACAAGTGATCATGAAGAGCACGAAGTTAGAAAAAAGTTAATTTGTTATTGGATTTTATTAACCCTAAGAAACCTGTGTCCTGTTACATGATGCTAGTTGAGTTTTAGAGTAGCTTTAGAGTTGACAAAACTAAAAACTAAATCCAACTCGCTTTAGATCAGAATCTGTGGGTTCCCCGAAATGCTCTTCTCTGCTGAAGATAAAGAGATTGTTATAAAAAAAAATGCATTTAAATAAAAGGAAAAAAACATGTCCACTGCCATTAAAGTTTGCGAGAAAATATCTAACTCTTTTAATGCAAGTGAATCAACTATTTAATTATGCATATAATTTATATTTGTTCCCAAAGTACTTAAAAACTGTTATAATATCAGTTGTCCAAATATAATTGCTTAAATGTTACACATTAAAGATATCATATATAATTCATATAAAACAAATATAATAAATAAATAGGAGAAAAATGGTTGCAGTTCTATCCCTAAAATACTTAATGTTTTAATTTAGAGCAGGTGTTAACATTTGCATCAAATATGACACTTTGCTCACATCTGACTGTCCAGTTTTAGTTTGTGATCTCCTGGTCAGAATAAAAAGCATAAGTTACTATGATGAGGAACTCCACAAAAAAAAAAAAAAAAAGTATCCATCTTCCTGAAACCAAACTAAACTCGAATTTTCCTGGTTTGCCTCTGAAACCGGCTTTGCAAAATGGCTCACAGTAGCAGTAGTTTATGTACCGAATGTTTGTTTTATTGATTTTATTGATTTATTTATGCCAGTTGTGCTGAACCTGTCCATTAACAGTTTTTTCCCCAGAGCACGTCGGGACAGAACATCTTTGAGAGCCTGAGGGAAGCAGAGAAATCCAACGGCAGAATCCACCTGTCGGACATCCATTCTCGAAACAGCAGAAACCTCAAACACAACAGCTCCACTCAGACAGACATTTACAGCGGGGACACGGGCGGCGAGAGAAGAAAGACCCGAAGCGACTTTGAGGAGGGCGGTTATTCTGAGAGGAAGCTGTTTCCCATCTCCACCTTGCACCCTAGCACTCTCCGACCCGCTTCAGAGCTGGGACCGGCCCGCTACAGCGGCAGTGCCTTTCAGGAGGTCTGCTACACCCGCTCCGAGTCAGTCGGCCCCGAATGCTTTCCACTGGAAACCGGCCTGGAGAAGCAACACAGTGGCGGCACGTGGCCTAAAATGATGGTGGGAGTTGCAATGACAAGCGACAACCCGGTGCAACTCTCTATTTACCGGTCGCCCAAGCAAAGAAAACCCATTGATGCCGAAACCTTCAAAAGACCAGATGCGCTGTCAAAGATGGACTACCATTCGCCTCAACCTTTGAAAGCAGACTCCGCCCCGACACCCCCGACCCCACCCACACGCAGCGACTCCTTCAAGTTCAAGCACAAACATCAGGGCAGCTCCGCCTCAGAGTCCACAATCACCGTCATGTCTGTCCACGAATCCAAGCAGGAGGACCGCAACGGCAACCTGTACTTCACCGAGGCGGGCCACGAGGGCAAGGTCTTGAGCTCCAGGAAGTCCTGCGAGGAGGACATCGGGAGGATGCGGCCCGAGGAACCGGAAGTGAAGCGTCCTAGGCCCAAATCGGCCCCGGCGCTCAGGCGCAGGATGACTCCTCAGACCATTCCTCTCCAGAGCTTCCAGGTGAATTTATAGATAGCCTGTCCTGGCTGTTTTAATTAGCCTCGCAGCCTGAGATTGATCTCCCACTGCACCGGGAGGAAAGAGAGACGGGGACAGAACAGTAGAAATGTTGACGCACGCCTCCTCATGATCTGTAGAAGATTAGCTTAGCGCTGTTTTATTAGTGTGGACGTTTTAGTATATTAATATGCTAATTATTGTAATATAATCTAGAATTATTCATGTACATATTAAATGATGTACTTTATTCCTAAAGTATGTATTTTAATATGATACATATTGTCTTAAGTGATATTTAATTAATTCTATTATTATTTAGATGTATTCATCATATTTGTCATTCTCATACATTACTGTCAGTTTAAAATAAAAACTAGTGTATTATGAATTTCACAATAACTTTAATTGCATTTTTTTAATCTTGTGGCAGTACATCACTGAGTCAGAGAGATTTAGCAGCATCACAGGTTTTAAACCTCAGTAGCAAATCTGAAAATATTTTCAATTCTTTAAACTGTACGATGAATCAGATGGTTGACTAGATAATGCAGTTGAAAATGTTATTCTGAATATGATTTATCACTCTAAAATATTAATATTCTCTACATAGGATATGGAAAAATGTATGGCAAAACATATGGTTGTTTATTATTGTTGTATTAGTGCATGTACGCTACATTTCAAACGTTTAAGATTGTCAGTTTTGATTTAAATTTTAAATGACTTTTTGAATGACTTTTTAAAAATCCACTTTTTTTTGATCATTTCAGAGCAAATACATTCATATTTTGTATATCATTTAAAGAATTAAAAATCATTGATTTTATATATTTTTTAAGATATTCTATAATGCATAGAAACTTTCTGTAGAACTGTATTCTGCGTTATCTAATTCTATGTGTGTGTGTGTGTGTTTGGCAGAGTTATTCAAATGATGGTGACTCTGTGGAGCAGAGGGAGATGCTGCGTTCCTCTCCTAATCGACCTCACAGACACAGCGTGGGTTTTGTGCCTACAGCCTATAATGGAACCCTGCCTCCCAGTGAGTTACAGCCGCCCTAATCAGAGCCCGAGTCGCCCATGGTGCATTTCAATGCATCTCTTTAACAACACTCTTCCTACTCTCTCCCGGTCTGCATTTGCTCTGCAGTTCATCTTTATTCTGATCAAGGCAGCCTACAAAATTAATGTTTTACTTAATTTAATGGTGAACGCAGTCCTGAATAATTGAATTGCTCATTTATGATAATCATGTAGAATATGGTTCAGCGAGCTTGTTGATTTACCGAATGAAACCCATTTATAATTTTCATCTTTGAAAGCTCATGCTATTGCTTAGGAAGGATGAAAATGCGGGGCTCAGTTTTATGCATTCATCTCTTTCCTGCAGCATAAGGCTATTCTTACTGGTTAGGTCCCATTTAATGCAATGACATTTTGAATTTTATTTTCTCATGTAAAGACATGAAGCACATTGTCAGGACTGTAGATTTTTGTAGAAACAGGACAAACTACGGTGGGTTCTGGTTGGTGCCTCTGTCATGTGACTGTAGTTCACATGGGGATTGTGTGATAATGAGGTCTATTTTTACTTGATTTGAGTATTCAAGCTTTGGCCGGGATGGCTGCCTTCCGAGCTTCCCCGCCGTCTGCTCATCTGTCGCCCGGAGCAGCTGGCTTTACCGGTGGAACTCGATTCTCAACACAAGCAAAAGCCAAAGCGTGACATCAGTAAAAAAGTAGATTTTTTTAATAATAAAGCGGATTGCCATCCAATTCCATAAATTTAATTGTTTCTGCATGATTTTCCTCATATTTCAAAAATTACATTTTCACACTTACTACAGCATGACAAGAAAACAAGTAATGTTTTATTTTTTATTTTTCATAACTGGTTGAGCTTTACTGATGTACTGCTTTCACTCTTTTTACACAAATTTATTTAATAATGAGTATTTGTCTTTAGTTTAGGAGAAATATAGATTTATGAAGTACAAACCAGCATTTGATCCAAAAACTAGCAAGTCCAAATTACGGCAGCATAATTTGTGCCAAATTTTAAAACCCTGATTTAATTGAATTTGTTCATATATATATATATATGTGTGTGTGTGTGTGTGTGTGTGTGTGTGTGTGTGTGTGTGTGTGTGTGTGTGCTTGTATATTTGTTTGTGCATTAGTTTATTTTATAAATTGTCTTTTTAATAATGATGTTTATTTAATGTTAAATGAATAATAATAATAATAATAATAATAATAATAATAATAGTCACACTCAAATAAAACTACTTCACATCTCCCAATTTTTGGCAACAGGGTGTCAAAAATTGCAACCCACAGAAAATGAATAGAAAATAAAATTGTTAGCGATGGACAGTTGGCAGGGCAATCAGCATTTTCTGAACGGTTTGCACCTTTCACTTAGCCAAATATTCAAAAAAAACACTCCTTTATTTTTTCTACATTTCAGGCCATACTCTCTGCTCTATTTGTGACAAATCTCCCAGTTTTGACTTTTGATGGTGTGAGGAGAGCAGTAGCCACAGTAATTGAGGCAGAGATGAGAGATTTGAGCGCAGTGGGCAGTTGAAGGGGAATGTGTGTTTCTCATTGAAGTGTTTTATTGGTTATTATGTGGTTGTGTTTCAACTCCAGACTCAGCACATCGAGGACTGTCCCCCTGCTCTGCAGTAACGGCCGTTATGAAGAACCCCGTTTACATGGTGCGCAGTCACAGAGTCCACACTAACAACTGCCCGACTGTCCCCAACCAGATCAATCAGCAGCACACACACCCCAGGTACCACAGTTCCCACCGAGATAACAACACTTACACACACAATAACACATCTACTGGACTTACTGAAGACTGTATCCATCAAATATGGCAATATTTGTAAGGGGCAATATTCAATCTTTTACTCTAAGTCTTATGTAAGTAACTTCAATCAATGAAAATATAGACCAATAAAATCATCAAAAGTGGTATACAAGTGGATATACATTGGATCCCCAAACCTTTAGTTATGTTGTGGCCAAGCACAAGAAGTCATTGTAGCTCATAAACAAGATAACTATTGACTTTGTCAGGAGAACATTATGAGTGTTTTCTTCTCTCCATCTCAGTCCTCAGCATCAAGGGCATCTGAGTCTGGACCTGAGCCAGAAGCCCCCCCCAGACTACTCGGACTCGTCCCGGAGCAGCCGGGCCTCACACGGCACCAACTCCCTGCCGTCCAGCGCTAGACTCGGTCAGTCTCTGGCGTTAATCATATATATCAACCTTACCCCTCTTGCTGTAACTTGAGTGTTTTTCTCCTCACCTTCTCTCTTTTGCTTCTTGAAGGTTCATCAAATAATCTGCAGTATCGCACAGAGAGGATCAAGATTCCCTCCACGCCGCGCTATCCTCGCTCAATGCTGGGCTCAGAAAGAGGTGAGCCGCCTCTCGTGAATCCAGCAGATCTGAAACCCTCTTGGAAAATGAACACCTCTTACTACATATGTACAGAAGTATAGATAGGCATCATACTTCAATAAAAATTTCAAGTAGACTGTTACACTGTCACCTCACTTCTATATGTTTACCGTTAGTCAAGTTATTTAATTCTTTCTGAATTAAATGTAATTGGAATTTTTAATGCAGTGTTGTCTTCCACACTGCAGCATGTAAAATTAAATAACCACCAGATGCAGCAATACGGAACGGGAAAGGCAATTAAAATGTCAGACTAAGCTAAATCAAGTAAGACGTGTCAAGTGGAGAACTCTTTGCACAAACAAGTCTGACATTTGTGTATACTGGAAGATTGGAAGGCTGAATAAATAACCTGAGGCAAAGAGGTTTTCTTTCATAACTAATAGCGATTCATAGATCAAATGTAAGTCTCCATTTATTTTCAGTGTCAAATATATACAAAGTAGTGGAAATAAGCTGATCTTTTCACCAAAATGTCCTTTTGTACTAGAACAGATCAATAATAATGTATATTTGTGTTTTAGTGATCATTTTGTAGGTGAATTAAAATGAGCAAGTGTCAGCATTGTGAAAATCTTGATGATTTTAATGTTTTAGCTTTTTTTACAAGAGTATGAGAGTGAATTATTTGTAATGTTTTTAAAGAAGTCTCTTATATTCACCAAGATTTCACTTATTTGACCAAAAATACAGTTAAAACTGTACTATTGTGAAATATTATCACATTTTAAAGCAACTGGTTTTTATTTGAATACATTTTAAAATGTAATTTATTCCTGTAATGCAAAGAAGAAAGATTTTCACAATCACTAACCTTCAGAAGTCATTCTGTTATTCTAATAATTGCTGCTTAAGAAACATTTATTATTTTTGAGGGAACTGTGATTTTATTTTCAAGATTTGGGAAAAAATTGAAAGTTCAAAAGAACAGCATGCATTTAAAATAGGAATCTTATTATAAATGGCTTTACTGTATTAATACTAAAATAAACCAACCACAAAGTTTTGAAATTGTAGTGTCTGTCTGTAAATGTTACTATGTATTTTATTGTATGTTATTTTTGAGTAAATTTTTGCTCTGTATTAATACTTGCAGTAAACATTTAGAGTCTGTTTGGCCTTGATGGCAAATGCATAAACATAGAGGTTTGTATGGATTGTGGTCGTGTTCTAGTCCTGAGTCTAGACTAGAATCCATGTTGATTGTTGTTTGTGTGTTGTTGATCAGGGTCCCTGTCTCATTCAGAATGCAGCAGTCCCAGTCTGGTCACTCCACCCCTGTCTCCTCTCAATCTGGAGACGTCCTCGTTCGCCTCCAGCCAGTCTCAGAGCTCCATCTCCACCCTGCCCAGGATCTCCGTCAGCCCCGTCCCCACGGGAGAGCGGAGAAAAGACAGGTACACTCGCGCTGCCTCGGGTCCTTCCTGCTGCACACAGCCCCTTCATCAGACTGCCAAGCAACAGCTCGCTCTTATCCACACACAGCTCAGAAGCCCTTTATCTGACTCCAATAATTGGACTGTGTGTGAATTTAAAATATTGTATGTTGAAGGATCAGTCGCTTATTTTAACTTATTTTAATCTGCACCATCATATAAAACTCAGATCGGCTTTGAGTGGAGTTTTGTCAGCTAGGTCACTCACTCAATCCAGTTGTGTTTATTATAATTCTTCTCTACGTCTTTGTCTTCCTCCAGAGTCCCTTGTGTGTGTCTCTCTTTCACAATCTGTTTTTCTCCTCTCTTCTTTGCTCCTCTGAATCTTTCAGATCTCTGTACCGTAACAGATCCTTTCTGAGAATCCCTCTGGCTGCTAGGCCTAGGTTCTCCTCTCTCAGAAGCTTGAGGTTTGTTCCCTGCCAGTTATGCACAGGGAATGCCTGACAAACCTATTGTTTGCTCCAAGAGGTTGGCTGTAGAAATCCCTGCTTCTCTGTATTGTGTTAGCATACAGCCCAGGCTACGAGAAATGCATTTACCACATGGAAATGCTACATTACCAGAGTAAAATGGGTTGTGGATGGCAGTTCACAATGACTTTGACTGATTAGTCAGCTAGTTGTTAAGGCAAACCAAAGACCATGAAAATGTGTTGTTGTTTTTTTTTGCGAGGCCTTTGTTAGTTTGTTTTATTTACATTGTTAGGTCACTCAAAAATTCCAATTGTCCACAATTACTCCCCTTCACGACTTTAATTTTTTTTATAAAAATTAATAATTTTTTTTATAAAAATTTAAATTTTTTATAATAATCAAGACTTTAATTTTTTGTAAGACAAATAAGGATAGAAATTTCTATCCCTCCATCTAAAAAAAACAACTTTGGTACATAGTAGAGTTAAAAGTAATAATGTGATTACTTTTAAAGGTAAAAGTATATTTCAAGTGTTCTAAGAAGATGTGATTGCTTTACATGAGATATAAAGAGATGGTCACACTATAACAATCCTTTTAACAAACTATTAACTATGACTTTTCTCAATTAGCTCCTAATATTTTGCTTCTTAATAGTTGTTAAGTTTAGGTATTGGGTAGAGTATAGTCACGCAGATTATGTGCTTTTATAAGTATTAATAAATAGCCAATATGTTAATATGCATGCTAATAAGCATCAAGTGAGGATTGGTCCCTAAACTAAAGTGTTACCAAAGCAATTAATATTAATCATTGCACATGCATATTGTTAACCGACACGCAAGAACAAAACTCATTGGTTCTCACGTCAAGTGCGGTTGAGCTTCTGTTTACCATTTTCGATGTGCTCAGTGTATGCATGTTGATTAATTTTTATAGGAAATATACATTTATATAGTATATATGTTTATGGAAAAAAATCCAAATTGAATCGGTTCAAATAAATTTTGTTGGATTAAACCACTCTGATCATATAAATTACTTATACAATCTCTTTATGTACATTTTGAAGCTTGAACATTTTGGTGGAATGGACTTTCAATGGAGGGACAGAAATCTCTCACTTTTCTTAAATCGTATCTCTTTCGTTGTGTTAAGGATGAACGAGCATCATACGTTTTGAATGACATGAGAGTGAGTAAATATGACGTAACTCATCTTTGTGTGAACTATCCCTTTGATACGACTACATGGAGGGGATCAGGTTTATAAATCTCTTTCACCATTTTCAGTCAAGTGGAGTTTAATTGGTGTTATTGGGTAATTTTCCCCCGCTGGTTCTAATTGACTTTTTTGATTAACCTGCTCAGCAAGAGATTCCCCATGAATGTTAAATCTGTACAGAGCAGGTTTGGCTGTTTTTGGAGTAAATGTGTATTTAAGTGCTTAAGGTTTTGGAGAGACACATTTATGATTTGCATGTCCGTTTGGCTGCTCTCATCCTGAAAAGATCCAGATTTTTCCTCAATCAGTCAACCACAATTGCTAAAGGGAGTTAAAAGCTGCTGTAAGGAATTATTGCCATGTGTTAAATGTCAGGTATCTCTGAATTAAGTGTCTTGAGAAATCGAACCCGTTTCTGACTTGTAGATGATAGACAGTAGGTTATCATCGCTTACAGCAGCTTTCATAATTTCTTTACTCAGGAATACAGAGGTCTGTTTGGAAACGTGGTATACTTGTCAGTGAAGTGTTGCTGTTTTGTCTGGACCTGGAGCTGTTACATTAAAGAATGGTTTTACTTGTTTGGGTGGTAAATCGGGTATATATACATTCATATTTAGGTTAGGAGAATACGTGTATAACCTTCTGGATCTTTTATTAAAGTCCTGTATGCACACCTCCCTCCGCTTTCTACCCTGTCTGTGTGCCTGTATGGCAGTTAGTCCTCCAAACTGCCAGTTCATTAAATGTCTCTTGCTGTACACCCACCTGCATGGTTCTCCTCTGTCACAGTATTTCAGTATCTACCCTGGTTAAAGCCCTGCAGACCGACTTCTGTCTCTGCTGTTGATTATCTCTGATCTTGAAACTCACCCGCATTTATCGCTCTGACAGGCCGTACTTGGAGGAGCCGCGGAATGTCATCGTGCACAAAGGGGCGGAGCCTCTGGGCATCTCCATCGTGAGTGGAGAGAATGGAGGGATCTTTGTCTCCAAGGTGACTGGGGGCAGCATCGCACACCAGGCTGGGCTGGAGTATGGAGACCAGCTACTGGAGGTTAGCACATCAGTAACACAGCTGGACTTTGAGAGCAAAGGATGAATAAAGGTTTATCAAATACAGCCCACTTAAAGAGTCCAGTATATTTTCTGTCTACATTGTTTCTTTATTTCAAGCTTCAAATCAATGACTATCACACCCCAAGACATTTTATTTTTTTATTTTATTTAGTTCTTTTATTTTATTTATTTTTTTATATGCAATTTTATTTGATGAAGCTTTATTTTATTTTCTACTTTGTTTATGCTGTTATATGCAATTTTATGCAAATATGCAGTTTTATGCAATTGAATGCATAATTTATGCATATTTTTATTTTGCACTTAATAAAATAAAAAATTATATATATATATATATATATATATATATATATATATATATATATATAAATTTTTTTACATTTATTTCTTTTATGCAGTTTTACTTAAGTAATGTTTTCAAATTTAGCTGAACAGCAAATATATATATTTTGTGTATGTATATATATATGTGTATATATGTATGTATGTATGTGTGTGTATATATATATATATATATATAATGTATATGTATATATATATATATATATATATATATATATATGTATATATATATATATATATATATATATATATATATATAATATATCTCTCTCTTGCGATCAGTAAAGCTATATGCCATGCCAACTGCTAAAATGCATCATGCAACTCAAATAGATTTTTGTTTCTTACCCTCAGTACAATGGGATAAACCTGCGCAATGCCACCGAGCAGCAAGCACGGCTCATCATTGGCCAGCAGTATGACACCATCACGATCATGGCCCAGTACAACCCACACATGTATCAGCTCGGCAACCACTCTCGCTCCAGGTACAGCCCTTTTTCCATTTCATTTAGCTCAGGTTAATGTAGCTTTGATCTCAAAGCGGGGGTGGTTTATTCTTGGCCATGTTGTTTAATAGTTCCCGCTTGGAGCCAGTGAGCACTCAGTCCACCCCGCAGGGCAGTGGAGCTGCCACCCCAGATAACCACTCCACCATAGACACCCTGAGTGAACAGGATGAAGGCACGCTCACCCCGTCCTCCAAGCAGACCACACCCACCACCAGTCCCAACAGCTTCATCAGGTACTGCACAAATACAAACAGTAATCTGCATTACTGTCTACTGTCTAAATAGCAGATGCATTTTAAGACAGCGTTCTGACTGAATATAATCACATAAATGACAGATTTGGAACGCTCTACAATGACAGCAACTAGTGGATTCACTATTTTAGGAAACGGCAACAAATCTTTTCTTCCATATTATGATAAATCTAACAGAAACAGATTTTTGAGGAAGAATGAAAATATATGGTGGGCACTTGATTTTATCCACCGGTTGTTGATTAGATTTTTGAGATCACACTTAAAATTGGAGGTAGATATGAATGTGTTTCCAGTCAATTGTGATTTAAAAAAATGATTGGAGAAGTCTGGCACGTCACTAGAAAGGTGTGTTTTTTGTATAATAGGTATATTCCACCTTCTTACCATTTTCTTTTCTTCTCACCACCACACTGACCTTGTTGCCAAACATTCTTTGAAATGCTTTCTTTTGGAAGGATATGTGCAATGCTTAACAGTTTGGCAAAAAAAAATATTGCTCTTCTCAAAGGAAGCATAAACAAGCAGCTTACACTTTGGAAAAGCCTGGGTCACACAACACAAAATCCATGACCAGCCAGTTTCTGCTCCTCAATGTCAGGATGTCTTCTGAGAGTTCCAAAAAAGTTCCAGAGCCTCGCTTGGTAATGGTGAGGAAGACTCAGGGGGAGCTGGGTATTCAGCTGTGTGGAGGAAACCTGCAGGGGATCTTTGTGGAGAGTCTGGAAGAGGACAGTCCTGCCAGAGGAGTGGACGGTCTTCTGCCTGGGGACATGATACTTGAGGTAAATGGAGCTACTGCTCTTCCTGTGTAGTGCTTTTAGGAACTTCTGTGAACAGAAATGGTTAGACAACAGTTCTTTGTAAGACACAAAATAATTATTGTACTCCCTTTTCTTGAGTGTTATATGCCTTGCACTGACCTTAAAAAATAATTGACCAAATATTTTGTTATAGGATAAAAAACATCTTGTGACCTTATTTCAGGCACCAAAAAAAAACAATTGACTTTGAGACAGCTGAACCAAAAGTGTTAAAAAAAATAGAATAAAAATTGCTCACTTGGTTTAAGGACTCCTTCCTGCCTCACTCTTATTTGCTAGGGTTCATGCAGCCTCATCCAAATGTCAGAATGCAATCCTAACAATGTTTTTTATCGACCAGTTTTTCTTTTTTTATCGTTGTACTTTCTGGTGCATGGTGTGTAATTGGTAATATCCTATTCCTGGCATGGATGTATTCAGGTATGTGTCAGCCATGGGAACAGCACCTATTTGCTTCAAGTCACTGTGTTATGCTACAAGTTTTATTAGATATGGAATGGAAATCGATCAGGAAGCCTTAAAATAGATTTTTGTAACCAATGTTAAAATAATTATTCCCAGTGTATTTCATTCATAGTGGCATACAAGCTACAAACTTGCCATTAGAGATTGGATATTTAAACAACATGATTGCACCCTTTCTGTCATTCTTTCTTCATCCAGTATTGCACGGTTAGTATGAAGAATAAGACTGTTGAGGAGGCGTATCTGGAAATGCTGAAGCCTGCAGAAACAGTGACATTAAGAGTCCAGCATCGTCTGGATGAGTTCAACCAGCTGAAGGACACTCCTGGAGATGGATTCTATATCAGGTCTGCATCCACATACATCACCATTCATGGCCACGTACCTCTTCCCAAGAACCTTGCCTAGTGTTTGGGCCTTGTGTGCGCTGCTCTAAATATAGATACTGTATGTGAGAAAACTGCTGCAATGGGATTCTTTTAATCTCTTTAATTATGTTTAAGATGCAGGGTGAGATATTGCATCTGGCGGTGAAGATTGTATCACCAAATCTCCATAATTTGTGTTCTATAATAGTAGCTGTGGTAATTAGACCGTCGGAGACAGAGATGCATTGTGGAAAAAGAATAATGGAAGAGGGCTGTTCAGAAATAGCCGTGTTTGTCTCTGCAAATGAAATTCTGTGGCCCGCAGCTGTTGCAGGCGCTTTTTATGCCTGCTCTCCCATGATGTCACAGGCAGTAAATAATCTCCGTCAATCCACATGTCATGAATGAGCAGGGATGAGGAGTTATGGCTGGCTGCTAAAAGCCCAGGAATGAGGGATCGACTCTGTCCCGGCTTTTTCCTGAATTTTTCATTCGTTCTTTCCTTCCTTTATTTTTCTTTGTCTTCTGCACTCTTTTCATTTGTCTTGTATTACCTCGTTCTTGCAGACGCCACAGCTTTTCCCTATGTATAGTGCTGTCACTTGTTGAATTATTCATGTCCTTTTTCTATTCCAGAGCACTTTATGACCGAGTGGCTGAGACTGAGCTCGACCTCTCTTTTAAGAAAGACGACATCCTCTATGTGGATGACACGCTACCAAATGGCAACTTTGGCACCTGGATGGCCTGGCAACTTGATGAAAATGCACAAAAAATGAGAAGAGGGCAAATCCCTAGCAAATATATGTGAGTCACACCCTCACAAGGCACGATCTATATGAAGCATCATATTTATATTTTATATTTGTATTCTTTTTTTGACAGTACAGACTTTGGTTGTTACAAAAGATTGTTTCAATAAATGCTGTTCTTCAAACTTAAAAACAAATCCTGGGGGTAAAACAGTTCCACACTTTCCGTGCTTTATTACACAGCTCAACTGTTTTCATCTAATAGTAACAAGAAATTTCTATTGAGCAACAAAACTGCTTATTAGCATGATTCCTGAAGGAACATGTGACTTTGGAGACTGGTGTAATGATACTGAAAATGCAGCTTTGCATCACAGGAATACATTTCATTTTAAATATATTAAAATAGAAAACGGTGTAAATTATATTTTAAAATATTCGTGTTTTTACTGTATTTAAAAATACAAATAATACAAATGAATGTTGGACATAAAAAACATCCTTTTTGAATAATAATAATAATAATAATAAAAGTTAAATTTACTGTCCCAAAACTTTTGAATGGTAGTGTATAAATATTGACTGATATTTGGCAACTTTCTTGCATCAGATGCAAACCATTCCCACTTTGCTAATATAGAAAAAAAAAAATTTTTTATGTTATTTTTTAATGTTATTAATATATAATTTTAGATGAGTATTATGTGAATATGTTGTAATGTTTAAAGTTAGTGTTTAATTTCAGCAATCTTGAGTACATACAATTCGTGGAATAGATGTATAACTTTATAGCCTTTTAGATACATACAAGATTAATATTTTCTGATTTAATTCAACCACTAGTTAGAATTAACTTAATGCAATGAATTAGTGTATTTGGAACAATGCATAAGCTTACCTCAGACACAAAAATGTGTGTATACGTAGGTTATGACAAGTTATTAAATGAAGTGAATAATAGGAGATAACAGTATGACACAAACTGTACAGACGACTGCAGTTGTGTAACCTGGACTCCTGTTCTGCTGTAGGATGGATCAGGAGATCTACCGCAGACACAGTATGACTGAACTGAAGGACGAGGCGGGCTCCAGTAAGACCCTCTCTGCTGCCGCACGCAGATCCTTCTTCCGCAGGAAACAGAAGCACAAACGGAGCAGCTCCAAAGATGGGAAAGATGCTGTAGCCTTGGACGCCATCAGCACAGACTCTATTCCATTCCTAGATGGTGAGACTCTCCGCTATCTCATAATGCAGTGAAATTAGCATTTTGATGAGATTGAAATCCTGGTTTCTGTTTTTTGGGGGTGTGGTCAGATTTTGTGAGTCTGGCCTATCAGAGAGTGCAGAAGATTGACTGCACGTCTCCCAGACCGGTTCTGATCCTCGGCCCGCTGGTGGATCCGGTTAAAGACATGCTGGTCAAGGAATCCCCTGAGAAGTTCAGCAGATGTATGCTTGGTAAATGTCCATTAATTCTTTAACTGCAGTGTGAACTCAGATTTTTGAAATCTATGGCATTGAGATTTCTCAGTTCTGGTTGTGAGTTTTAATAATATTTGACACCTCTCTCAAAATACAGATGTCAATATAACACATTATTGCAGATCATTTAGGCATTCTAGTTGCCTAATTTATTGTTGCTGTTTACTACAACTATAACTTTTTGCTGGTCAGCCTAATGATGGTGTTGAATATGAGTGTGCTGACCTTTGTTTGTTCTGCTCATTCAGAAGTGATGAAGGCTTCCCAGCAGGCCATCGAGCGTGGGGTCAAAGACTTTCTCTTCATCGACTACAAACGCAGGAGTGGCCATTTTGATGTGACTACTGTTGCTTCCATCAAGGAGATCACAGATAAGGTTTTCCTACACTTCTGCTGATCCCGTCTTAGTCCAATTTTTTATGATTTTAAATTGAGACAGTATAGCCCTCAATAATAAGCTCAAATCTGGTAAATCTTTTATTTAGATGTATATGAAGAGCCTGAGGTTGACGTTGATGTGCTGTCAGTGAGCTGTTGTTTCTCTGTTTGCAGTCGCTCATGCTGTATATGTGTAACGTGACTCAGACCTGTTCTGTTCTGTGCTGTGTGTCGTTCTCTCTCGTAGGACTGTCACTGTTTGCTTGACATTGCACCTCACGCTATCGAACGGCTTCACAGCGTTCACATTTACCCAATCGTCATTTTCATTCGCTACAAAAACTCAAAGCAGATAAAGTAAGTGTCCACATCCCTCTTCACACATACTTCTCCAATACTGCAGGGAGATAAGAGAGCCAGCTGAGCTCTTGGGTGTCCTTGTTGGACCCATCCAAAAACACACACACACACACACACTCACTCACTCTCTTTAAAGCCCTCCTGGAACATTTGTATGCCAAGAAGTTCCTGTGTATTCCCTCAGGGCCCTGAAGACATTTGGGAAGTGGAAAGCAGTTTTACTGTGTAGGCTGCATTTGACTTGGAAGAACTGCTGTTAAATGAATGAAAATCTCGGCTCAATTTAACTATAATGTTCCAGAGATATAGGGCCGCATATATAACAGCGTAGGATGCCGCTTCAGTCTTTCTGTCTGAGTCGCTCTCCTTCGCTCGTGCTCAAGGTTGTCCGCTGAAGGCCGCTTTGCGAGATCCCCTGCCCAGTTTATCAGACGAAGAAAATTAAAGCCGACTGTAGACTGTTAATATGCATATCCCGGGTTCACAGCATACTGTACTGATAGCTCTCTCGGGTGTGAGACTTAAAAGAACAATAAATCCCAGCTTTATTCTGATAGCGCTGCATAACCGTGTCTTCAGGGCTTTTCAGCACTTCAGTGTGGAGTCGTCCCAACAGAGGTTTTTAAATTGGTGATTTCCCAGAAGGATTAGAAGCCTGCACTCAATCACTATGGGAATTAATGCCGGTCATCTTGGACCTGCTGACTAGCACCTACTTAATATAAAGGCAACTCGAGTTAATCAGTCCTGCTCTCATTAGCACTCTGGCTCATGACATCATGTCATGTACGGTGACTCAAAGGTACAGTTTGTAGGACCTGCCACTAGAGGGCGCACTATCAAAACAATAACAATTGCCATGGTTTGATGACGCTAAGGAGGAGCATGGAATGATGGGATTTGTTGTCTTCTACCCAACCGTTGACGGCCATCAAATAAGATGGAAACATAAATTATGGATATAACGCGAGTTCAACGATTTGCGTGAGTAGATTACATACAAAGTCAATGCAAAGACGCAATCAGACGCGTCCTTGCGCGGGTCTAGAGATGCGATGCCCTGCGTTTGGCGTGTATGCCCCATAATACTAATCCTGTTGATCGTTATAATAGCATATGTTTTCTGTAAAGATATGAATCAAAACAACTCAAATGTCGAGTAATACACAAGCGAGATCGGCATCTCTTTCTAGTTGAAGTTTGTCGTGAAACTACTTCCACATTTGTCCACAAACTGTTGTCATGTGGTTTCTACGTCAGTAAAGGCGGTAACAAAGGGTAACTAGTGTCATTGACAGGCGACTGCACTGCCCCGTGTCACTTTTTAGAATGGGAATTTTCTCATGATTTACAAGTAGTTGAAAACATTAGAGAGATTGTTAGTAATCAACACGACAAAATATATAACACTAGCCTAGTGGTTTTGGGATATTTTACTGCAAATATCTTACAAATTGTACCTTTAAATGCACTTGCAAAAAAATGCAATATAGGAAATCTAGTGAATATATTATTTATTTTTTATTTTATTTAGTTTGACTTGACTTTATACACACTGACACAGACAACACCTGTCACAGATGGGTGTTTACATAGATGTTCAGCTGTTTTGCCCTGCAGGAATCTATGTCTCTAGGGAGCTGCGCACTTTTACTCAGTTTTAGTATTTAACAGCTAATGTCTTCATTTTACAAGCGTTTTATTCTTATGCACCCCTCCAAAATGTTGCTGCTTGAACCACGTTTGTCTCAAAGGAACAATGTCATTGTGCATGTTTAATCTTGTAATGTCCTTATGTGTAAAGTATGAATGACTGCTTCTGTTTGCCTGTGTAGAGAGCAGAAGGATCCAGTTTATCTACGGGATAAAGTCTCTCAAAAACATTCCAAGGAGCAGTTTGAGATTGCACAGAAGATAGAGCAGGAGTATAGCAAATTTTTCACAGGTTTGCTATTCTTATCTGCCTCGGTTTCAAAATATGACACCTTGTTGTGAAGCAGATATGATCATGATATATGATCATATTACTCATTTAATACAGTAAATTGCAATTAAAGTACATTTATTGCATTTATTTTAATTTTAAGAAGGGAACATCATTCTCTGTATAAATGGCCATATGGGAACAGCAAGATTTAAAGACATTTATAATGTTACAAAAGGTTTCCGTTTCAAATACATGCTGTTCTTTTGAACGTTCCATTCATGAAAGCTTGACTCGCTGTTGTTTGACATTTCCTTACAGGTATCGTTCAAGGAGGCACCTTCCCTTACATTTGCACTCAGATCGTGACTATTGTGGATCAGGAACAGAGCAAAGTTCTGTGGACGCCGCTGGGCTCTCCGTAGGGCTCAGAGACTTACAAACACTAGACTTTATACACAACACACGCAGAGGTACACTAACCTTATGAGCGTCACATTAAGATAGTGATTCTTTTTTGGTCTATTCATTTTATTACGTTGTTAATTGTAACTTTTATTTGTATATCTATGTAAGAATGTCTACGTGTGTGTGTGTGTGTGTATGCAAATGCAGGATGATAGCACTGGAGTATTTGTTTGTTTCCTTTGGTCTTCCTGACGGACAGGTAAAGTTTTAGCAATGCTGCATTTAAGACACTCGTTTACAGAGCAATCAGTCAGTGAATTGTTTAATGTCTGTCTGAATGTGAAGTCCCCCTGCACCAAAACGGTATGCGTGACCCCCTCCTACGTCTGACATATCAGCTCATGGACTGAATCCTCGTCTCGTGGTTTAAGAGTCGTTTGTGGCCAAGTTTATTGTATAGATGTCAGTGAACATTGCTTTGAATCGTAGTGCTTATCTATGGAGCCGAGACAGACAGCAGCGAAGCGGTTTTCTACAGGCCAAACGGAAGTGCCTTTGGAGATCTACTGAGCGTATGACAATGGCATGAAGTGAAAGCCTGGTATTTAAACAGTAAAACTTCTCAGACTGCACTCCAGGGCTAGACAGACCACTGTGTACTATGAGATCTCGAAGCATTCTCATAGCAGAGCTTATATTTAAAGAGAATATCCCACTTAACACTTGTACTTGTGCATACGAACTGAAGTACGGGCGCACATGTATGCGTATGTATGCAATTTCATCTAAATATATAGAAATATATTTACTGTATTTTTACTAGGCTACAGTCCTAGGGGAGTGTCACGTCTTCGCAAATATTAGCATGTTTGTGTGCGTGCGAGAGAGCGAGCGAATGCACGTTTCTGTTTTTGTATGTTTGTCAGTCACTTATATATGTACTACACACTAAAAACAAAACAAAACCAAAAAAAAAAAAAAAAAAACATCACGAAAAGAAAAGTTGCAGGTTAAACCTGAAACGGTTTTCTTAAAGGTGCTGTATGTAGGATTGACACCGAGTGGTTGAACTAGGTATTGCAGTTCAAATTCAGAATATTGGAGAGGGTTTTTACCACCTGACCCCTCCTCCTCAGACTGGACGCACACGTAGGTTGCCAAATTGATGACACAAGCGCACTTGACGATGAAAGGAATTAAATACACTGTTTTCCACTAACTGGCAACCCGGGGTGCCGAAATACAATTGTGGAAAACAGTGGGTGGGTGTCACAAACCAAAACAGAGACAGACATTCCGGCCGGAACGCACATTTTCAAAGCAGAAAAACTGACTGTAGCATTGTTTTTCAGATAAACAAGTATGTTAACTTAGCATGTTTCTTAAATATCTGCAAACATATTATGGTATTTTTATGCTTAAGTAGAGTCAAAAACTTACATACAGCACCTTTAAATCTGTTTAAGTGTTAGTGGTTTTTCATTGCTATTTAATTATTTTTTATCATTATTATTATTATTCAAGAGGCATGTTATGTCTCATGCAGACCAGTAGCCCCATTAATGTTGTGCCAAAAACACGTTCTTTTCTTTAGTTTTTCTGTTTTGCACTTTCAATGTTCTGAACCCTAAACAAATGACTGTTTGTAGGTTTCCAATAGAATGGAAATAGGTACTATAATTTTTACAGTAAAATAAAATTCATGTGTATCACTCCAGCTCCATACATTTCATTAACTGCCATTTTAAAGAAAAAAAAGAGAAACACTGCATAAAAAGGGATTTTTTTTCTTCACAGTAAGATATCAGTTCACTGGGTTGAAATTAGAATTTTTTTAAAAAGTGTATCTTACGCCTAACTATTATTCTGAATAGCTAGCATATGGTTTTTCATGAGGGATTCATCACCACGAGTATTTAGAACGATTAAAACACAGGTACTGTTTCCATTTGAATTTCTTTTATTCTAAAAGAATGTGATTTGTATGAAAACGTCATTAATGCGAGAATAAAAGTCATTTTCTGTATCTCACAATGTCATTAAATGAATCACGATGGTGTTTGTTTGATTGATGGGTGTATTCATTGTGCTGCGCCAGCTGCGGGCTGAGATCTCCATCATATTAAGGGTGTCATACAGCTGCTTCCGCTGTGCCGGTTGCATCTACGGCAGACTGACACATGCTGTAATTGAGTGTGGAGCTGTCTTATTTGCTGCTCCTCCTTAAAGCTGATGCTTGTGTCTTACCATGGGGAAGATATGGTGTTAATTACTGGAACTAAGGTGAGCTCTCAGACAATAGCTGCGTCTGTAGGGCTGTCAAACTGCTGTTTGGGGTGGAGATGTTAGAGATGTTATAAACACATAGTATGTGAATCTAGATAGAAGAGCAGTAGACAGACAGGCAGTTGGATGTAGGTATAGACTGATACACCAACATAAGTAGCCTAGATGTACAGTCTGGCCAAAAATATTGGCACCCCTTGGTAAATATGATCAAAGAAGGCTGTGAAAATTGATCTGCATTGTTAATCCTTTTGATCTTTTATTTTTTTTAAATCACAAAAATGTATCCTTTCATTGGATAATAAGAGTTTAAAATGGGAAATATCATTATGAAATATTAAAATTAAAATTTCACTTTTGAAATAAAGGTTTTTCTCAAATACTCGTTGGACACAATTATTGGCACCCCTAGAAATTCTTATGAGTAAAATATCTCTGAAGTATATTCCCATTCATATTCACAATTTTGAGCACTCCAGCATGATTATAAACATGGCTTCCTGTTTCACAGAAATATAAAGAGGAGAGAAAGCAAAGCCCAAATTCCCTTAATCGTTCATCACAATGAGAAAAACCAAATAATATATTTCTGATGTGCAGCAAAAGATAATTGAGCTTCACAAATTTATGAAGTGGGTTTAAGAAAAGAACTAGATTCCCATTTCCACCATCAGGGCAATAATTTAGAATTTCCAATCAACAGAAAATGTTATGAAACTGCCTGGAAGAAGATGTGTGCCTATATCATCCTAATGTGCTGTGAGAAGGAGAGTTTGAGCGGCTAAAGACTCTCCAAAGATCACAGCTGGAGAATTGCAGAAAATAGTTAAGTCTCGGGTTTAGAAAAACTTTAAAAAAAAATGTCAAACAGCACCTACATCACCACATGTTGTTTAGGAGGGTTTCAAGAAAAATTCTCCTAGCTCATCCAAAAACAAACTCCAGCATATTCAGTTATCAGACACGACTGGAACTTCAAATGGGACTGGCTTCTATGGTGAGATGAAATAAAAAAAAAAAGAGCTTTTTAGCAGCAAACACTCAAGATGAGTTTGGTGGACACAGAGAAAGTACCCCATGTGTACAATGAAATATACTGCTGTTTTTGATGTTGTGGGCCTATATTTCTGCTGGAGGTCCTGGACATCTTGTTTAGATACATGGCATTTTTGATTCTATCAAATACCAACAGATAAAAAATCACTAAGTGACCGACTCCGTTAGAAATCGTATAATGGGCCATGTTTAGATCTTCCAACCGTTCAGTAATCCAAACACAAACCTCAAAAACAACACAGAAATGGGTCACTGGGCACAAAACCAAGCTTCTGCTATAGCCATTCCAGTCCTCTGACCTGAACCCTACAGAAAATGAGAGGAGTGAACTGAAGAGGAGAAGTACCAACATGGAGCTGGGAATCTAAAGGGTCTGGAGTGATTCTGGATGAAAGAATGGTCACTGATCTCATCAGGCATTATAGGAGAAAATTTAGACCTGTTAAACTGGCAAATGGAGGTTTAAAAAGTACTGAATAAAAGGGGGCCAATAATTGTGTCCAACGTGTATTAGAGAAAAACATTTATTTCATAATGATATTTCCCTCAATTTTAAATTCTTATTATCCAATGAAAGGAAAGAATTTCGTTTTTGTGAAATTTTTAAGTAAAAAAATCGAAAGGATTAACAAGGCAGACTAATTTTCACAGCTGCCTTTGCTCATATTTACCAAGGGGCCAATATTTTTGGCCATGACTGTAGATCTAAACCGATACACAAAGGTAGATTAGACAAAATCCAGGTCTGTATCTACATTTGTGTATCTATCTGTCTATATCTACATCAATCAAATAGACAGATAAATAGATATAATATTATAGAGAGAGAGAGATTGTAAGAGGATAGATCCTGTAAAATGATGGCTGGATGGACGGATGTAGATTTAAATAAAATATATATAGGTGTACGTAGACGAATGGATATAGATAGAGAAAACTAGATACAATAAGACAGATTTCAATATAAACTGATGTAGATATAGACATAGATTTAAATAATTGTGGATGTAAATAATGAACTTTGAGCAAACATCTGTTCTTTTAACATGAACTTAATTTAATAAATGGCATAATATACTTTGTATTTTTTAGCTCAAGTTATCTATTGCATTAACTTATATATTTTTTAATATATATATATATATATATATATATATATATATATATATATATATATATATATATATATATATATATAAAGTCTTGTGTGGGGAAAAATGTGTCGAGTTTAAATTATTAAATAGCATTCAATATTTCAAGTGTGTACTATAACGATACTCTAACAGATTTACATATTAGCAGGAAAGGCTGCCACTTGCACATTAATCGTTTGTGAAACGAGCTTTAAAACTGTAGCCAAAGACTTAATTATCATAATATGCTGCTTTAAACTGGCATTGAATAATAGTGTGCTTCTGGCCGCACATTCCTTCTTATTTTCAGCTGAACTTAGACCAAACAAGAAAGAAGAGTCATCAGGTAAGCCCTAGCAAACATTCTCCTCACAGAGAGGTCACTGGCTGTACGGCAGTACATTTCCTTAGTAAAGGATTAGTGTGGTGTGTAGCACTGAAGATGCCCTCGGCCGTGCTGGCGCTGATTATCACAGTCCAGTCATGAGAAGTCAAGCTCCTCCCCCCAAGCGCGTCCTCATTTGGCTCATGCTGATTTCTTGTCCTGAGCTTCCTCTCTAAGCCACGGGAAGCCCTTTGCGACATTCTTAGGCTTCACCCTGAAAGCAACATGTCCTTCAAGTACCCTTCCTCTTCTTTTAGAAAGGGTCGAGTCTCCTGCTGGCGTATCTGTTTCAAGACAGCTGCTGACAGCTCTTCTGAACTTGAGAACTGAGTGGTCAACCGTGAAAAATGTTTCGGCCTCAGCATAATAAAAGTGTGCACTTCTCTTCCAGTATTGAAATAAAGTTCCCGTGGATGTCTGTGTAACTAAGCTTTGCATCTGTCAGCTATGCTGTTCTTTGATGCGGCTCTTGCAGGAACCGGTTCTTTAGCCCTCTAAGCTGACAGCTGGGCACGTTTTCCAGGAAGATGACCAGTCGTGGATCCTATTGCCCTCCATAAATAACCCCACTGAGGCCGGGTCTGCAAGATCCAGACCCTACCATCTGGTGGCCTAGGACAGACGGCTATCTGTGATGAGATGGAAACTACTAAAAGACCCCCTCACATGATACAAGAATATATAGTTTCAGCTGAAGAAAAGGATGGACTATGTTGCCAACACGATATGCACACACTGAGAGAAATAAACTATTTGACTGATTGTTTTTTAAAGGTGTTAGTATTAATTTCTGTCACATGTCTATTGGGTCTGTCCTGTCTTAGTGTAATCCTGAAACTGGAGCTATTGAGAAACCCTTTCCATGTTGCTCCAGGTGCAAATGTCAAATCACCGAGCTCAATTTTTTTACACTAAACTTGCACTTCTGCTGTTGTCCAGTAGGAGGTGAAGTAACCGGCACAGTTTGAACCTTTATTTGCTCTTTTGTTTATATGTTTTGACGTTAATATATATAATTAAATGTGCAAATTTATTTTATTTATTGCACTTACCCTTGCAGTTACTTTGATTTCGTAAATACAATTCTAAATGAACAGTAAATTGTAAAGACATCTTAAAAAAAATGTTTAGTATATCAATGAAAGAAATCAATCATTTAAAAGAACCATAGAGGCCAATGCAGTTGATGACATATAGATCTGTTTAATTTGTCCTCACTGATGACTGTTGGCAGCAGGAAGATAAACTCTGTAATATTTACATGCTTACAATATCCACAAGCACACCATCGGACTAATGGATGCCTAATCATTTGTTGGAAAACTCTTCATTATACATCTGATCGAATAGTTACTAAAGTCAATAGACAATTCTGAAAAGCCAAAAAAACGGCAAAAGATGAAACTGAACCAAATCTTATTTTATAATTTTAGATGGTCTATTTACATACATGCACAGATATAACTAAACAAATGCATTCATGCATACATAAATAAAAGAGAGTGGAATATTTTGGAGTGACGTGATCTGTTGATACGACTATGGGCCAGCATGCAGTAACACCAGCTGACAACCATCTACAAAGATTCTGTTTCAGCTGCTATTTTGGTTAAGTAACAGCATCTCTCGGACTGTAAATCATAACCATAAAAATCACAGATGTCAGTAAATCTCTTTTACACATCACTGGGGTTTATCTATGTTTATATTTTGAAAATGACTTATTTTAGGGTCTCATTTCATAACCTGTCAAGTACAGACACAGTGTCTTATAAGTATTCACATAATGATGTTGATGATAATAAAGCCCAACCTTTATTTACGTTTTATCATCAATATTTATAAAATCTAATTCGACAAGTTACAGTTCATTACAACAGATTAGAAGTCTCATATGTATTGTAAATATTATTAATCAGTGTGGTTGTTTCCCCCCCTTTTTTATAATATATAAATATAAAGATGCTAGCTAATGTTGATGCTTTAATAATAATTAGAAAGAAAAAAAAAAACGTCCGTGTGCTATCTCTTCCATCTTTATTATAAGGCTTTGGCTCCGCCTCCTACCTGTAAATCTCCCCAGCAGTGAGTGGAGCAGATCTGACGGACTCTGCCTGGATCAGCTGTGGAAAGTGAATGGGGACAGCGACATGTCACTGAGAGCGGAATAATCGCCGAAACGCCGATATTTGAACGGGTTCTTCCACCGAGCCTCGCAAGACTGAAAAGAGCGTCTAGGTTCCCGACAGAATAGCTTTTGAGACATCGATTAAGTTGGCGTTTATGGGAGAAATATCGATTAGACACCGCTGAGGCGACCCTGTCACTGGATGGACGACAGAGACCTTGAAGACAGCCGTTTGTCCGCGTTTCTCTCACGAATCCTCTTGCTTTCTGACTGATAACAACACAGACCGCGCGAATATCAGTTTTAGACTGATTTTATTTGGGAAGATATGGAAAAAGACGAGGAAAACCCTTCAAAATGAAAACATGAAGTCGTCATTAATGCGGATTTAAATGTCTCGCGCTGAGGGTAACGTTAACGGACGCGCGTTTCCTCCTCCTCACGATCTCCAAGCTGCTGCATTTCTTGCTCAAAAATATTAATCACACTATCAAGACGTGGATAGAAAAACAGAGAAGTAAGGAGAGGGTTATTTGAAGAAATATGGCTGATGGCTGGGGCTGGGGGCGCAGGCAGGAGCTCTCCAAAGCTTAATCTCAATGCTAGTTGTGGCAGACGGCAACGGATCCTATGGCAGCAGCTCTAGAATGAGCAGTAATATCAATCTGAATAAAAACAAGGACACTTCTGTCTCTATATCGAAGATGGACCTGATCATCCCTTTCTCGCCAGACGTACCCTGTGACAACAATGGTCAGCGCATGTGGTGGGCTTTCCTCGCCTCATCCATGGTGACGTTCTTCGGGGGTCTCTTCATCATCCTCCTGTGGAGGACCCTTAATTACCTGTGGACGGTCTGCTGCCATTGCAACATCAAACACAAGGTAATGCAAGCCCTTTCCCCTCTCCACGGAAAGCACCATTAGCTGGAATTAAACGGTCGTGTTATCTTTGTGCACTGGTAGTTTATCTTAATAACTAAATGGCATTTGGATGGCAGTGGATTGGCACTGATAGTGATTCATTGTGAGTAATACACTGGATCTGCATGACAATATTGCAGCAAGCACTCAGTCTGAATAAACCACTCTCACAGACCAAAACATGTAAGTATTTGCACATTTAAATAAAACGGAATTAAGAGATTCCTATATAGTGTCAACAAATGAAAGACTTTTATATAGGCCTCATAAGTGTATGAACAAATAACAGTATTTAGATTTTTATTTCAATCTCCTTGTTAGTGGTTTGTTGATGGATGAAAATGGTTGATAGGTGTCAGTTAGAAAAATATTCCGAGAATACACCAGATTTGTAACAGGAATACAAAGAGATGTAGATGTGTACGCAACCAGTAACCTAGTAATCCATTTAGACTGTTAATAGATTCAGTCTGTAACCTTGTAAACAAGGCATTTAGACACAAGATGACTGCAGAATGAAGGTAGATTAGACAGCTTTTAGTCATACACTTACTTGAAAGTCACATAGTAACTTTTATGCATTAAAAGATGATAGTTGTTACTTTGGCTAGTGGTTTTTGATGGTTGTCTTATATATATCAGCCCTTTGAAAACATATGGTTCATTATGTGCAATAAAATTAAAAGCAAGCCAGTACAATAATGAAGATTAGCACGGTTATTTAGGGACACAGATTATCTAACTAACAGCCATCATGCACTACAGACACATTTTAGTATTTGATTTTCATGAGAAACCAGTCCAGACCTGTTGCTTGCAAATGTGTGAAATGCAGAAATCTTTTTTATTTACATTTTTACAAATTCTTTCAGTTTGATAGTAATGTGATGGCTTCCATTAGACACTCAAAATGGACTCGGTGAGACCCAGTCTGTGATTGCAACAACAGTGTGGCTTGTTTTCTGCGTATCCATCATCTTTGACGAATTGGCTGCAATCCAATGTAAATGGAAACGTGTTATTCACATCTCTAGAGACTCGATGCAGACATAAGAAAGGGCCGAAGCTTCATTTTGGCTGCTTCATGAGGGATTTGAGGAGACAATATCAGTGAGTTATAATTAACCACATGATTCGCCTGGATTCAAACAGCCAATACACTTTAATCCCTATTAGTATCTACCGACTAAGATATCTGTCTGGCAATGACTTAAATGATAGATTAGATGGTTTGTCTCCCTGCTAGTTTGTCAACAACCTTGGCTGTGGGGTTTTCTCATTATTAAATGGTTGATATGAATGAATCATTCTCGTTCGGATGAGACTGTGTTGAACTTGTTATTTATTTAAATGAGAAGGGGTTACTGATGTCTGTGAAGTCACCAGTCTGCATTACCATTTAATTACCTACATGTTCAAGCGTTCCAGCAAAGCAGAGTCTGTCTGAAACTGACACTGTAGTTCGTCCTCTTTGGATGAAAGTTGTTAAAACACAATCAGGTCTGTGTTTATATCACCTGCTGCTGGGAAGCCTTGATTGAGTCTTGTTGTCTTCTCTGGGGTATGACGTGTAAGTATAAACCTGACTGATTTCCGTCGTCAGTGTTTCCCTACCAGTGGCTGATGACAATGCGTTGTTGGGCCATTGGGAATGAGTATGTTGTGCCAAGTGATATCTCACTATATCCGTTTCCAAGAAGAAATGAAAATGGTGCTGTGAATAAGTATGTGCGCATGGTGTGTTTCCTAGTGGAAGGAGACTCTGGAGGGGTGACTTTGTGGATGGGTATTGACATTCTGTTGCAAGGGGAACATGCTTGTTAGGAGCATTAAGAGACTGAAACGTTATCCCCGTGCAGCTGACTGAGGACGGCAGGTCTTCCAGGCATGGTGTCAGTAATGGGACGCACAGCAGAGGCCGGCCATGTTGAGCAAGTGGTTGAGACTGAGAGCGTGCCATTATATCAGCCATAGAGATTGCACCATACAGGTGTTATGCGCCTGAAAAAAGATCCCACATCATCTTGGTGTTTCCTGCTTCTGTTTTACACTTTGCGGATTGTTTTTTGCTGTGTCTTCCCATTGTTCTCTAGGTGATAACTGCCCCTAAGGTAAACTTGCGACATGGAAGGAACGATGAGTTTGACTCTTTCTTTTTCCTCTGTGGCACCTTGCCTAAAACAAGTGTGCTTTACCCTACAATACCTACTGAGTCTTATAGGAAACCATTTCTGTCCTTAGTAAGGCGGCAGATCTTTATTTAACAGAATAAAGTTAAGATAATGATCAGTTTGAGTTTTTTATTTTTTTTATTTCTTGCACATCATATTTGGAGAAATTACTCCCAAAAGATCATTTAAAGTCATTGTTGTGTAAAGCATCAAATAGAGATTACAAAAAGTAGATTCAGCAAGACATATATCTACTCTTTTGGACCATGTGAGTAAACAGAACTGATGACAGAATTGTCATTTTTGGTTGGGTGAACTATAACTTTGATAATTTTATTTTCTTAATTTTATTATTATTACTATGAAAATATTAAATAATAAATGAAATGATACTCTTAAATAATAAACTAAAACTGCCAGTAGGTGGTGGTAAATGTCTTAATGATTAAGTCATTAAGTCATTTATTCATTCATTTGATTCGTTCAAATGGCTGATTCATTTAGGAGTGAATTAAAGGGTTCTTTATGAATGGTTCATTGAATCATTAGGCTTGTTCGACTTGAAGCGGGTCATCACCATCAGATCGATCGGTGTGTGACATCAAAGTACTGCAAGAACTTAGAGAGCTGACGGCTCCTTGTGCTTTTTAATTAATCTAATTAACACATTAAATGACCAGCCCTAATCTATATAAAAATGTTTCTCTTAACAGACCTGTGTGTTTTTTTATCACTAATGCAGTGTTCGTTCTTGGAGCATATAAGCCGTCCACATGAGGTGCACCACTTCCGGCTCGTGCTGTTCTGTAGTTTATTAAAAGATTATTTATTGTAAATGTGTTGCATGTCCATATTGCACCAAAATGTGACACTGCACTCCCTTGGGTCTGCAGCAACACAGCCACCATGTATGAAGTCGATTGGATGAATGGTTCTCATGAATTGAATTGTACCTCACCTTCAGCATTATAATTATTTCATCCACGCTGGACAGAGAATGAGACGGTGGACAGAGACTGCTGCATGTCACGCCAAACCTCTCACAGCAGGCACGTCATCAACTTGATCTTTTTTTTTTTTTTTTTTTAGATCTGCCTTTTTAGAGACCACCGATAAAATACCCCAAAGCGATTATTGGCCGATAGTGATTGGTAGTTATTTCTCCTTTAATGAGTTTGCTTATTTTAATAAGGCAGACACTATCCACATTAAATGCATGTTTTTCTATGACCGGAATTTCTGTTTACATATTGCCAGAGGTTGCAAAAACACTACTATTTAATATTGTTTTGTATTTCTGATCTAAATTGCTTTATTAATTTCCCTGTCTTGTTTTACTGTCAAATAATGTGAAGGTGTTTACCAAAAGCTATTGCTCCTTGAAATGAGCCTTTGCTTTTAGGCCCAGTGATTTAGTCCATGTCCTGCATGACTACCATTTTCCATTTAAAGCTCAAGACGCTCTTTGACCCACTGGAGCGTTGCATCTCAAATGAGGCGTGCTTTGTATGCATGTGTTATGAGACTACAATACAAAGATATTTTTATAGACCTAGGGATGAACTTTGTATTTTCATTAAAGCACTCAGAATTACTGAGATGCCTAGTAAGTGGGTTTGTTGTGCGCCTGTGTATCCCCTCATCCTTGGCAACGCGCCGGCTGCCTTTGGGCTAACAGGAGGACAGCACACACCCAAAGATCAGCTGTCCCTCTCACTAACACTCTCACACAATGTACCCTGTGAGTCTGTCCGTCTATAGCTCCAATGTGAGATAAACATCAAATTATTTTCATTGTCACTAAGATAGAGTGTATTTTGAATGTGCAAATGAGTACAGTGGAAGAGCATGTGGTGAAAGGCAAAGGATACTTGGGTGTTAAATTTCATGGGTAATTTTGCTTTAAATTAAGCTTTTTTCATACAGTTCTTTTCCCCTCAGGCTTTTTTTAAGCCTTGCAACAAAGTCCATCTTGTAACGGATTAATAAGAATGATGTGAAATTGATTTGCTATTGATCACAACAGGCAGTCTGTCTTTGTACACCTCTTGAATTGATATCTGGAAATGTTTTAAATTGCGTATAGCCTTGGGTTGTCACATTGGCTGTTTGTTGTTGTCATTATGACGAATGAGTATGCATATTAAAACTGGGGGAAGAGATTTCTCATTTTATCATGGTGCGGTATAAAAACATGTCAGATTTGTTGCTGCAGCCACTAGGATGGATCATGGTTGAATTGAGCGATAATGATGTTTGAAGAAATTGAAACTGACAGTTGTACAGGGCAGTCAGGCCTCAGAGCTGTTTTAGTAAACTCTTAAATTTCTGAGAGTGATTTATTTTCTGTCAAGCGTGTCCACTTATTAAAGGACTTGTGTGTTGAACACTTCTGTTTTTTTGGTCCCCTGATATGTGTAATTCTTACATCGTGCTTTAATAATAACCTCAGGTGAAATGTGCTGTAACAGTGTGTGCTAAACAGAAATTACAGATCAGTTCATCTGTAGGAAAAGTAGTTTTCTTCATTGCTAAAAACAGAAATTATTTGGTATATGTGAGCAAGGCCTCTGAGTTCTGTCTAGTATAACTGTCATAGAGGCCTGACATTACTGACATGTGTTGTTGATATTGGCCTGGCATAAGCATTCACTACAAACAAAGGGCAAAGACTGACCAGTTCCCATTGCTGTGGTCAAGACGTGTGAAGACAAGAAATTAAGGATGTTCATTTCGGTTTGTGTTTTTTTTTTGCTTTTTTTTTCTAACCGACACTTGTTAACCGAGTATTAAACGTTAACCGACAAGATCATTTTAAATTAGAATTTAATTAAATTAGAAAGAATCAGTGTCTATGACCCTTTAAAAATACTAACGTTTCCCAGGGATTCATTTTAAAAGCAGGAAACATGAGGATTAAATTTTTTTTTATTTTTTTTTTTAGGTTTATATGATTCTGATTTTTAATCTTTATGATTAAAAGGAGTAGAATGTTAGAAGGAATAGTGAAAAGTTAAAAGAAAAAAAAAACATTGCTCAGTTTAAATATGTAGTAAAATCTAGGAATGCACAATATATCAGCCACCATATTGGCATCTACCGAATCTGCTAATATGTGGTATATATAACTGCTTTGATGTATTTATTTATTTTTTCTCTTGTGACCCGAACACGAAGAAACGCATACAGATAAAGCTGCTCTTTTTTTATCATAAAGTGTTACTGAAGTGTAACAATTTTATTTAGGCCCATTTTTTATTGTAGGCTATAATAGACCTGTTTTAAAATACACTTTGTTTTTAATTTTCAGGAAGGAGAAGCCTAAGCCAATTTTATTTTATTTTTTTCTCACAGGCTGTGAGTCACAGCTTGTCAGTTATGTGGTGAAGCACTATGTTGCGAAGCAAATTAATTGTAACATTCATTTAATAATAAAAGTAACCTAATAATAATAGACAGAAAATAACAGGCCTACATTCATTGGAAATGGCAAATAATCTAAATAATGCCAATATTTAATGATTTTGATAACATCTCTGGCTATAGTCCTTACATGACTATGGTAATTCAACACAATCCATCGTCTTATCGTCTGGCCCCCCTGATCTGCAATGCCACTGTCCATGGCATGAATATTTTATTTTTATTTTTTTACACTTAAGTTATGTTGTCCAGTAACATGTTTCCATTATCAGGCTCTCAAAAATTATGTAAAAAGGTGGATTAAGATTAATCGGCCAACATATTGGTTATCGACTTTCATATTTAAAGAATTATCGGTTATCAGTATCAGCCAAAATTTTCATATTGGTGCATCCCTAGTAAAATCAGTGCTGTTAGGTGTTATCACTGTCCGGTCGTAATGTTATGCTAAACATATTGGATATTGGAACCCGAGTGAAGTAGGCCTACGTAATAAATAATAATTTGGCATTCAAATACATTGTGAATACGGAAACATTTTAATTTGTGTCAAATGAGAGACCCAGTGCTGGTTTCAGTTTAGTTTTAGCCTGAATTAATTCATTTTGGCTTGTTTATATTACTATAACTTCTGAAATGAATATTTTTTTTATCCATGGTCTTTTCTAAATATTGTTTATTGGAATGATTTGTTATGGAGTGAGGGGAACTAAAATGCGACTTATTATACACAATGTATGTTTTTTTTCTCTCTAAAAAACAATATTTTATACGCGTAGCTTAGGCTATTTTAACAATGCAGCAAACCTTTTAAAATATTTTTATTAATTACTGAAAATAAATAAATTACTTTTTAAACCGTTTAACTGATTGTATTAATCGGTAAAAACGGTTGGTTAACTGGTTGAAATGAACATGTCTACAAGAAAGATATGTTTTTTTGTGTCCAATTTACATGTTTCGAATGTCATAATTTTAAAGTAGAAATAGTGCAAAATTATAAACATTTCTGCTTTATTTTGTGTCTTAATTTTTCTGTTTTGAATTTTCGAATGTTTGAAATCCTAGAATTACATATTTACTTATGACTTAAAAAAGCCCAGATTTTCATTGTGGTCTCAGACTTTTGGCTTCCACTGTATAAGTTGTAAAATTGTAAGGGCTTGGTTGCAATAGGAAAGGTTTGCATGAGTCAGGAGAGACATTCCTCGGTGGTGGCGACACCAGGGGTCAGTTGCATAAACATAGCCACTATGTTAAGACTGTGTCTTAAGAACTAGTTTGACCAATTAGTAGCTATCCAAGAGGTAATCAGACCTACATTTTGGAATCAAATTAGACAATTCTCCCTTTTTTTAACTGACTTAAAAAAGTTATGGCCAATCTTAAAAAAAAGAAAAAAGAATGACTAACTTTTTAAGACTAATCTAAGCGGTTTATGCATCTGACCATAGATCTCACTGCCTGGTCAAAACTGTTAGCACATGGTAAAAGATAGCAGGATGGCCATTGCTGGAGCTCATAGAGGAAGCCGCTGCTGGCTGGATCAGCTGCTGTTGTCTTTAAAGAGCCTTGTGTGTGTAATCTGTCTGCCGTCAGAGCCACCATGTGCTCTCAACTCCACTAACCCTTGGCTAATATTAAATAGTCCACAACCAGACTAAACACAATTTGCTTTCATATAGTTATTTTGAGTTTAGTGCAGGATGTCTAAATGAAAGCTGGTTGAGAGTTTAAAAATGACCCATACTCAGAATCTGTGCTCTGCATTTTACCCAACCAAAGTGCACACACACAGCAGTGAACACACACCCAGAGCAGTGGGCAGCCATTTATGCTGCGGTGATGACTGTCATCAATAGTGATTCATCAATGTGAATTGTTGGTTCTTATGAAATAACCACAAGGCCTCTTGTTGTCTCTTGAAGTAGTAACTCTTGAACTTTGAGAGTTGGTTCTACATTTGGTTAACCGTTTCCCCGTTATCTCAATGAGCTTAACATCATAATTGGTGCTTTGATTGGAAGCAGTGATGCAGTGTGCAGGGGAGAGGAGAAGCGAAGGGTAGAGGACGTTCCTGTGACCTTCAGGGATGTGGACTGTGCTGCCGAAGCCTTGTGCTGCTCTGTGATTTGGCTTCATCTCTCCCGTGTGCTCACAAGCTAATAACAGGTTGCGCTTCTGATGGCAGGCGGCAATTTTAATAACCTACTTGGCTCTTAGCATGCACTACAGCACATTGGTGTGATGAGATAGAGTGCTTTTGATGTGCCTGCAAAGGTTATTCCACAAATGTCAGGCTGGTTTAATTGATAAAAACGTTACAAAAGCATCTCTTCTCAGCTCACAATACTGTTGAAAGCTTTTTAAATAAAGCCACATTTTTACTCTTTACTTTTAGGATGTATAAAGACCCCTTTTAAAGCCTCATTTGTTTCAAAACGTTTAATTTGTTTAAAAAGGAATAGTGAAAGGAATAGGGCTTGTGTAAAGTACCCCTCACATAACACGTTAACGTCATGTAGCCTACATATGCTACACAAACTTAAACACAAGTTCATTGTTGTAGGGCTTGGAGAAGTAAGCAATTAATGCAAGTGTAGGCTAATGTTGCTTCATATTTTCTGTTCATCTTGTTTCATTACATTAGATTACATTCATTAAATCGCATTAGCTCCGCCCACTACCGGAAAACCCAGTAGTTCTTAAAAGTTGAAGAATCTAAAGGAACGCTTTGATTTTAACAGGAAAAAAAAGAATATTGTTAACATGTAGCGCATCAATTCTCTCTTTCTCTCTCTCTCTCTCTGCGTGTGTGTGAGACAAAGCGACAGGGAGTCGTGTGCTTTCACGCTAGAGTTTCCGGTACCTTAAATACAGTTTTGGTGCACATCCATTCAGATGGATCAGCGCTCCATCAGAGTGTTCAGTGAGTGAAAATATATCTGTACTAAACTTATACTTAGCTTCCAACTCATTTATTAGCCATTGGTTAATATTAGACATAATTCACTCGCAATGTAGAGGGCTGTGAATATGTCAGTGGGCAAATCCATACAGGGCAGCATAATTTTAAATCATGAGTTTAAAGTTTAAAGCATTCAGTTCACACTGACCGACCATCACACAGAGAACATGCGATCATGCTGGATACTAGGGGTGTCACGATTTCGATTTTAAATCGAAATCGATCGAAATTAAGTCACAGTCTCGAACTTCGAATTAAAAAATGGAATCGTCGATGCTGCCACGCCCCCATGTTGTTTGACGGCAAATCAATGACAAAAATAACCGAGCATTCAACTGATGCTGGCGCGCGCGCTATAGAAGGTTTCAACGGCATCAACATAAACAAACGTTAATGCGCGTGAGCGCTTTTGTGGACCTAACTTAACTTCCGGTAGACTCCAAATAGAATCAATAACAACAGCCAAGTCCCTCTAGAGTAGATATTTTTTGAAAACAAACAAAATGTGTTTTCTGTGTGGATCAGGCGGACTTAATGAAAATGCAAATTCATTCTTTGCCAGCAGGAGATGTTTTAAAGCATAGACATAAAGCGCCAGAAATAGAGGTTTCCCCAGTAACAGCTGTAAACGAAGCAGAGCTGGTACGCTCACACGCTGCTTTATCACGCATATAACATGCGAGTCTTGTTTCAGAAATACAGCGATATAAAAACATCTGTGCCTCGTTTTGATATTTAAACATAAATGTAAGGAATTATTATTATTAAACGTGCAGTACGTTACGTTACTCATGTTTATTTAACGAAGCCTTTTTGAAAATTGTGCCGAGTCTCCAAAAATAAATAAATGTGTGGGAAAAACATCCCGCAGCACAACCACCTGAGCCCAACTTCAGGCTACTCATCACCTTGGCTTTAACTGCGTTTGTAGATGGCACCGCAGCCAGACCGATATACACAACACAGACCGGAAGTTAACTTAGGTCCAGGCGCGTGTGCCCGATGAAACCGTCTATATGGCTTCCGCAAGAGGAAAACTGAATCGGATGCGAAGAAACGGGAGCCCGCGAGCTCATTTCAAACTCTTGTGCGCGCGTGACATGTACTCTGCGCGCAATAAAAGCTCTCGCGCGCGCATGCTCATTCCCCACATTCTCGCGCTCGATCGTCTCACCTCTGCTCGCGCGAACAATTTTATTTTTGTCAGTCGTGGGGCGGGGCTTGCTGTTTTAGTTGTTATCTCAAATGTCATTGGTTATTCCCCTTTCCCTAAAGTCAGTATTCGACGCCTGTTAGAAAATGAGTAATAATTCACTTGACTTGACCCATGACTTCATCAGTGGACCAGATACATGCGAGTAATCATTTCTTTTGCTTGTTTAATTTATTTTTGTCTTTAATGTAATTTAATGCATTGTTTATAGAGTAGATCTTTTGTAGATACTTGATTAACTGGAATTCTTCTGATTGCTAGTGATTGCAGTCTTGTAATAAGAGATACAAATATTTTACAGACTGTAATGATGCACACACACACACACACACATACTGTACATACATACATAATATATATATATATATATATATATATATATATATATATATATATATATATATATAAATCTAAATCTAAATGAATGACAGTGAAGTGTTTAACAAGTGTTTTATCTTTAATCTTTTAAATAGATACATCGTAATATTTGAAGGTTAGTTTAGTCATTTTTTATTGTTTTTGTTTGTTTTGTTGTGAACTTGAATGTCATCTTTTGTGACTGCACTTACAAAAGAGAAACTGGATGGCAGTTTATTTTAAGTTTTCAATTGACTAAAGATATAAGTTATTGTTACATTATGTTGTTAATAAAAGTTTTAAATTTGACAGTGTAATGTGGTACATTGCAAACAAAGGTCAGATATTATATTACATAAAAGTCTAGTTTGAAAAATGACAATCTGTGCTTTAAAGAGAATAAATGTAAAAATCGAGAATCGAATCGAACCGAACCGTGACCTTAGAATCGAAAATGCAATCGAATCGAGGATTTGGAGAATCGTGACACCCCTACTGGATACACATACACAACAAGATCTCACAGCTAGAGTCGACTAAGTTTGCAAGGATTGTGAAATTCAAATGTTCATTAGTTATTCAAAAATGTATTTAAGTGATATAAACAGATTTGATTGATATTGCTCTTATCTGTACGATCAAAACTGAAAGTGTAATTTAAGTTCTTTTCGGAGTTATCAGGAGAAGATGCCTCATAACGCATACACGGGAATCGACTCCATAGGGGTAACCAATTTGAATCATCACATATTTTAATATCATTTTGCATAGTAGTTCTGATAATAGTTAATCAGAAAGATGTAGCTGTTGAAACAAGTCATAGTGTTATTCAGTCAGTAGAACACAGGCTGTTGTTTTTTCCAGTTAAACCTTGGGGGACAAAGGACAGATTATCTGCTTCCAAGTGAAATTGAGTTAATGGTGCCTGATATTGTGTTTTATAGAAATAATCACACTGTAAACCCTGATAAGTTCACAGAACTCAAAAAATATTTTGTAACAGATTACACAAAAACATTTAAGTGATGTTTTTAAATGTTTTAAGTTTACATAAACTTAAAAAATTTAATTCCAGTTGCCTTAAATTATCTCAGAGTTATCTTAAATAATTATATTTCTGAACTTATAATTAGGGAGTAATTCACTCATAATTTTATCTATTTTTCAACTCCTATAATGTGGGAAATAAACTCAAAATTAGGCTTTTGCTGTCCATCCTCAGTCTAACCGCAGGCTCTACTATTCACCACAACGGTAACACTACAAATCCAACATAACATAAACCTTTGTAAAATCTAATATAACACAACATTTATGTATTAACTTATGTCCCTCTATGTTAATCTTGTGTAAAAACACACAAAATAACACTTAATTTCTAAATTTATTTTCCTTGTTTTCTGATGCAAAGCATGCTGGGAACTAGAAAACACAATCATTTTAAGTTCACCTCACTACAAAATTTTTTTGAGTTAACAGAACATATTTAAATTAAGTCCAATGAACTTTCGTTATTATTTGAGTGCAATTAACTAATTCCATTTGATTAACTTCACTGTTCGGTTTTACAGTGCATATTATTCATTTGGTTGTGAGGCCTGTTTCTAAAGCACAATGAGTATGTTTACATCCCAAACACATGTAAGATCAAGTAAACAGTAATTATAAACTGGTTGCAAAAACAATCTACAATTTTTTTTCCCCATTTAGCTTCATGTAAATACTTAAAATGGTGGTCTGGCAGTTTAATCAATATTTGCACATGTTGTGTGCTTGTCTGTTTATGTTTAAAGTCATAACTGGAGAAAAACAAGAATGTTTACAAGAGGATGTGAAAAGCATGATACTCTCTCATTAATATTTCTTATAGCCAATTCTCTAGCTCTCTAATATGTGCAACATTCATTAAATATTTAAGACCAACATACTACCTAAAGATACAACGTATTTGATCCCCCAACCATTTGCCTCTATATAGGTTGTGAGACCACCTGCCAGCCCAAGAACCATTTTTCCTTGTTGATGAGCTTTATATCCCTCATGAATTACATTCAGCACCATGGAGAGCTCAGTGCAAGAGTTTCAGCTGCTTAAATCCAGACACTGGACCGTTTAATGCTCAAACACATCTGCTTTAATTGGAAGGTGTGCAAACACGTTTGAGAACTTTTTGCTAAAAATCTGAGCTTGTCATAATCAAGAGAGTAAAAATGGAGGCAATTGTTTTATTGAAAGCTAACATCTGTTTGCTCTGAATGAAAGCAGCTGCGACCTTGTCATCTGTACAAGTACATCATGTTGAAATGCATTTGATATGAATGGGCAGTAAATGACTGTGTGACTACCACATGTATTCAGAAGACTAGTTTGTCTGTTGTTACACTCAGTCATAGTCTGCAGTTTTTAGATATTTACACATGTGGCTGTTTTCATTTGTGCACATTCACAGCTGTTCATGTTTTGGTTGTTAATTATAGCTGGTGGATACCACTAATTGATTGCTATTTTTTCTTCGCTGTGAAGCGGATGTCGTGAGAAATACATCTTTAATCATGTTTATTTCAAACGGCTAGTTTGTTAACGGTAGTGTGAACTGTTGACTGTAAGCTAAAAATAACCTGGCTTTAAAGTAAATTGTGGATGATAAAATGTTGAGCTAGACTAAAAAAGTGGGAATATCCACAGTGCAACCCATTGGGTACGTGAATAGCGATGACTGTGCTTGCTATACTCACAGTGCAGGCAAGATAATGGCTTCTGACATATGTTAAGGGTTTTAGCACGCTTCAGAGAGCTGCATCTCTCTCTTAAGGTTCTTCTGCTATATTTGGCAAGACAATATTGATTAAACCTCTTCCTTGATTTAGCATTAAAGAACTGTGAATCATATCTAGCATCTAACCTTGAATGTCCTTGTGTAGTTGGCTGTGTATGACATGCATTTGAATGCACCCTGGAAATTGAGGATGATTTTGCATTATATATTACAAGGACGTCATTTGATTTGCTAATTCCGGTTTGGGTGTTGGAGGGGGCTAAAGCCATGCAGCTGCTTTGCTGAGTATTGTCTCAAAGCAATACAACTGCAGAGAGATGAGAACTGGCACAGGCTCAAAAAAACCAGCTTGGTCTCTCTCTCTCTCTCTCTCTCTCTCTCTCTCTTTCTCTTTCTCTCTCTCTCTCTCTCTCTCTCTCTCTCTCTCTCTCTCTCTCTCGTTTTATCACTTCATTTTTTTTTTTTTGCCTCTAACAGTAGCAGCCTTTTCCAACATGGCCTTTCTCAACATGGCCTTTCTCAAATCCCTGGCAATAATAATAATAATCAAAATCTCACAGTACAATACAATTTCGATATTGACTTCACGGTACGATTTTTATTTCGATATTGTGGAAAAGCTCACGGTATTGTTAAATAGCTCACAATAGTGTTTGTGATGATAATAGCGGAAAAATACTGACATTTATTCTGCTTTTGCCAGTCAACGGGCAATTTATTGTTGTATTCATGGATCCATGACAACATAAAATTCTGTATAGTAATATTTGGTTGCATAACTGATTCTTCTGTGCAATGTTCAAGTTAAGAAGCAACTAGAACAATTGTAAACAATAGGGAATTCCCTTAAAATGCAAACAAAGATCAAGTTAAGTCAGGTTTAAATGTGCAAGGCAAATAAAAGCAGCCTTTTAAAACTGGTATTTAGGAACATAACTTAAACTTAAATAAAATAGTCAGTCAAAAAGCCTTTTAAAAAACACTGACGACCTATCATTTAGCTTATGTTCACATTTTTCATCAGAAAGATCAAAATATCTACATTGCAAGGGAGAAGAAAAAAAAAACAGAAAAAAAATCCTTAACAGTCTGGCAAAAAGCCTTCTGAAAAACACTGAACTATCCTTTAGCTATTGTTCAAGTTTTTCTTTAGAAACTTTCTTTTCCGCTACGAACTCCCGAACTGATTAAAATGATTCGCGAACCCGCTTTGAACTCCCGAACTGACTCAAATGAATCGCGAACCCGCTCCAAACTCCCGAACTGATTCAAATGATTTGCGATCCCCAAACCGGCTCAAATGATTCGCGAACCCGCTTTGAACTCCCGAACTGACTCAAATGATTTGCGAACCCGATACCAACTCCCGAACTGATTCAAATGATTTGTGATCCCCAAACTGACTCATGTTGCTTGTGTTTCCTGTGTTGTATCGCAGTTTACTGTGGCAGTGCTTGCACATAGTCCATTGTCTGTCCACCACCTTCTCTCCTTTTGCGTTTTTTGACACGGCGAAACCAAAATGTTTCCAGACATCTGATTTAAAAGCTGCAGGGGCTGGCACAATCTCAACTTCGGTTTTGTTGTTTTCATCCAGTATCGCTGTCTGCCATGCTGGCTTGCTGTGAGCTTGTGTGGACAGCGTGCAATCCTATTGGCTTAACAATGGTTGCTGTGACGATGCAGTGCAAAGGATCATGGTATATGTAGTTAACAATGATTTGTTCTACGGGACTTTGTTTATTCCTCTTGCTTTTTGACGGACACCTTTCCTTTTAATATTGTAATCCAACCACGACAGTATCGAGACACGTTTACCACCGCAATAGCGCGATTTCGTCAATATCGTTACATCCCTATAAGCAGTGCAGAAGCAGCACGGACTCACATTGTGCTTTCACACAGGAGTCTGCAACTGATCCATGGCTGTTTACCACAAACACAACATTTAGCCTATCAGTTATTTTAATTTCAAATCCAAGCATTGTGACTTAAAATCCTTTTTCAGCATTGTGATTATTTTTTACACAGTACAGTAATACTTTTTTTTTTAAATATGTGTTTAAAGCAGTAAATATTAGATATGTATTATTTAATGCTTTTTACTTTTGCATTTACTCAAGCAAGTGGCAAAACATTTAAGCTACTTTTTTACATTATCATGTTACATTACGTTAAAACTCAACCATTGACAGAAAGTCAGCTCTGTTGCCTTTCTTCAGATGCACCACTCCCGGAATGCACTGCCAGACCACAACCATGTGCAGTGAATGCTTTAATCAGTTAACATGAAAAAATATGCACAGTATACACACTGCAAATGGAGTAATGTGAACCTTAATGTGTACTGCAAATGGAGTAATGTGAAATTAAACAATTAAAAAGAAATGGCATGTTGTGCCAACCCTCTGACGCCAGGCGCATCATCAGTTTGAGATTGTTTTTTTGAGACATCACAAAGCAATTGTTGGTGGGGATGCAACGATACCATTTTATCAGAACCTATCCAATCCGACCCGCACCCAAAACTAGTCGTCTGTTGATGAGAGTTTTAAACAAGGACTGGTGGACATTGTCCTGCTCCACTTCACAGATGCGCACGAATGAAAAGGGGAGTTTTATAATGATGGGATACTTATGACACTTTATTCGCCAGGAAGAACAACTCATTGCATGTGATATGTCATTATGCTATTTCAATGTTATTGCGCATGCGCATTACTTTTCCAGTTTTGGTTTTCAATCTGATCGAGTGTTTACATGTTCTCTCGCTCAGATTACAAAAGGACTAAACCACCCCTTACAATCCGATCAAAATGTAAATGCAGCTAGTTATTGGTAGCCGATCAATCGGAGCACCCCTATTGTGTCATATTAAATTAAGACAATGGTATTCCAAAGGCCTTTTGGTATCATTTACTTTTTTTTTTTTTACATGAAAGCAGATATTGTGAAGAAAGTTGATTACCAAACAATTTTGTTTCCCATTGACTTCCAGGTAATTAATTTGAGTTAATTCTCATTACAGACTTTCATAACAGTAAAGTAACACAATCATTGTTCAAAATGTCTAACTGTTTACATTCATACCCATCAAGATAAACATTTTGATCATTTTGTGTGCTATGGTGCACATTTTGTGTGCACTGGGAATCATATTTTTCAAATAAATCCATTGTAACCCTCATTTTACATACAGCACACAGTGAAAATTACGTTTAATATGACATGAATATGGGCAAATCCATACAGGGCAGCATCATTTTAAATCATGAGTTTAAAGCATTCAGTTTACACTGACCGACCATCACACAGAGAACACGCGATCATGCTGGATACACATACACACTTAACAAGATCTCACAGCTCGACTAATTTTGCAAGGTTTGTGAAATTAAATGGTCATTAGTCATTCAAAGATTTGTTTAAATTATATAAATGCGCATTTGCTTAATGCTGACGGCATACAAGAAAGTATTTTGTTTGCCTTTCTATTCCTAATATGCCAAATATAAAAGCAATCCATATAATACTTTCTGTATACATTAATTACTTGAGTCTGCGCTAGGGCTGCACGATGTGTCGTTTAAGCATCGATATCGTGATGTACGATAGTCACATCGCAGGATGTGCGATGTAGGTTGTCGTAGTTGATCCAACTGTACGGGCCAGCTGCTCCCCGGCCCTTCACGAATGTGATTCGCAGATTTATTGCACAGCTTAACCATCATAGAGTGAAAGTTTATAATTTTGCATGTTTTTAACTTCTGTCAGTTTAACAGGGCAGAGAGAGCGCAGTGAGAGAGAGAGAGAGCGCGCATGCGAGAGACCGAGGGAGAGAGCGAGAGAGAGAGAGCAAGCCCCGGCCGCATGCTCACCTTCTTCAAACAACACGAGCGCTGTCTTGCTCTCTCTCCCTCGCGCATATTAATCAATTGACACGATGGTGTCGATGTTTCAATCATTTAAAATGAGAATGTAAGTGTGCTCACCCCATTTTTGTTTTTATAAGAAAAAATTTGATTAGATTTCATATCGCAATATATATTACAGAAAAATTAAATATTGCAATGTCATTTTTTCCTAATATCGTGCAGCCCTAGTCTGTGCTCAAGTGCTTCCACTCTCAGCGCCGTCAAAATAAAAGTCCCATCTTGAACACATCGGCCAAGCAGAAAAACTTATTGGGCGATGGAGATATTTGAAAAATACCAGATATTGGCCGATATTTATCGGCCTTGGTGATATATCGGCTGACCACTACTCTATAGCCAGCACATATTTTCCTTTCTATTTGCTATATAACCTGTTTCCCTTTAAGGAAACAAAGGGCCACTCTCCACGAATAGAAGGAATTGACTTAGGCCTGAGCTATAGGACCTTTGACCTCTTTGAATAGGGTCAGGGTCAGCTTCCCGGGTTACTAGAGAAATCAGCCAGCCTCTCTCAAATTACAGCATGAAAACAGATTTTTTTGTAACCCAAGCTCGAAGTGGTGATGCAGTTACACTGACTCAAAAGACATGTAACATACTCTTTAATTGCCTTCCGTGCTTTTTGATTGTGTTCCCTGTCCCTCAAGTTCACACATCCATTTCTGATGAGCCATCTGGCCGCTTCAGTTTGTTTAAAAATACATGCGAAGGGTGAAACTGCAGATTTTCCAGGAAGTGGTTGTAAACTAAATTAATAATGTCATTCTGTGTAAGTGACCTGATTTAATTGCTGTGTTCAGATACACTGCCTGTTGCACTCGCTGATTCGTTCGTCTAATGCGACTGCCATGGCAGGGCCGAAGGCACCAAAACAACAAAGTGCACAGTCAAGGTAGGCTTTCATTGAAATGAACAGCTCTCTATATTTAGGAAAAGGTCTTTTGGGGGATTTATTGTTGTCTCAGAGCACACCCTTCCCTTGCTGTTTTGATTTGGCAGGTTCCTGCAGCTCTAGGAGCTTGACATTTAGCTAAAGTAATGCCATGTCAGAATGTACCTGACACTGTCAGCCGAATCCTGCTAGATTAGACAGGCCAGGAGCTGCCTGACAGATGCAGAGCTCATTTACACCAGTGCAGCATGATGTACAACCCAACCTTTATTTTACCTGCAGAATAGGTCTGGCTCTCAGGAAGTGGTCATGTGAATCGTTGGGGAGCAGCTTATTTCTTTTCCCGTCCAGTGATTTCGCTGGAGCAGAAAATGGCCGACCGAGGCATTGAGTGATGAGTCATTTGACGGGCCTGAGAGCTTGTACCCTGTCCTTCAACCCCACCGAGGTTAGGCCACCCTGTCTTTTGTGGCCTGGGCTGAGGGCTCATTTACTGTGACGAGGTAAAAAACAAATACCATCAAGCAATGGTGGTTTTTAAACCCTTTTTCAAGTTATTACATGACTTGGTGTGTTTAAAAATCTCATTTCTAGTCTTACTTGTTCTTAGTGCTGCGTTCGACACCATAGATCATGACATACTCATAGATCGATTACAAAACTATACAGGTATTCAAGGGCAGGCTCTAAGATGGTTTAGATCCTACCTGTCCGATCGCTACCATTTTGTTTACTTAAATGGGGAGTCATCTCATTTATCATCAGTAAAATATGGAGTGCCACAAGGATCCGTCCTAGGTCCCCTTCTATTTTCAATATATATGTTGCCCCTTGGTAATATTATTAGAAAATACGGAATTAGCTTCCACTGTTATGCTGATGATACTCAGCTATATATCTCAACGAGACCAGATGAAACTTCCCAATTATCTAAGCTAACAGAGTGTGTTAAAAATGTAAAAGATTGGATGACACACAATTTTCTCCAATTAAATTCGGATAAGACAGAGATACTAATTATTGGACCAAAAAACACTACACAGAATCTTGTAGATTACAATCTGCAACTAGACGGATGTACTGTTACTTCCTCTACAGTCAGAAATCTGGGTGTTATATTAGACAGCAATTTGTCTTTTGAAAATCATATTTCCAGTGTTACAAAAACTGCATTCTTCCATCTTAGAAACATTGCCAAGCTACGAAACATGTTATCTGTTTCTGATGCAGAAAAGCTAGTTCATGCATTCATGACCTCTAGACTGGACTATTGTAATGCACTTCTAGGTGGTTGTCCTGCTTCGTCATTAAACAAGCTACAGGTCGTCCAAAATGCAGCAGCTAGAGTCCCTACAAGGTCAAGAATATATGATCATATTACCCCAATTTTACAGTCTCTGCACTCGCTACCTATTAAGTTCTGTATCAGTTACAAATTATCATTACTTACCTATAAGGCCCTAAATGGTTTAGCTCCAGCGTACCTAACTAGCCTTCTACCACGTTACAACCCATCACGCACCCTAAGGTCACAAAACGCTGGACTTTTGGTCGTTCCTAGGATAGCAAAATCCACTAAAGGAGGTAGAGCTTTCTCACATTTGGCTCCCAAACTCTGGAATAGCCTTCCTGATAATGTTCGGGGTTCAGACACACTCTCTCTGTTTAAATCTAGATTAAAAACACATCTCTTTCGCCAAGCATTCGAATAATATATCTTTTTAACTGTTAGTGTAGTTGCATCTGTTCAAAGGTGCATTTTTATTCATTAACTTGGGTTAAACTAATTTTACTTTGTTGGATCAGCAGCTATGCTAATGATGTCTGTATTTTGTTTCTATGTTTCGCCACGGGATTTGTGCACATTTGACAGGATTTTAGAAAAAAGATATATTATTTGAATGCCTGTTTACAAGAGAAATCCAAAGACGGAAAGGAAATTGCATTGACAGAAACACAATCACAGTTAAATCGTTACAAAGCAACTTTACAGAAAATTATGTTTCTACAATATTTAGTAGTAGCTACTACTAAATATTGTAGAAACATAATTTTCTGTAAAGTTGCTTTGTAATGATTTATTTTGTAAAAAGCGCTATACAAATAAACTTGAATTGAATTGAATTTAATTTAATTGAATTTAATTAAAAACTATACACTCGTGAAGAAAACAGGGCAGCCCAAATTCAAAATGTGTTACTTGGAGCTTTGCTTGTTGTGGTAATTGATGCTAAGAGTTGAGTAAAGAGTGTCTTTACCACCACCGGCCTGGCTTTGATGAGATGTTTGTGTTTTGAGGCAAACTGTGATTGTGTTTCTGTCAATGCAATTTCCTTTCCGTCTTTGGATTTCTCTTGTAAACAGGCAAACAATAAATGAAAGTAATCCAGTCTAAATGACAAACTGTGCTCATCAGCCAGAGAAATGGGAAAACATGGTGCTATTGTGCTGGTTCATTGTCTTTCAAAATCAGCCATCCATTTTTCCAATCAGAACATTTTCATACACTTTAAATGGTAAAAATATGATTTAATATGATGTTTGGTCACACCTTCTAAATTTTATTTTGGAGTCCACATCAGTGGTATGCCAGACATATTTTTGTGCATGTTAATTTGGCTGTTTTAATGAATATTGGAACAAGTAAAGTACAAAGCCTTGTTTATATTATGAATAAAAGTTCGCAACCAAGAGATAAAATGTGAATATGAATATATTTCAGTTTTGTGAGCTGATCACCCAACTTTCCCCTGATGACTACACCTGGAAGCTTTTGTTTCTTTCCCAAAATTCTGACCCATGTCTTAACCTCTGTCTTTTTCGCTGGTAAATGATGGCCACTTTTAGTCTCTCTCTTTTTTTCCCCTTCTTTAAATTACAGTAAACATCATTCAAGTCAGCTGTTGGCAAATTAGAAATGACTGGCCCGTGCAATTATACATAAATATTTGATCCTCTGGATGTCAGTCTTTATTTCCCCTCACAATCAACTTTAACAGTTTGAGTTTGTTAAGCATGGTGAGGCACGCAAAGTTTATTTATAGCACAGGCCGGTAATTCAGTTTAGCTTTAAATTACTTTAGGCTTGGTGTTTACAATTATGTAACACTATATATTATGCTTGTTTATTTATTCTTCTATTTTGGATTCTTGTTCTGAAGATTTGAAGGATTTTTTAATTACATTTTTTTGTGCTGTGAAATGAAGGGAAATAACTTCATAGATTTTTTTTTATATTTATAAATATTTTAACAGCATTTTTTATTATTTTTGAATATAATAATAACCGTACCGTGTTTGTGTTTTGAATTTTAGAAGAGTTTGATGAGTTTCAGGTATGTTGACATGATATACTTGTGTAAATCATTACAAATGTTGATATACAGAATAAAACTTTTGACTTTTATTTAATTTTTATTTTTTATTTTTTTAGATAAACACCTTATGCCCCACTCGTGCACACTGACCAGTAGGGAAATTTCCATCTTCACCCCAATGTACACTCGTTCTCCTTGCAGTTTTGCATGCATGTGTAAATATATATGCTCCCTAAAATTTGAATGGTAATATTTTGTAGGAAATACACTGCAGTAAACATCCAGTATAATGCGAGCTTTATATTAGTATGCATTTGATCCTTCATATTCATTATTCCCAGAGCACAAGTCATTTTCTTTTTCTTGGTATAAGGCAGAATCAGCAGGAAGCATGGTGTTTTCCTTCATGCTCATTGCAGGAGTGCTCAGAAAAGCCCTCAGATGATGAATTGCTGCATCTGGTTTTGTTCTTCAGCCCAGAATTATACTTGACGAAATAACTCACTTCAGTGCTGTATAAGACACAGTGCAAGAGTCAACAAGCTTGATATTTCAGTCTATAATACCCCTTTGAATGGCATCATGTGAATACTGTCAAAATTGGCGTATTTCGTGAACATTATTTTCTAGTTATGCTGTGTTTTGTGCATGTACTAAAAGATAATCCATATAGTATAATATTGGGCTCACAAAAGCTCTGCTCTAGGTTACTGTCTGTCAATACTAATCTTTTTAAAAGCAACCATATTACACTAAGTGTATCCTACAAATACAAAATTGTCATTTATAACTCATATGAATGTTACCTGCTGGTTGCGTGAACAGGCTGTGCACGTTTGCCAAGGTTCATGTGTGTCTGAGCTACAGTTCCTAATTTAAAAAACACAAGTCCTACTACAAGAGGAACCCCGTATGTATAATTCAGTAGCCTGTGTGCAGATTTGTTTTTGTGGATACAGATACTTGGACTGCATAATTCATCATGTTTTGTGGTTTGCCACATTGTGGAAGTCTTTGCATTGTGCTGTCAGTAAGTAACCAATGTAAATGAATATTTTTGACATGTCTGTGAATCTCTGCCCTTGTCCAGATAGCTGAAGGGGGTTTGCACTTGCAGATCTTGTGCGGGGCTTCTGCATTATACAGACAAAACTGAAAAATTAATAGTTTTGTGAAAAATTCATCTCTGACTTGAAAAGTTCAGTCAGGGTTTTATGTGTTATGTCACTTAAATTTAAATGCTTGGACAACAGTTTTTAAAATTTTTATTTTTCACATTTAAGTAAATTGGAGCCATACTAGCATAATTAGAAATGGTTTGTCTGGAGATTTTGCCAAATTGCAAGATGAGTGAGCCAACTTGTCTTAAGAGGACTTTTTCAGGGGCAGTTTGCTAGCAAAAGCCATGGCTCCTTTTGGCAGAAGATGACTTTGCTTAAAGAGGATCAAATTTTAACTTTAAGCTAATTACGATTCACTCTGGAAAGATGTGGAGGGAGACGCCTGGGAATGCCCAATGTCCTCATCCCTCTTGGCGCAGAAGCCGATTGATGTTCCCCATTTGCTTCCTGCTTAAAACAAACAGAGTGTTGAGCCCTAGAAAAAAGAAATAATTTGCAAGTAATCTCCCAACTATATTCAAAACAGATGGAGGCATTCCAAATAACTACACCCCCCAAACGTTTTATTATTCTGTTAACCTGTCTGATGATACGCAGACACACTTATATTATGCCTAACTGAAATAGAATCTCATGAGAAATCTTGTGCAACTCAATGCATTTGGTTTAAAAAGTTTACTGTAAGCATATTGCCAGGTTAAAAATGTCATGCTCTAATAAGCCTAAAATTCCAAATAGATTCTTTAATTTAATCATAATCAAAATGTTTATTGCTTTGTTTGCCATCTTTAATGTTGTTGTTTTCTTGAGCTTGTTGCAGTGCAATATTGGATTGCCTTCTCCAGCATGCATACATGTGAGGCATGTTTTAGCTATCAAAGAACGGCACTGTTGAAGGCAGCTTAATTTTGGAATGGCCTTCGCATCGAGGGACAACAGTGTTGCCTTAAATTGCTGACTATGTAGGCAGCTCGCTGGGCATTGGCATAGAGCCAACACTTTTCCAACCCAGTGTAATCAGTTTCCCTCTCTCCAGATGCTGGGAGCTGATGGCCCATGTCAGGCTAAGCTGGAGAAACAGTGATCATGAGGAAAGGGATGTAATGACTCGACTCATGACTGACATCATTAACATTTCTTAGAAGCATTTACAGTTGTACTATTGCAGGGACGTTTTCCCTTCCAGTCTTTGCCCTTGACATTTTGGTATTATTAGTTGCGTAATTTCATCAGTCTAAATATAATAGGTTTGCTTAGCCTATGACATAAAAGTTTTTTTTTTTGGAAACCTGTTTTGTGGGTCAATAGCATTTTCTAGTTCATTTTTATATTTCTAGTTCATTTGTCACTATTAGTTTATGTCCTGTATTGTCAAACTACAATCTTCCCTGACATGAATAAGCAAAATATTTCATAAGATTTATTAGGGCTGGGTTAATTTTTTCTTTTCATTTCCTGCTTTTAAATCCGTCTTTATTTTAATGTATTAATATTGTTTATGTCATTGCTATCTCAAGATCAATATTTTAGTCTATTCTGTTTTCAGTTGCTGCACAAATATAACATCAGTAAACATTATTTATAGTTCACCTTGCATCCAATAATTACTATAAGCTTTCTATACAGATACAGTACAACTGAAATGTATCATGTGTTGTGATCAGTCAGGCAGCGTTTCAACTGTGGAAAGATGTCAGTAAAACAGCTTGTAAACAATGCCACGTAATCCTATATTTACCTCAGAAGGGCCATGCATATGTTCACAGCTTGTTAGTCAGTGAGAAAAATAACTGTAGAGAGGAGCATTTTGCTGAATAAATGCAATTTATTACATGATAACTCTATTTACCTTTTATTATAATTAACTATGATTTTATCATAATTCTTTTTCATGCTGGTTTTACTATTTTGTCTGAGCAGTACAGCCAAACTAATTTTCCTTTTATAAAGACTTTGAATGTATGTGGCGTTGTCCAGTATATGGATACAGCGGCTCCAGAACTGCAGCTGATGCACTGCACATCACTATGATATTTCTTCCAAACCAGATTGTGGAGACGTTTTTTTTTCCGTCATTATGTAAACCCCTGCTAGAAACATAATCATGTTATTTGAAAGTTCTTATAAAAACTTTAGCTTTTGCCATGTGTTCAATTGTCTGTGTCCAATGTAGTTGAGTATTAGTTATTACATCTATAATAAGTAGCAAATTACCTTTAAGTGATTCAATTTATTTATTCAAAGCACTGTATTGTGGGTGGGTTTTTAAAAATCCCATTCAGATGTCAGCCCATCCTCTGCTTCATAGACTTTTAAATGACAGCAATAACAGAAACTGAGATCTCTCAGACACTGCTGGGCCTCCCTCCCTCCCTTCTCTCACTGTGCATCTCTGTCAACATGCACTATCATCATATCTACTTCCTTACCATCTGGACCTTTCTGTTACCATGGACTACCATGCTTTAGGTTAGATCTCCTTTTGCAGCACTAATGGAGTCCAGCCCAAATCTCTGGGTTTAATGTGGTGTCACTAAAATATTCCCCTCTGTAGGATTAAATCAGTCAGGGAGAAGACAATACTATACAGCTTTCCAGAGATGACTTTTTCAATCCAGCTCTGACTGAAGCCTGACAATACCTGCACATGGGTCAGCTGTTAATGTTTATGAACCAAGTTCACCACAAGTTCACGTAGGTTAGCTAAAAGAGCATTTTGAACAGTACTTATATTGCTTTATAATGTAAATCCTCTTGAACTATTTTGCGTGAAGCATTTTTGTGACATTGAATAAAATTTAACTTAGTTAGATATTTTGCTGTTCAAATGGTTATTTCACCCCAAAATTAAAATGCTCTCACTATTTACTTACCCACATACTGTCCCAAATCTAAAGGACACAAAAAACAAACATGACAGTGCTCCACATGACCACAGTTGAAGAATCGATGTCTTCTGTATCAAAAGGATAAGTTTGCGTGTGAAAAATACTAATATTTGTACTTTTTGGACTGTAAACCATTGCTTCCGGTCAACTGTTATACATGAGCTTGTGAGAGTGTCACGAAGCAGTTTGTCAATGTTGTGAAGCCTGATGTAAGTGCACTCTAAAGCTTGTGTGAGAAGTGATGCAGAAGCACAGAGGACCGTCCCTGCACGCTTGCATCACGCTTCACAGCATGCTCATATTTACCTCAAGTGTGAACTCTAGAACCTGCATATTTGCCAGACATTTGGCCAGAAGCGCAGTATATATCTTTTTTATATATATTTTGCTTCAGAAGATATTGATTCAACTTGTTTTTGGAGTGGATTATTCTATTAATAAACTGACATCTATATTACGCATGTCTTCTGTGTCCAAATACGTTTTGGCCAACTGCATGTACGTTTCAGCAGCAAGAGCTGTGTTATCGTAATGCTGGTTGCCTGGTGCATGGGATGTTCATCTCACTTTTACTTATTTTTTGATAAGGTGTATTGTTTTGGATTGAGAAACTTTGGCTTCTGGGAAAGGCTGAGCAGTGGATGGAAGGACATTGGGTCTGTTTGTGATCCGATATCTGTGACGGGATACTGGAAAAAAAATCCATGTAGCCTGCCACAGTACTGTGTCATCTGCTGAGATCTACACAGACATATGGGAATCACGCTGTAATGAAATCAGGGGTTTGAATTAGCAGGTGTGTTCAGAAACTCAATTTTAACAAAAATAAGGACTTTATTAATTAATTTAGGCTCCTAGGGAAATGTTTGGGTACTTGAACTTGTACTACTAACCCTGTTTACATTCTAGTCAGTTTATAACCGCTTTCCTGAATGCATTTTTCTCTAGCAGTAGTGTAAAAATACCCCGGCTAATCACTTGTAGACATAGTGTTTCTCTCTGTTCAATTCAGTGTGCGATCTAAACATACCTTTGACATTTTCACAAGATGCCCTTGTTGATGTGTGGTATTAGACGTACAGTGGAAGAAGCACCTTGCAAACCAATGTGAAAGCCCTGCAGTATGACATTGTTGCATTTTATTCATCCCTCTTGCCTAAAATTGTACTGCATCAGAAGTTGCTCTCAGATCTAATGATCTCAATTATGATTCATTTAAGAATCAACAAAATGTATCCTTAAATATCTTCGGACAAATAAAAATAGATGCACATGAGACAGTTGTTGACACAGGAAGAATATCAGCAGTATTCCCATGTCCCTGGACACAGATTATAGACACAGCATTTGGCAAACAGTAAACAATTAGCAATTTTGAATCATCATCTGCAAAACTTGGGTACACACAATAAAACTGAAGTGATCAACTGGATAGAAGGAAAAACAAACAAGTGGTATGAATTACTAACAGCAGCATACATTTTTTATGCATTGCTATTAATGGGCAACAGCTTAGAGGAGAAAAATATATTTTTAATGGCAGATGAAGTACAGAGGGCAGCGTGCTCTTGCATTGTTGGACTGGAGGGGTCATGCAGTGGCGCTGTTATGGAAGGTCATCCAGACTACAGCCATTTTTCAGAATGTGTGAAAAATATGTCTGCCTTTTCCAGGCAAACCAATTTTTTATGCATTGCTTCATGCTGTATGAAAAATTACAATACACCATAATTTGACAAGTAGTAAGAGCATAGACTGTTTTTAATACATTTGCATTTATTCATTTAACAGCACTTTTCAAGGTGACTTGTAAACGAGGAAAATTCAAACATAAATCTTATAGATTTATATTACCACAGATCATAAAAAGTGCAAAGCCGTGTAAGTGCAAAACAGTCAAGAAAAGAGTCAATGTTATTTGACACAAGTCTGGTTACTGCGATCGTTTTCTCAGGAGAAACATCTGAGAGGCAGAAGGCTGTAGTGATTTGTTTCTCCATTTAGTCTAATTTCTGTCTAGGAGTAACTTTTGTAAGGAGCCAGAAGAGTCTCAATAAAGATAAATGCACACACTACATTCACATATGCACACACAGGATTCATAGATGCACACACATGATTCATAAATACACACACAAGATGCACAAATGCGCACAAAATTCACAAATGCACACACAAAATTTAAAAAGCACAGAAGATTCACAAATGCATACAAAATTCAGAAATGCACACAAAAATCTGAAATACACACACAATTCAGAAATGCAAACAACATTTACAAATGCACTCAAGATTCACAAATGCACAGAACAAGATTCACAAATGCACAGAACAAGATTCAGAAATGTATTTCTGATGCACACACACATATATCTTGATTCACAAACTGCTTGCGGTCTGTGAACTTCACTGCATTTGTGTGTGAATTTTGAGGCTCCCCTGACTTGGCTCTACACACAAATGCTTTTTTTTAAACAGGGAATGATCTGCAACCAATCAGATATCTCCCTTCTTTTAGCCAATCACAAGAATGCACCCCACGTGGGGGGATTGTTTACTTATAAGCCAATCACATGAACATGTTCACACAGCAATTGTATTAAATTGTATGAAAATACAGATGTTTAGATTACAATTCAGTTTTATTTTTTATTATTTTTTTACAAAATATAAATTTAAAAATGTCTCAATACATATAGCCCAGTGACTGCAGAAAAAAAGTTAACCATGGATTCATAAATTTGCAATAGGCAATTATTTCATTTTATTGAAATATTTTAATGAAAGTAAAAAAAAAAAATTGTTTAAACCTTTTTGAATATTTAAATATATCTAAATATTCTTTTGGATGCAATATAGAAGTCACTTTAATTATAATATTCAGTCCCTACATGAAGAGAGAGTCAGTGATCCGCTGCAAGAGGAAAGTGACTCTCTGGCTGCGAAAAGTGGGTCTCCGGCTGTCGTTCGCTTAGGAAAGTGAGTTGATCGCTGCGTGAGGAAAGTGAATCGTTCGCTGAGGAAAGTGAGTCGCTCGCTGGGTGAGGAAAGTGAGTCGTTCGCTGCGTGACTCGTGAGGAAAGTGAATCGTTCGCTGCGTGACTTGTGAGGAAAGTGAGTCGCTCGCTGGGTGAGGAAAGTGAATCGTTCGCTCAACTTCGCTGCTTGAGGAAAGTGAATCGTTCGCTGAGGAAAGTGAGTCGCTCGCTGGGTGAGGAAAGTGAATCGTTCGCTCAACTTCGCTGCTTGAGGAAAGTGAATCGTTCGCTGAGGAAAGTGAGTCGCTCGCTGGGTGAGGAAAGTGAGTCGTTCGCTGCGTGACTCGTGAGGAAAGTGAGTCGCTCGCTGGGTGAGGATAGTGAGTCGTTCGCTGCGTGACTCGTGAGGAAAGTGAGTCGTTCGCTGCGCAAAGTGGGTCGCTGGCTGCGCAAAGTGAATCGCCGGCTGCGTGAGGTAAGTGAGTCGTTCGCTGCGTGAGGAAAGTGAGTCGTTCGCTGATTGGCTTATAAGTAAACAATCCCCCACGTGGGGTGCATTCTTGTGATTGGCTAAAACAAGGGAGATATCTGATTGGTTGCAGATCATTCCCTGTTTAAAAAAAGGCATTTGTGTGTCGAGCCAAGTCAAGGGAGTCTCAAAATTCACACACAAATGCAGTGAAGTTCACAGACCGCAAGCAGTTTGTAAATCAAGATATATGTGTGTGTGCATCAGAAATACATTTCTGAATCTTGTCCTGTGCATTTGTGAATCTTGAGTGCATTTGTAAATGTTGTTTGCATTTCTAAATTGTGTGTGTATTTCTGAATTTTGTGTGCATTTCTGAATTTTGTATACATTTGTGAATCTTCTGTGCTTTTTAAATTTTGTGTGTGCATTTGTGAATTTTGTGTGCATTTGTGTATCCTGTGTGTGTATTTATGAATTATGTGTGTGCATGTATGAATCCTGTGTGTGCATATGTGAATGTAGTGTGTGCATTTATCTTTATTGAGACTCTTCTGGCTCCATACTTTTGAGATATAAATGAGAGCTAATTATTGTTTTTATTATTAGGGTCTATAATTATATATATATATATGGGAATGGCTGGCACCAGGGTTTTTGGAAAACCATTGTAACTGCTTTTGAAGCACTTCACTTTGTAATGCAGTTTAGTCACGGATGGGAAAGTTTTTTGGCCAAAACCATTGTTTGACCTAAGATGGGATGCTTTTTCTGACCATCATTTGTGTCAGGTTTGTTGTTGCCAGATGTCTGAGACTCCCAAAGGGCAGCTTGTGTTTACCTCATTAAAAATGAAGGTCAGAGAAGCTGGTTGCTCAGACCAGACCAATTTATCCAACGTATGTCCTCTGTCAGTCTCTGCTGTCTGGCGTACTCGTCTTTCACTTGATAGCCCATGTTGCCAAATATTTATGCAAGTAGGGAAAGGAATAGTTGTTTTTAAGTTATGAAGTGATCCTGTTGTAGTGGCTGCTAGGATGTTGCTTTGTAGTTCCTACAGTAATCTCAGAAATTTCTTTAAAATATTGCATGGTATGTAGTTCAAAAAGTCCACCCCTAAGCATCATTAAAGCAATTCTTGTGACTTAGGCAGTGCACTTTAAGTCTTCTAAGGTTATATGATAAGACTGTGTGAGAAACAGACTGAATGCAGCGGTTAATTGCATCAGGTGCGTGATTTCACATAGAGCAGCTGTTACTACACAGAGCCGTTGTTAATAGAGAAGATGCGCAAATCCACTTCATTTTCAGCGTTTTTTGGCGCATCTTCTCAGTTAACAACGGCTCTGTGTAGTAACAGCTGCTCTATGTGAAATCACGCACCTGATGGAATTTACCGCTGATTAGAGAACCAGCTTTACTGACGAGATGCGCATAACGATCGGCTGATCGTGATCGGAGCACCCCTACTGAATGCCACTGATAATCTATATATATAGTAATATTTTATTATATGTATCTGTACTTTTACTCAAGTACTTGATTTGTGTACTTCGTCCACCACTGTTTATTAGTCACGTTGAATCAATAAATGAAGTTAAATCTTGTGTTTATAGTTATTCCTGGGTTTCTTCTGCAAGGCATATTTGCAGTTTCAGTGTGAGAGCACCCTCTGGCCTTTGGATGGGGATTTACTGCTGATCACAGAAACGTGCTTCACTGAAAGGTACACATGACAATCACAACATCTGTCTAATCGCTTTTTCGATTCCATTTCGATTTATCGTGCAGCCCTACATTAAAATGCATTTTACCTTGAGCTACAACATGTATTTTTTTCTTTTGCAACAGCTGTAGTTTCCAGATTTGCTTGTCTTTTTTGTAATCATAATAAACTGTTTACATGTAGTGTTTATGAAGTCTTTTTATCATTTTATTATTTTTATGAGCACTCAAACTAAAAAGAATCCATTTAATTTTTACCACTGTTTTCTCCCTCCTCTTCTCTTTCTGTTTCTCTCTCTCTTTCTCTCATGCTTTCACTGGCTTATTCAAACACACCACCCTCCACTCTTTCATCTCGCTCATCTCTCTCTCTCCGTCTCCCACACACTCTAGCACACACACCTACAGTCTACCATCCCGGTCTCTGTTGCTAAGCGACAAACCAAGTACGGTGGACTGCTCTTATGATAGTGACATTTGTCAAGTGTAATTTCATCCTCAGAAGTGACTGAATCTTGCCGTCCGAGCTGCCTCTGCATTACAAAATATGACGATCTCACACTAATTATGATGCTCACCACTTCTCTGACTTGACCTTGCAGGCTCCGTGCCATTTGTTTTCATGCATGTCAACTTTTTAGCATGTTGTTGCAACTTTTTATCAAACGGCGGCTGATGGGGCTGATGTTTTCCAAGCCTTTGCCGTGTGAGTAGTGTTGGACTCGTGATTTGTTTCTGCTGGTTCACACCTTTGATTGGTCCCCAGAGCATTTCCGGCTTTTATTTTGACAAATCATTGTGATAAAGAGCACTTACTGAGTATTGATTAATGGTGGCTATTAACTACAGCAGGGACAAGATGTGTTCTTTCCGCAGCCACCCTGTCTGTGGCCCTCTTTTAAATGGAAGACATAAATCTTGGGATTAGCAATGTGGATTTGCTCACTGTAATGTTAAAAGGCTGTGCTTAACTGTCTTAAGTCCAGCACTGCTGGGTGGACTCTAACACGAGAGACCGGAGACATTTGCCACATAAAGCACCCTTCTCTTCTCTGGCTTTGGGAATGCATGACACTGGCATACATAGCTGGCATGACTGCTTTCGTAAAGCGCTGTGATACTACAGTGACGAATCGCTCAGAATATCTTGTTAAAAATACACCCGGCAAAAGGAACAGATGTACAATATAAGTGTAAATAGGTCAGCGTGATGTAGGGTAACTGTTTGCGTAACAGATTACATACAGTCACATACAGTACAGTAATGCAGTCGAGTTGGTTTGTGGCAGCTCGCCTTCTCATATAATCACTCGCATATGACAATGATTTTATAGTGGCATTTCCACAAGGGTTAGTCCGCTTTGTAGCTTATTATGGGCAGGAATAATCTGTTAGATTGACATGTAAAGCTAGTCGCAGTTGCAGTTTTTTTTGTGTGCCATTTAGGAGGGAGTTTTTCTATAGGTTTGTTATGACAGTAATAAATTATTATTACATTTATTACATCATTACATTTTGAAAATATCAAATTAGTGCTGTCACTTGATTAGAAAAATAATTAAAATCAATTGTAATTGAAATCAATCGCAATTAATCCCATCTAACATTGTTTTTAAATATACGTTTATATTGCAATAACTTTACATTCGATCTTCAAATTAATGTAGAAACAACAAAGACAGTATATATTTTTAAGATTTGTTTAGTGTCATCTTTTTTTTATGACTGAAGGGAAGTATCACTGCTACCAATAATACTGATTACTCTAGGAAATTGTTTTTTTTACCTTTAATATTTCACTATTGACTATAGCCATTCAGCATTACAGTACAGTTAAGAGCTAATAATTGTAACATTTATAAGACTTTAAAAAATAAATTGTAATTTAAGTGAACTTAAAACAATCTTCACATAAACTCATTAAATGACATATTTATCTGTACCCTTCAGCAAATATATGAGTCCTTAAAGCTACAAAAGTGATTGATTAGGCTACCTCTTCTTTATTTTGTTCTTTGATTAACAGACTTCCCAGCAGCTGGGTTAGTAGGTTATATGGCCGCTAGACCTATTACTTCAAGAGCTGCTGCTGAACGTGATGCTGACAGCACTACAAATTACATTTGAAAAATGTACAAAACTGCAATATAAATTGTAATAATATGTATCTGTATTACTTTTATTTTTATTTTTATTTTTTTTTGGTAATGCCAATCTGGTGTTTGGTAAATTGTTGATACCATGATAATAAAATGATCATGACACAGCAGTGTGTGTTCATAAAGGGTTGTTAGTCTCAACCAAACTCTGTCAAAGATTTAATGTCATTCACTTGACAAAATCCAGAGGGCAAATCTAGTGATAAGTCTTGCCTCAAAAGCACTTATTTGAGCTACTCTTGTAAGCACGAATTTGTTTCCTGGCAGAATGATACATCTCTGCAGCCTGACTCACAGAGGTTTTGTATCAGGCAGCCAGTCAGATTGCAAATGGTGATTAGAGTGTGTTTGAGGCCGAGACTGATGTACTAATGATGAAAATGAAGAAATCATTTTTGTATCTAATTTTCAGAATGTTTAACCCCTTTGCGTGCAAACATCGCTGACGGCCCCAGTTTATTATTGTTTCACTTTCACAGCACATTAAACATCACTGTCTTACTTCATCTGGACAAACTGTGCATCAATGGAAAGTTTAAAGACTCAAGCTTCGATATTTGACCAATATTTTGATAAAACATTGTTGCAGTGACAGATATTTAGTGATTTATGTCAGGAGTGCAAAATAATAAATCCGTATTATGCCACATTTTGAATAGAAATTCACAACTCACTCATATAAAGTCACGTCAAGAGCGGTTTATTTGTGTTCACATAGACTCACTGAACAGCGTCAATAAGGATTTACAGACCAAAGATGCATATCTGCGGAGATATATGGATATATTTACTGATGTTTACTTCATATTTCTTCAGACAGAATCGTCATTTCTATTCATTTTCCACGGATTTACGCGATCAGATGATAAACAGCCTCTCCCAGCGATCTCTGTGTGCGTGCAGTAGTCACAGCTCGTGCGGTGTGTGACTCAGACTCTGATTGGGTCTTTCAAACATCAATCTTAGAGTTTCATATCTGGACACCGCCCCATCGTGTCACATGCTTCCTGCACACTTCCTGGTAGTTATCTGGCCAAAACAACACTGAAACACCTCTGTACACACAAAATATCCGAATAATAAAGCCGCGATTACGATAGTAAAGCTTGGTATGAGAATTTCTTGAGATCTGGGGCGTTTTTATAAAAAAAAATCGAAAATGTACATCGGAAATGCTAACTTGTGCAGCGATGAAAAAGGCTACAAATAACATATTTTTACAACAGTAAACTACCAAATTCCACCCCTGATCGCTAAAGGAAGTTATTATAAACACTCGATCGGGGTTTAAAGTGAGTTTTGAGTAAAAGTGTACTAATAATTTCATAAATTGTCAGATGTAGCTTGATGCTAACGTTAGCACCAATGCTACTAATAGCAGGTGCTTTTCTTCTTCATAATGCATTTTTGTCTCAATAATTCACGTAAGGTCGTAAGAAAATGTTTTGTTGTATTTTTATAGTAAGACTTTTGATAAATAAGGGCTAAATGCAAAGAGACTGAAGTGAGATCGCTGCTTTGTTGCTTTGTAAAGCCTGAAAAACCACAATCAAGGCTAATAAAGGTGGAATAAAAACAAAAGAATAATGATAAAAGAATAATGCGGATAATGTGTCATACTTGGCGGAGGTGTGAAAGAACCGTTTGGTGAGAACAATACAATCATGATTCGGGCAGTTTTCAACAGTGAAACATACACAAAGAGCACAGGAAAGTTTACATGTGAGATCTTACAGAGATGACAAGGGCCATAAATCAATCTGATTAGCCTTCTCTAAAAACACACATGACATGGCCTTAGAAAATATTTCATAAAATTCACAGTTTTACAGATTCGATTATGAAATTTTTTATGAAGTCTTGGAAGACTTGTGGCCTTAGCTACACTGTGTTTTCAAACTCATTTCCTACATCAACATTTTTTTAAATACATTTAAAACATATGTTTTTAATATTTTTATTTTTGTTTTTATGTTTGAGCTTATATATCTCTATTATCATAACAGTCTGAGTGATTCTGATTCCTGAACAGTAAACTTTAAAGTGTCAGCTTTGTGAACAAAGGTTGATTATTTATCTAGTCAGAAAGAATCATGAGCAGAAACCTTTTTATTTTGGGTATGTAATTTCGGTCTCCATGCCAAAAAAGGGGGGTTACTAGTAAGGGGTTAAACCATTTTAATGCTGTTTTTGGAAAAATAAATACAAAATTAAAGGTTATAAAACAAATTCTCCTTCATAACATCAATAAAAAATTATATATATATATATATATATATATATATATATATATATATATATATATATATATATATATATATATATATATATATTATATAATATATAATAGCATTTAGCCCTGTTTTTCACCATATCTGTTTTTCTGATGAAGTATGTTTAACACTAATACACATTAACTTGTTTTAGATACTGAAAGAAGCCGGATCTATCTGGTATTGGTATGTTAGCCTAAAGGCCCAACGAACACGTTCTTCAGTTGGACTAAAAATAAATATTTCTCAATAATTGCGCAACAGTCTACTGTTTGCGAACATTCTGACGCCTCCACGCTGCTGTGAGCGCTGTTTAGATGAATATGTAAATATGTGTTGCATGTTTACCGCTCAATATCACAGCAAACACACAACAAAAATAACAGCCGTTAGAAAAGAGCAATTGAGAATCATGAGGATATGTATTAGTGCCTTCATGTTTGTATTTGTGCCTCTTGTATTTCTTTAACATGGGCACGGAAAACATATGCACTGTATATGCACCATAGATGAATATGTGTGACCCTGCAGTTACATCTGTTTGCCGGTTCTGTTCTGTTCTTGTCATTTAGGCTCGCTACATTCTGATTGGCTCGGATCGCATACTATACGTGCTATAAAGTGCTATAAAGTGATTTAGAAATCGAGCACGCTCAAATCATGATTCTATGACTATTTCGATTTGGTGAAGTCTCAGCCAATGTAATGCTGTAATGACGTACATGTAGATGCATTTCACACATTTTGGGTATGATTTTAATTTAGATTTTAGTGTTTTTCATGATTTTATTTCATTTTTACATTTTCTTTAAGTTTGTCAAGGTGAATTGGTTTTTTTTTGTTTTGTTTTGTTTTTTTTTCACTGAGCTTGTTGCACTGTATTCAGGGATTGCATTTTTAGAGGCAGCATAATTACATTTCCAGCCTTTGTGTCAGAAGCATGTCCAAAATATCTTGAAATACTGCCTCTTAGACAGCTCACTATTGGCAATAATATTCCATATTTTGAAGCCACTACTCTGTGTCAGGGTTTTTGTGGCTTAACAAAGTTGTTTGAGATTAGTGTTTTTGTCTTGGTGTGTCTTTTCTGCTCTGCTGGCTGTTTTAAAGAGGAGCTGATTTAGATCATCTCATGTGAACGTTGCCATCACTTCTTATCATAGTTTGCTGTAACACAGCCTCTATTCACTGAGTTTTTTCAGTCAGTAGAGGGTGAAATCCCAGGGCAGACCGGGTCCTCTCTAGCATGGCCTGTTTGTTGTGCTGACTTATGGGAGAATCCGTGTTCTCTTATCTTGAAACAACAGTGCCAGCACCAGACTCTCCCAACTGAGAGAGAGATTTCCCACAATGCACTTTGGAAGCTGCCTTTAGGTCATGGGCTTAGCAGTGCAACTGTGCTTATCTTTGAGTTCAGTCATTCCCTATTTTCTGAAGCTTTATGAAAGCACTATATATAGTGTGTGTGTTTGTGTATATGTGTGTGTGTGTGTGTGTGTGTGTGTGTATCAGTAACCACAGTTAGTGTTGAAGCAGCCATGTCAGGGAGATGCTGTGTGTAGGGATATGCTGTTATTAAATTTTCATGCTGCGATTTAATTTTAGCTAATGCTAATGCTTTTATCACGGTATATATGGTATTACCACGGTATTACCATTTTGTTTATAAAAGTGTTTATAATACAGTAAAAACAGTTTAATAACTTATTTCTTAAAACAAAAAAAACGTAACAATTAAATAAAATAAAGGAATACAGAAAAATATATAAAGTTAAAAGTTTTACACAAATACACAATTTGCAATAGCTACATTTGCTACAGAAGTTATTAATCTTTGTTAAAAAAATACAAGTCTTAGTTCATGTTAGCTCATTAAATTACACTTTTAATTATTTTTCATTGGCAGTTTGTTAACTAATGAAGGCCTAATGTAAAGTATTTAGAAGTGCCCACGTTAACAATATTTTGCATATTCATTAGCATGATATATCGCATTACCGAATACCTGCACATTTCTAGCTGTGTGTTTCTAGGCGAAAGCAAAAGCACTTTATTTGGCCTTCCAAAGTAGATGCATTTATTAGTCTTTAAGATCACTTACAATAGAACAGCAACGCATTTTTAGGACGAAAGTTTCGTGAACCTTTACATTAAATAAAATATAATAAAGAGTAAAGCCCTGAAATAACTATAAATAATAAATATAATAAGGGTGGACAAATGAGTCTATTAGCACAAGTAACAGCCTGAGTGAGTCGTTCATGTGTACAGTATGTAGAGTGAGTGCGAGTGAACTAATGTGATGAAGCTAGGGCTGAAGGCAGCATGTCTCAGACAATCCCCTTGGCCCAGTTTACACTCTGCAGAGCACTGCTCAATTCCACCTCAAAGCACTGACCTATCACACTGGCAGCCTGCTCCGCTTGGTGCACACTTCCAGGGTGATATTCAGAGGAGAAATATGTAAAATGGAGAAATTAAGAAACCAACAAAACTGCAGTGTGCTATGTTAGTGCATGAAATCAGATTAGAGCAAAAGCAGTAATAGGAGGAATAGAGGGCATTTGCAGCCTAAAACCAAACATTTCAAATGAAGAAATCCTGTGACTCAAAAGCACATCATCTGAAGCTTGTGTTGTGCTTCTAGTCAGCCTCTGGTAGAAGAAATCATTATTTGTTATGAGAAATGCCAGTTTAGTGATATAAAACACTTTTCAACTTTGGCCGATATTTAAAAGGATGGAATGTGACGTCCACCGGGGCATTTTAAAAATAATCACCAGTTACAAAAAACATTATGAAATATGCGATAAAATAATATATAAAACACCCTGATGTTACTCAGAGTTTGTGAAGTAGGTGGCATTTAATTTTAGCTGACAATAACGTGGATTCCTACTACCTAGATAGTGTTTCCCAAGTAATGAGCTCGGGGTTCCTTCTGTGTCCCTCAGTAATATCTTTTGATGGCTTCCCTTCATATGTGCCTCTCCCTCACATGACATAACAGTCTGTTATCCTGTGTCCAGCCCTAATCCTCCACTTCCATACTTCTCCTTTAGCTCATCCATCAGAGGAGAAAGTGCAGCATCAGCATAGATAGCAGTAATGAAAGCTGCTTGGGTCTGGTTCAGTAATCAGCGTTCTGTCTGTCACTGTGGCCCTGGACTCTCTGGACGGGCGTTCACAGTTGTACTGTTTTTACATTGACGTTCTGTGTATTTTATGGGCTAAGGGCTAAGAGGCATATAGCTGCCTTTACATGATAGATGGCTTTAGCTGTGTAGCATTTCATTAGTTCTCTTCATGCAGAAATTAAATATCCTGGGAATTCAGCTTCATCAGTGTTGAAGTATATCTTTTCAGTGACTAATTTGCATTATTCAATAAATTTAAAATCCTAAAATTTAAATTGCAGTTTAAGTAGGTCACAGTATTTATAGATGTGTTCAAAAGTAAATGTTTCTATTTATCATTTTGCTTATTTAATATATTTTTTAAATTACAGATTATATCATCAGCATAACAATTTGTCATTTGAATTTGAGAATGTCTTTGTATTTTTCTTTGTCCCTCATTTGACAGAAACATTTGTGTGAAACCTGAGAACATCTGACACATTTGTACAATGGTGGTAAACAATAAAAATCACCCCAAAATAAAATAAAAAATGTTAATTCAACCCACATTTGTTCCAAAATTTGTGTTAATCTTCAGAACACAAATTAAGATAATTTTTTTTTACATTCTGTTATCACTAACATCTATGCAACCAAAACATTTATGCATCAAATGTAATCCATACAAGTTGAGCAGTTTAGGATGAGCTCCATATATCTGCATTAATCAGTGTTTATATACATTTCATTCTCTTTTTTTTTTTTGGTCATGTCTTGCCTTAGTTTACAAGTTACCCATGGATTTGAAGCAGTTTGTCTTCTTCTTTTACAGGATACATTTGGGGAAGTATTTTATCATTTCAAATTGAATTTAAATGAAAAATGCTGTTGAATTAAATTGACAATCTTTGAATTGTGCTGTCAATCCAAAGATTTATACAAATTTTTTTTATATCTCTGAGTAAGTGGCTGTTCACTGTGAACACAAGTGAATTCACAGTGAATACTGGGAGATGTCAAAATCACGTTTTATTTGTGCTATATTACAAGTGCTTGCAACATCCACAATAGAAATGCTACTTACTCTGAAGATGGTTCCTCTCACTAAACCGAATATGGTGTGTAATGGTAAGAAATGAACTAGCTGACCTGAAATAATTCACATTTATTCTGTCAGTAAATGATGCTCTACAGGACAGATGGGCCACTGTAAGTGTACAGACACATATGTCTTGCATGCTACCATATGTTTTCATGAAATATTTGAAGGTGTGGAATCAGACCTGGAATAGGTTATTGCCTGTAGATTAGAAAACACTTTAGGATCCAACACAGTATCTACAAGAGAATGCACTGAGCCACTTACATATTTAAAAGCTTACCCTTAAAATTCAGTGAGAATGTTTTCCGAATGCTGTTCATAGAGAAAGGCATTGGTCTGCAAAGGACAGACAGTCTGAAGCAAATTTGATGGGCAGACAGGTGCTTGTACTTTAGATGCCAGGTCAACTTCCTGTGGCCATGAAAAGGTCCTGTTTGAGCTGTTGTTGAGGTTGACCTGACTGCCGGCTCATTACAGGTGCTTGATGATGGTTGTGTCAGATTGGCATAGTACTGAAATCATAGGAGATGCTCATTACTGTTGCTTAAGGCAGCGGTCCCCAACCCCCGGGCCGCGGACCGGTCCATGTGTCATTTGGTACCGGGCCGCACAAGAAAGAATAACTTACATTAAAACTGCAGCCGGTAACTTTTGGCGCTCGCGTCTGGTGGTAGAAAATTTTAACCGGAGCTACTTCTCTCTGTTTACATTTATGGCGAGTCACTCAGGTACTGTGCTACTCTGCAGCGTTGCCGACCCCAACCAGACTAAAATAGTCTGCTAAGAAAGTTGCATAAGAATACACAGTGGATTCATGTTTATTACTATATTTACAATATACCACAGTTTTTATGCCAGTCGTATCATTTTATTTTGTTGTATGTATCTGTCACACCTTAAAGCCCGGTCCGTGAAAATATTGTCTGATATTAAAGCGGTCCTTGGCGCTAAAAAAGTTGGGGACCGCTGGCTTAAGGGTTTTTTGTTTGTCTGCTCTTGATTGACAGCGCTGGAAAAGACTGTTGGGTTTGGTGGGGAGAGCACTCAGCCACTGTGGCTAGAATGACAGCACATGGTGGACTTGGATTACAACACTGATGTGTGTCAGGATGCATTGTGTGAAACATTTTTAGGCATACTTCAAATGTTCACGACAGAGCACAACATGTGATATTAGACTTTAATCTGTTCTCAATATATCTGATGAAAAAGAAACAATACCTCCAACGTGTATACCATGGTATTCGTGTAGTTGATGAAAAGCTGCACATATGTGAGTGATAGTAGGTCAGTCTGAAGTTATGTGAACACTGAACCTGATCGAGAAGCTGGAAACCCTGATATGAGTTTCATGGTGTGGAGATTTGGCCCCTCCCTGAGGCCTCTGATATAAAGAAGAGCTAACCAGCCCTGACACAGATCTCACCTTGCGAGAGATGGGAACCAATTACTGCACACACATACACACACATTTGCTGGAGCCGTGCCCTTCTGCGAAAATGCTGTTTTTGTTTCTTTCTTTTTCTTCTTCTTCAGCAGAAACAACAATGTTGCTCTCCAAAATTAATGGGTTATGGGGACAGAGAGAAATCAAAAGCAAATTGTAGGAACACTGACACATCAGAGATGTATGTTAGTAAACGGGAGATTTCTTTTGAAGGCTCTTAAGTCTAGGGCCCTGTGATATCAGTTACCCCAAATTTGTTTACCCCAAAATACTTTTTTCCCCCAAATTCTGTGCTTTGTTATAAGTGATGTATGGATGAGCTCAAACGTCACCCAAATCCGATAAAATCATCTGTCTGATGAAAACTTCATGTCATATTTTAGAAAATGTACTTAATATTTGCATCATTAATGATTTATCTAATTTACTCCTGAATAATCAGAATGAATTTTTTATTACCTGACCTACCCTACCCGTGGATTATCCGCAGCACCCGCAGATATAACCGCTATCCATGCTTCACTATTTGTTATGCTTTATCTGAATTTTAGTTTTATTAGTTTAAATGCATTTCAATAGTAATAGTAAAAAATCATGTATAATCATTTGAACTCATAAAAAAATGTGTGTGTGTGTGTGTGTATGTATACAATCTTTAACAATAATAGTGCCCTATGATATTTTGGTTTCTCAGAAGTTCTGTTTTGTAAAAAAAAAAAAAAAAAAGATTGAGTATAATTGAATACAAATTTATTATTAAAACACTAATTAAAATGTAACTTATCTTTTAAATACATTTTAATAATCCCTTTTGGCAAACAAAGCTGAAAGACGAAATTGTGCATCTCATTCACACAACAGAGACACTGAACTTGCATAACTCTTATTTAAATAAGCTTTTTGCAGTTTAAGGTTTACAGACATTAGATCATTTCCCATTGTGTACAGTGACACTTTCGAATTTATTCATCCAAATCTCAACGAATTCTATGATATTCTGTGTTATCTATATCATACAGTAAATATACACAAAATAAACATTTTCTGACCACAATTCTGTCCACGCTTTCTGCATCACAAAAATCAGAGCCCTGCTGATAAATAGAAAATAATTTTATTATGAGCTTGTTTGATACCATGTAGATATCCGTGCAGAGTTGAAATGCTTTTTTTAATTAAAATCCCTGGTTCTTTGTGATTAATATATATGATACACTTAATCAACTTGGCATGCCATTAAATAACTAATTGTAAACAAATATGAGTTCTTAAGATTTACACAGCTACACAACTACTGTAGCTTTTGTACTGCTCTGTTTTACTCCTGAAATTCATGCCACTGCTGTTATTGTTGGCCTCTGTATGATTAATTGTTTGTGTATTTCCCCTTTTGTATGGTGGATAAAAACCATCTGCTAAATGATTGATACAGAGACGATTAGCATGGCCCCTGCAAAAAGATGACACGCAAATCCGTGAACACTCCATCTTGGGGAATTCGTGGTGCAGTGGTTAGAGAGTTTGACTCCTTACCCTAGGGTTGTGGGTTCGAGTCTTGGGCCAGCAATACCACGACTGAGGTGCCCTTCAGCAAGCATAAATGGCTGCCCACTGCTCCGGGTGTGTGTTCACTGCTGTGTGTGTGCACTTCGGATGGGTTAAATGCAGAGCACGAATTCTGAGTATGAGTGACCATACTTGGATGAATGTCACCTCACTTTCACTTTTCACTTTCTCTTAAATCTAAACGTGATTTAAATATGGCTGAAAGGTTTGCATGCGCTGCTCACACTTTATTATGCATTTAAGTGAATAAATACCTTGTGTTCCTGATGTGTATTACCTGTCCTTTGAGAATGAACTTTGATAATGTCTGTTTACTTGATTTCCTACATGTTATGGTTTTACTCCACTGACTGGAACTTGTTTTTCTTTATCACAGAGATGCAGTCATTTTAAAGTGTCTGAGGAAAGAGTCTATTCCTGTCAGGAGCATAATTGAATGACCTGATTATTGCTTTATTGCGGAGATAATTTGTGAAGATCTTTATTGCATGCTATTTAAGGCAGTGTTTTCTTAAAGGCGCAGTGCACTATTAGCTCCTAATGAGGACAATAATACATCACTAATACATCAGTGTTGTGAGTGGATGCAAGTTAATTATAACAGAACCGATGTTATGTGGGAGTGATTTCACTTTGTTTTATCCAGATCCATCAGATCTGACATCTCACTGCACCATCCAGGCTCTCACTTTTGCTTCACCCTTCAGTGACATCACATTGACTGATGGGATTTTTTTTTTAAGGTCTTTCCTCTCCTCCAAGCCACAGAACTTGAGTCTTTCACAATTTGCCTGCCTTTGTTCACTGGATCCTGCACATATTCCAAGCTGCCATTGCTGCTGGCAGTTAAAACAAGGTCAGATTCTCCCAAAGCCCTCCGGTCTCAATTATTCCACCACAGATGCTCCAGCAGGGATCCACGACATGGACCAAGACAACAGACTTTTATGTTGACTAGTACATGTTTATCATCAGCGAACATCATTGAAGCAGAGATCCAAGTCCTGACCTTGCGAAACCGCATCATTCATGGGAGGATGTGTCTTTATCTGAGAGCACTGGGGCTGATAATCACGTATTAATGGGACACTGTTATGAATCATGTTGAGAACAGTAGTACATGTGGCCTGGATGCTCTGCAGAGTAGCACTAATGCACAGGCAGCACATCCTCAGTGTTTGGTTTGTGTTTTATGCAAGATATGAGAGAATGATGCTCCCTGGGTCAGCAGCCTGTTTCCAGAGTTCTTGAAATGTAATGGAAGTGGACAGGTGCTTCCGAACAGTCCTGTTAAAAGCATTGCAGACTTCAGTTGTTCTCCTGAATGTTTGTTGTATTTGGTTATGGCAGAAACTATCGGTTTAATGGCAGCCTTCGTGCTTTGTAGATGTCACCTGTAGTGTTCTAATCATGGTTATATGAATGCTGTAGACGCTTATGTGACCGGAGATATGACTTTGATTTCCCTTCTTTTAAAGTGTTCGTTATTAACACTGTATGAATTCTCATATGATTTTGTATATTTAAGAGAGATATTTAAACACACACTCACAGTCAGCGATGAAAGAAAATGATAATAAAAGTAGGCAAGTAGTCAGTATGTTTTAACATTTAGTAATTTATTTGACTTTATTATGTATTCATTTTTGTTTTGTTTGACTTTACACATGTGTTTTTGTTTATTTTTTTGTGGGGGAAAAAAATGTTGAGCTTGATCTTAATGATAATAAATAATAATATAATATAATGATGAGATTCTTTTATCATTGTCATGACCGTGTCAATCTTTTTCTCTTCTAATCGCTTTATCCTTTAAGCAATGTCCACTTATGTCATTAGTGGAAATGGGAACACACATGTAACAATGAAGGGTTATTTCGGCCATAATAGTATCTTGTGGTTAAGGCAGGGATTTGTATCAATGCCGGGGCTTCATGTTTCCACACTAGATGTGTTATTTACTGACCTGGTGTAAGTGTGAAATGAGATAAGGTGCTCTTGAATAATGATAATATAAATAGTCTGGCGCGTCCAACCAGAGGCATAGATTATGTTGCCTCATACCTGTGTAATCCTCAAATCAAGCCCATGGCATCCCTGCTTTAAGCTCCAAACGTGAATCAAGCAGAAGCAAGGGTAAATATTCTGCCTTAGGTGCTCTTGAATAATAATAATAGAAATAAATGTGAATCAAACAGAAGCAAGGGTTTCTGCCTTAAAGGAGCAGTTCACAGAAAAAATAATGGCTGAATATATTCTCTTTATTTTGTAATTTATCTCTTCTCTTGAACATCCTATATGGCACAACACTTAAAGTGATTTACCCCCATAGGACATGGTCTTGGATCAGTGTCCTTGTTGTTCATGGAACCAGGTTCATTCACAACCAATCAGATTTTAGGTTAAGGGGGCAGAACAGCAGTTTTAGCATATGCTTTCCCTCTGATTTATAATTAGGGTTCGTGCTCTGATTTAAGACCATCAGAGGATGTTCACTTGCTGTTTTGTCTGAATTCATTATTATTCCTCCAGCTTATGTTCTTCTTGATGTTACTGTGGCACATTCCCAGACACCTTCCAATCTGTTGCAGTTATTTTGAAATCAGATAAACAGACAAAGTATGTAATTTTAGGTGTGTTACTCTCGTTGCTGCTTTTGTATTTAAGCTATATTAATTTAAAGGGATCTTTTTGATGGTGTTGTAGTGTAAATGATCACCTTGTAAAAATTGTTGACTGTACTGATATTTAAATAGCAAATGTGAAACAGAGCATGTTTGGATTCACCCTTTTTTATTTATTTATTTATTTTCAGCTCCCCGGGTGAAGCTAAAAATAGTGCTCGCTATGGAGTACAGTTTTCCCCAGTGATGCAAATGGAAGTCGCAGGAACAGCTGCGCTAAAGCCAAGTCGTGTTAGATCAGCCTTGGTCACATGACCTGCTCTGTCATTCATTATTACTGAAACTCCCAAGTGTGCATATTACAGTCAACCCTGTTTCAGCTGTAAAAAGTGCAATATATATCATTTCATTTATAGTTAATTACATTTACTAAAACATTTATGTTTTGTTTGCTTGCATATGAATAGAAAGATCATAGAAACAGAGCTAGTGAGACAGAGGGAGGTAGATGGAGGGATGGATATTGATACATGCATATGTTTAGATAGAGTATAGATGGATTGATGGGGTATATTGATAGATAGAGATTAGGGATGCATGATATTATCGGACACATATTGGAATCAGCCGATAATGGCTTTAAAGGTAAATATTTACATCGGCCTCATATGAAAAATTATTTTGATATGTCTTGCAGATAAGGGGAATACATTAACTCACATTTGTTCAGGGTGTGCTAGTGATTAGATCAAGTCAGCAGTGTGGCTCATCTTTAAAGTTTTGCCCTAATGATGATTAGATTCACTGTATTGGATCACTGCATTTATACTGAGAATGCACATACAGAAAGATGTGTTCTTTATGCTGTAGAGTCAACAGTAATATCACATGCAGCTGCAGCGGCAGTAGCCTCCCCAGGTCCTAATGCCTGCTCAGTAAAGAGTTTTAATTCCATAGGGGGTGCTGTTTGTCTAATTCTAATAAAATGAAAGCTAAATACACACATAATATTTAGTCTGTGTTTTATTAAATATACCAGTAATTATTGCCATAAAATCATGAGTATGTTTTGATGTTTAAGGTCCGAAGCTAAGGCTTGCATGAACAAAAAAAAAAATCACAAACATGACACTTAAATTGAATAATTTTATACTGATTTATTTACTAATGTGTAATATGTGTAACTCATAAAAAATTGAGCTTTAAAAGATTTTCAGAATTTTTACAATTCTTTTGCTTTAGACCATTTACAAATGTTAAATCTTAAAATATTTTTTTTAAGGTTACCACTGCATATTTCTGAATAAAATAAAATATAATAATAATAATAATTTTCAATGTACTGTCATTATAAAATAACTTCATTATTGTTGTTTATAAAAATAAGTTTTTATTAAAAACTAACCAACAGTAAAACATAATTTGAATATAATTTCTACACAGGAAAGACTTGATGTTGTTTTCAAACAAAAGGAAACATATTGGTATCAGCATGTCTATTGGCCAAAATGACATAAAAAATATCGGCATATTGGATATCGGCAAAATACAATATCATGAATCCCTAATAGAGATACATGTATAGAGGGTTTCTGTATGGGGAGGTAGGTAGACAGGTTGGTTGGTTGGTAGGTAGATTATTAGTTGAACTCTAATGCCCTGTCTGGCCTAGCTCCGATTGTTGACCGATTGTTAGGGGGAAAAAAACAAAACTATGTTGAGGTCAGGGAACAGGGTCACTCTAAATTCATTGTGTTGACTGCTCAAGCCATAGTCTGCTTCAGGCCTTCTGCCTGTTTGAATTATGAAGAGGGCTGGATTTGCCCAATGTAGGGAAGTCGAAGTCGTGGCCTAATGGTTAGAGGGTTGGACTCCCAATCGAAGGGTTGTGAGTTCTAGTCTCTGGCCGGACGGAATCGGGGGTGGGGGTAGTGCATGAACAGTTCTCTCTCCACCTTCAATACCACGACTTAGGTGCCCTTGAGCAAGGCATCGAACCCCCAACTGCTCCCCGGGCGCCGCAGCATAAATGGCTGCCCACTGCTCCGGGTGTGTGCTCACAGTGTGTGTGTGTGTTCACTGCTCTGTGTGTGTGCATTTCGGATGGGTTAAATGCAGAGCACAAATTCTGAGTATGGGTCACCATACTTGGCTGAATGTCACTTCACTTCACTATGTAGCTCAGGCTTTGACATCACAGGTGAAAAAATAGCTGTTGGAGTATCCCATGGCTCACTGTTCCATAGCCCCTATTTTCCTCGCTCGCATAGGGCGCTCAAATGAAGTAGAAGTTGTTTCTTGTTTACATTGTCTGCTCGTATCTGGACAGCCATCAGTTTGAGACCTTATGTATAATTCATAGCTTTACCCGCATGAAGACTCTGCCCATAACGCCGCACCTCTCAGCTCACAGCTTTCACTGTCACAGTTGCTGCTGGAGAAATGTGATTTCAGAGGTGTTAGTGTGCAGGTTCTATGCAGTGATCAACTTTAAACATGATAAATGTACTTCTTGCCAGTTTGTTTGATGAGTGTGTGGCCTGTTTGCCCAAGAGTGGCTAACAAACCAAAATGAAACCGCCTAATTGGAGTCAAAATAAATCGGTGTAAACTATGGCTTGTTTACATTTATGTAAGAGATTACACTGTCAAAAAAAAATAAAAAATTGGCTGTTATCATAGTTTTTGTTTTTGTTATTTGTAATCAATTACAATAATTTAAATCACCCACTTTTAGTCAGAATAGTTGATTAAAATTTATTCATGTTTGATTTGAAATGATTGTCACAGGTGCCTGGAAATGATTTTATTTTCGTTTCCCTGAATAGCTCTCATTAACTCGATAGATTCAGATCTTGAGTGGCTTTGCTAACACACTCAAAGATTTACTTTCCGGGCCAGGCTGAGCACATGGTGATATCCGATCAGAACGAAACCTGATCTTAGTGTACACGCTGTGGGCACAGCACACCGACTACAGTATTTACACCAAGTGACAGGATCAAGCATGTTTGCGATGTGACAGAGGAGGCTTGAGGAGATGGGGATATATTTTGGATTGTGATGGACAGGCAGAGCACACCTTTGTTGACCTGTTCCCGCAGCGACTGTGGATCGAAGGTTAAGTTCCCATGAATGACAGAGAAATCTGATCTGCTGAACAGCAAGATTAATACCAAAAAATTTGTGTGCATTGTTTTGTGCCATTGCTTTGGCAAAGCATATCAGCCAAATCTCAATAGTTAGTGTGAGTAGCTAATGTGTTCAGAATCTCACAGCGACTCAATGAAGCTATGTCTGTGCTTTAAAATGTTCATTTCAAATGTAATTAATGCATTTCTCAACAAGGTCAATTTATGGGCTGTCTGTAACCTTTGATCAGTATGCCTGGTCCGGTGGTGAACTTCTGGAGCCGTCTGGAGCCAGATGGTCTTGTCTGGATCTCCTGTGGTGACAGTCTCTTCAAAAACCTTCATGCTGGGCTCTGATATATGGCCTTGACTACCTCACTGGATGCCACACCCTGAAGACAGATGTCTGTCCTGGGATGACACTCAACCCTCTGTTTTTATCGGCCAGCTTTTTCTGTTCATGGTTACAGTCTCTTATCTATACTCAGGATCCAAAATTGACTTTCCATTCCATTTTCCTTGATACCTTCTGCTAGTAGTACCTGTAACAAGTGAGCCTGCAGTAAGCAAGTAGATCATTAATGCTCAGTGGTTTTCATTTATCCTGGAGTTTAGTTTTATATCACTGATGCATGTGTGTTTTGTTCTTCCCACTTGTTGACTGAAGTGTTTCTCTGCTCCTGAGGCTCTCATTAATTGTGTGCTCATCTGAACCATATATCTTTCCATCACAGCTTAGCATCCTCTGTGGCAACACCAGAGTGAAATACTTCCTCCAGGGATGTGTTCATGTCCTTATTTCTGAGCTAACATCCACAGCCAGGCCAGTCCTATAAACCGAATCTTAGACATCTCTTGTCATTTAAGCCTCATGTAAGCTCTTAAAAACAGTTTGAAAAGCCACTTTGTCAGATGATCCTACATATTGCTTCTTAAGGTGTAATTATGTCACGTTCACATGCTCTGTGGCCAGAGAGAACACATTGAACACAGACTTTTTGCTTTGTGTAAAAATCCAAAGCATTCAGCAAATGGCTAAAGAAAAATTATCAATACTGTTGAAGTTTTATTTTGGTAAGATTTGAAAAAATGTGTAAATGAGTTGCCTATGCTCACCATTAGATTAATAATACAGTAAAAACACTGATATATGTGAAATATTAATATTTTAATTAACTGTTTTCTTTTTTCACATCTTTTAAAATGTAATTTATTCCTGTGATGGAAAAGCCGAGTTTTTAGCATCATTACTCCTGTCTTCAGCAGACCTGCCACTGCGTCATCTGAAAAAAGCAACACATGCCGAGAATCCCTTGTAATGTCTTGTAAAGAGGAGCATTTCTAAACCTGTAGTCCAAAAAAAAGAGCATTAAAACATGATTTTGCTCCAAAAAAAAAAAAAATCTGATGTGGCTTCTTATCACAGAATGATCCAGAAATGTATTCTATACTGTAATAAAGGCTATGTTGATTAGCAATAAACTATAAATGTACTTAATAATTAAAATACCCATGGTCCTTTAAAATAAAAAAACAGATAAATGTTTTTCCAGTAGTGTTTAATGTTCTTTCTGAATGTCATCATTCAAAGCTTTTCTGTCTTCTTTCGTTCAGGTAGAGTGATAGCTGTATTACTCAAAAATATGCATAAATAACGTTATTAGATTAATGTTTTACTTTTTTGACATACAAATATGAAATGTTGGAAAAATACAATGATACTTTTAAATATGAAATTAAACCACCGGTATGATTCATTCAATAAATGAAGCAAGTGACTAGCTTTAAGAATGGCTCACTGAATCATTGAATCGTTCAAAAATGCTGAATCATTCAGTAACGAAAGACAGTAGTGTGTTGCTTGGAGATGCACGACTGTTCTGCTGTGGCTTTGAACTATTTTCGTTAGCAAAATGGAGCCAAAATTATCAATAATATGTATCTAAAATGTAAATCAGTTAATATTACTTGTTTATTGAACTAAAGTTGTATAAAATCAATATCAGATTGTGCTGAAACTCAGGAAAACATCCATCTTGGTCGTGTGATTTTGCATATATTATATATGATATAAAATGATTATAATTTTGTTGCTCTTATAGTTTTGATTTCTCCTCGAGTCAGACAGGCTGAACGAGCCTCAACTGACGCCACCTTATTGTCAACACATTATCTGTTATTAGTCACTGTTTATATTGAAAGTGATAAAATCATAATCATTTTCGACTAATTTGGGTGCTGCCGTAGTTATTGTTTGTTATTAAAATTTGAATTAGGTTTCTTACTCGGTCGGTAAAATTCTTTAACTTTACAAAAATTAATTTCCCCTTTACAAAATCCACTTGTTCCGGACAAGCATTAATGTTGAGCCCTGGTTGGATCCCTACTGTTTACTGCATAACAGGAATATCACAAACTGAGTGTAGACCCTGAGTACAAACCTATGAAAAATATTTAACAGTAAATCTTGCAATTCCCCATTGATTTGCTGCTCAAAACCATTTAGCCTATGTATTTACTTATTTAATTTATTTATACAGGAGTCTTAGAATAGAATATACATAAACTTTAAAAGAACAGCATTTTTTAAATAATTTTCTTAATTTTCAAAACAGTAAAGAACAGCATTTATTTGAAAAATATTTTGCGTAACAATGTAAATGTCTTTACTGTTTTGATCCATTTAATGCATACTCGCTGAATGAATTTTACACCAACATTTGGAAGGGTAGTGTCTAAGACACCACAAAAGCTAACAAAGCTGCTTTTAAAAAAAATGCATTTTTCACAAAAGGTTATTCTTTCATAAATTTTGTTGGCACATGAAGCATTATAATTTATTGAAGAATACATTTGGCAGTGGTCAGTTCACCTAAAAGCGTTAACTGTATCTCAGTGGGAGAAGTAAAGCAAATAGGCCTATATGTTAAAATCTGTACCTACAGGGCAGGATGTCAAAATCAGAAAGTCAAATATCAGTTAATTTGCCTTTGATATCAGATCATCATATTTTATCCCTAACACTGACACTAATACTAGCTATGTTGTATCTCTTTTCCATTTTCATTGGGATAAACTGAATAAGATCCTTTGTTTTTGTTGCCAAACAGACAGCCTTTTACATCGTCCCGATATTCTGTTCCAGCACATGATCCCACTGAGCAGACAAAGATGTTCAAAAGAGTGTTGTGCAGAAATTAGAATATTACCTGCTGTTATTTATGCATCATAGCTCAAGTGCGTTAGTTCTCTGCCAAACCTGCGGTTGAATATGAGTGATTCCTCCAGCGCAGCTTCTAAAGCATCAGGCTGCACCACAGAGCATGATGGCTGTATTTTCATCCACCCACCTGACTGTGAAGTGTTGCCTAGCCCCTGCGGATGTAACCCCAGAATCATAGCTGTCCCTGCCTCGGCCTACACACCGCCAGCTGCGCTGTGTGCGTCAGGCAATCTGAGAGATGCTCTTTTACTGGGCCTCTCCTCACTGCTTCATCTTAGGCCTCTCCCAGCTGTCAGAAACCTGACAGCAGGTTTGATGTTTAACGTGATGTAGGTCTCAGCCTGTCAAACTATAGCATGAGTCGAGCTGTAGAAACAGACAAAAAATAGTGTGTTATGAATGCAGTTTCTGACATTGAACTCCAACATATCCAAAACCTCAGTGAATTGATCATTTCTTTACCTTTTCTGAAGCCTGCATAACTAATCAAATTAGCACTTCATTACAAATAGATTATTAAATATACAAAAACAGTTCAATAAAGAACAGTGAGTGATTCCCTCTTTTCTTTTGTTATATTAACATTCAGACATACCTACTGTAATACACGGATTTAGTACTATGTTACACTTCCATTGTTTTTCCCCAACAGTTCCCCAAACATTCACTTAATACATAACTGATTATGTTTGCGTGAATATTTAAATACTATAATTCTGTGTATATGTATATATTTATCAGGATCACCTGCTGGCAGAATCTCCTTTTATGCGAGCGCTTCAGATGTCAATTAGAACAAGAAGTGAGGAGAGAAAATGTAATTCTCTCATAAAATGTACAAATAAAGTTACTTTTAAATGTTCAATTACTATTTGGAGCATTGGGATTACTAGACGAGGGCTTAATGAACACATTTTTAATTGTTCACTTATTTATTTATTTTTTTTTCATGCATGGAACTCAAAATTAGACTCATTTTGCAAGCATGGGTCACATTATTTTAAACCAACAGAATTCTTATAAATACTATGTGAATATTTATTACATCAGCCATAGTTTGTAGGATTGATTGACTGTTTCTAACAACAGTTTTTTTTCTGAGTATCCCAATCTATCCTGTTGCTTACTTTGGTGTATTTGTACTTTCATTTTTTCCAGGAGGCACAGAAGGTGAATAACCCTATGAGCAGTCAGGCTGATGGCCCACCGAAGAACCTGAATGATAAAGATGACGCCCCAGCCAGCGAGGTGGGGTGGATGACCTCAGTCAAAGACTGGGCAGGGGTCATGATCTCAGCACAGACCCTTACCGGCAGAGTTCTGGTGAGACGGCTACACACATACACCCACCGAAACATCACATGATGCCCACATACAGTACATGCCTTTACAATCACAAGCAGAGCATATAATTCTCATTCATTTGTCACAAGCTACAACACCGTTAGCACACTGCGGATGTGTTTTTGTTTCTGTCAAGTCTAGAGGTCAAGATTATACCCAGATGATGATGTACAGGTGTTTTGCTAAATACAGTCTAATTAGCATGCCTCACGAAATAAAGGGCTTTTGGGAGTGCATTATACTGAATGGTGACTCGTGTGGGTGGCGCTCGTCATCGCAGCTGTTAGTGCTCCCACATTGCTAGGCACGGACAGGTCAATTAACAATGAACAATTGAGTCAATTTACCACATAGTGAAGATCATTTACTTTGGGAACGTTATGCAAATGAGAGCAGCCCTAATTTTATGACCTTCAGCAAATTATGGATGAAATTGTTTTGCTTTGTTGTTTTATACTCTGGTGGGTCTGCATTTTTGAAAGCTTTAACCCTTATACGCCAGTAGCATGTCCTTCATGTATTGTGAGTTTTCTTCAGTTCTGCATCTCATCTTTCAGGTGGGGTGGCTGTGGTACATGACCAGATTGGGAAGCAGGGCTCTCAGTAGACCAGTCCAGTGTAGTGTTTCTCTTTTCATGCATGACCGATCTGTAATTGGCTGTTCATACTGACAGCAATTAAATCACTGACGGAAGGTTGCAGTGCTGCGGTCACCATTAGACGTTCTTACTCGACTAGTGTGTAACTGTATTAGCAGACTATGAAATTAACTTCATTAACCACAGTGGCTGGTCAGTAACAGCCTGATGTGGCCAGAGATTTTTATTATATATATTTTTTTCTCCATAGTAAAATATGCAATTAATTCGGAGCACCCCCTAAATAGGTTTTTCATGGAGTGTTCACAATTAAGGTACTGTCAGTTTAGAGAAATTTCAATAGGCTATACATTGTATAAAGCCTTTCACAATGCTTTAGTTCCAGAACTAAATGTACAGTACTACTGGGACGATATTGCGCAAACTATTTCCCAGTACCATTTAAAATAAAACACTATGAACCACACCATTGTGAACGTACAAGATGTATGAACCACTAATTTGCAAGAGGGAAAGTAAACAGGTAGTGTAAGTCCAGCTTTGCGAGAGAGTTCAAAAGTTTTGTGAGGGAACGCAATTCATTTTCTAAACATTTTCTACCCACCATGATTTATTTTCCACCACCATGTCCTTTTAGGGGCTCCGTAGTTAGCAGCATATTTTATGTATATTTTAAGAGAGGTTTGGGGTTAATAGAATTGTATAATTTAAAAAATAGATTTTTCATATTTGAAGGAGCTATCCTTTTAGGTTCATGCAAACTGTGATGATGTCATTAGTTTGTAATTTGTTTGTATTTACACAAGCAAGGTAATTTTGAACAATTCAAGAGAGAAAGATGAAAGGGAACTCTTTTGGTTATTCGCGCACCACTCTGTATGCACACAGTCACACACACATGAAGGACACACACCCGTTTCAGTGCGAATACTGAACTGAATCCTATTCTGAATCTTCTGAACAGACACATGCACCTAAAATTATGACAAAATAACCATCTCGACATTCATTCAGGTAAATGCAGTCAGTTATGTCTCATGTGAATGAAAACATCTGAGAAAGAAATCAGATGTGATATGTATCATTATATCGGTCCCGTGCATCAGGTCTTAAAGGGAGGGCGGGATATAAATCCTGCTGCTGTCATTAAAGGGGTAGTTCAACCAAAAATGTAAATTTGATGTTTATCTGCTTACCCCCAGGGCATCCAAGATGTAGGTGACTTTGTTTTTTCAGTAGAACACAAACAAAGATTTTTGACTCAAACTGTTGCAGTCTGTCAGTCATATAATGTAATTGGATGGGAATCACAGTTTTGAGAGTAAAAAAAAAAAAAAAAAACATACACAAACAAAACCAAATTAAACTCTGCGGCACATGATGATACATTGATGAAGACACAAAACATTCAGTCTGTGCAAGAAACTGAACAGTATTTCTATCGTTTTTTTTATTTTTTATATATACCTCTGATTTTCATTGCACTTTCCGAACTGTCCTGAGCGCTTTCTCAACAGCCGGAGCTCGATGCGTCGTCTTCTTGGTTTACGGCGGATCGCATACTTATAAATGCATTACCACCACCTATCTTTCAAATGGTCCATTGACAATTGATCTATAATCTAAGTTAGGAGGGTCAACGGTCCATTTGAGAGATAGGTGGCGGTAATGCACTTATAAGTCTTCAATCCACCATAAAGAAAGATGACAACGCTTCAGGCACCGACTAATCTCAGTCCCAGACAACATGCCCACAGGGCATTGGCTAAATGTCAGATGCATATGGGACACAAAAGTGGAAACACTTCAGGAGTATCGAAGTTGTCATCGGATTGGTTGAAATCTACAGTAGTTCCACAAGACGTGTTTGTTGCGTTCTTTAACGTTCCACCTGGAAACAGAGATACAGTGATTCCAAACCCCTTCAAGAAAGAAGAAAACCGCCGTGTTTATATCTGTGATGACGAGCGCTTATGATCAGCTTAACAATGGATTTTCAAAAGTATGTGAAATATTTTAAGTTTGCGGCATACAATCTTTATAATATGTCCAAGAGTTTTACACACTGGTCTGTTATTGTGGTGACTTTCCATGCCTCAACGTGATGATGAACAAAAATAAACTGTGATTGTTTTTTTCACGTCAATCAAATTGCTTTATAGGCGGCCTTGGCCAATGAACGCTGCCATGAATTCTAGACCTTCAGGATTTAATTTGGTTTCGTTTTTGTACTTTCAATGCCGTGATTCCCATCCAATTACATTATGTGACTAACAGACTGCAGCGGTTTGGGTTAAAAAAAATATTTTTTTACCTACATCTTGGATGCTCTGGGGGTAAGCAGATAAACATCAAATTAAAAATTTTGGGAGAACTATCCCTTTAATGATCATCAAACAACAAAACAGCTTTGATAAAAATATATATTTAATTTATACAGTGAACACTATGCAGTGTCATTTTCCCTAATTATTACATTTCTGTACTACCATCCTTGCTTTATTTATAACATATTCTGTTCTATTTATCTATGGTTGTAATTTGTGGATTTGTTCTTATTTTTGCTGGCTGTTCTCTTGTCTCTTAAATCATGTTTAAACTTTATTAGTTAATCTTGAAGTATTTGCTGTGGTATCAGATAAGTACTTTCCTTTCAATTTAATTTATTTTTTCATATTTTCACCACATATCAAAAACCACAATGTGAACTGTGAGATTTGTGATCTGTTGCAATTGAATCGTGTTGATTCGTCATTGCAAATCACTGTCAGTGTGAACATCTCTAAATTCTCAAAGTATTCAGTATAGCTACAGCATGAGTGACATTGGTGTTGGAACATGTATTGATTATTTCAGTAATCTGGACAAAGATAGTGTTCATTGCTTTACTGACCTGTTATAATATTCAGTTCAGTTGCATTCCAGCAGGTAGAGCCAAATACTGTGGTGTGTTTGCTCAAAGTAAATACAATGAAATACAAATTAAGTGGATCTTTTATTTGGATCACACAGATATAAATGAATGTTATTCCCATGGCTCAACCTAAGCTATTGAGTTCTGTGCAAACAACTTAATGGGTTGGATGTACCAGTGGATCATATTTCTTTGCGGTGCAGATGGAAAGTGATAGTCTGGCTGGAATTCACCTCTAGACTGATGCACAGAGACACTATAGCAGTGCATACAGTGCGTACCTGTCAGTCATACGAGCAGCATTACCTTGGATCTGAGCTCTCTGTGCCCTAATGTCCTTATATACAGATAGAGCTGTGCTTATTGCAGGCTTTCACATACCAGCTGGTTGTACCACAGTGTGAGTTTGGGAAGAGACTTAATGACAAGAGTGCACTGAAAGTTTATTCAGTCTGAATTGTGAGTTATGAAGTGTTTGGAGTGATGTGCATGTGAAGGTGTGCTGTTAGTCCTCCTCCTGAGGCCTTCTCCTGACCCTTCCTTTAAGAGAACGCTCTATCAGTGGAGTTCTGTTGAGCAGGAGCATATTGTAATAGTGTGAGTGGGAGTTTTGTGTCAGGGCTGTGACTGCATCGTAAGTATTATACCAGCGAATGAAGGTCCAGCTGGAGCGCTGCTTCACACCCGTAAATCAACTCACAATCTTTCATGGGCCAAGACTCTCTCTGCCTCCACTGAACACTTAATTCATGTCTTTACATGACAACAATCTTTTAATCTCATGATCTCTTTTTTAGTTTCAGGTTAGACACCATATTGAATTTAACACAAATGAAAACAAGGCTGTAAGAGATAAACTTGCAGTCCTTGCACTGGTGCACACTATATAAAGTTCATAGATTACATCATTTTCACAAAGCTTTTGTCTTCTGAATTATAATTTGTATTTTTTCAGAAATGAGTTTCATCAGCTGGACAGTCGGTGTGTTGTTTAACATCAGTGCAATTCATTGAAAGCACTGTACTTCTATTACTTACAGCCTCAGGTTCATTCCTGTAAAAAGTATGGTGCTACCCTGACTACAGACTATGGGGCTCTGAGTATCAGTTCTTTTTTCTTTTTTCTTTCTTGTTGTATCTAAATCATTTGTATGACTTTTGGTCTATAAATGGTTATTTAACTTATGTTTTCTTCCACTGAATCTACAGTGTCAGGACAAAAGATTTTTATTTAGTTACATTTGCTAAATTCTGTCTGAATTGAAAGTGATGAGGCATGAAGACAATGTGTCTGACATATTGTGCGCCCAGTGTATTCTGATTAATGTAGAAATGACTTATAAATTGGTGTTAAAAAAGTCAAAACGATTCATGAACATGTTTTAAAATTCTAAATATTATGTGCTTTAAGACAGGGCAATTATAACAACATGTCTTTAAAGAAATACTATTTATTTTGTTTACTTAAAATAAAATTCGTAAAAAAAGAGAATCAAATTACAACCAGAATTGATAAATTCACATCCCTGTTGATTATCTATGGATACACCTGCATATATTTGTTTAAGTTCAAACATTTCATAGCCAAGTGTTTCCTCTGTTTCAAACACAGGTGAAAGACAGCTTCACTTAGCTTCTTTCTTATAATGAGAATATTTATCAAGAAGCGAAGCCTTCGTTACACCAGAGCTGCACAAATCTCATGAGAATGCCATCAATTTCTGCAAATGAGCAATGCTTTCATCAGCCTCACTCTCGCTCCCTGGCTTTCTCTCTTTCTCTTTTGCTTGAGTTGAACCATCTTTTTGAACCAAATGGTCATTGTAGCCAATTAGATTCAAAATTTTAAAAGCAATAGTAAAACACAGTAAGAGTTAGTGACAAATAAGCATTGCATGTTCTCCACACTGTTGATAGAGAGCTGTTGAAGGATTTGAATTACAATACAATAACCAATAAGCATAAATAGTTACCGTATACCGTTTACTAGTGTATTAACATTCACACATTCTAGTGAGCATTTTTGACTGATGACATCGTGTTGTGCATAGTGCATATGCATTGTGAGTGTAGTGAGTGAGTATGTGTGGGTGTCTGTGTTTTTGTGCAGCGGTGCTTCAGAGCCCATATGTACTATGAGCTCTGTGAGTGTATGTATAACGTGTGTGTGTGTGTGTCTGCGTGGGTGGATGTATGGATTTATGCCCTCTATCGAAGTTCTTTTTGCAGCTTAAAATCGCAATGAGAATCCGTGGACGCCGAGCCGGGCTGGTAGCCATGGCAACAGCAGTTTACCTTGGCTCTCTGTTATTCTGATGTGCAGAACTGGCAAGCTGTTTAGATCCTCGGCGAAAATAAGAGAATTTTCTTTTGAGCGCTCTGGTCACGGGGTAAATAACAAGAAAGATGAGGGTGACAAGCACCTGTCTGGCAGGAGGGTAATGTACTGTGTGGGGTGACATTGTGAAAATGAAGCCTCATAATGTTCATTAGGCTTGTCTGATGACTTTGAGGGCGCTAAGATGTCAGGTGTTTCCCGAAGGGAATCATTTAATTACGAGATCTATCACAATCCACCTACTGCAGTTTAGTCGTGTCTCCTCAGGCAGCGCTGAATTATAGTGTGCTAAATGAGTGTCGCTCTTCCATCTTGGACACGTCTTATGTAAATGATGGACACCAGACGAATCCTCTGCGTGCTATAGTTTCAACAACACTTCCCCCTCATAATAGCTGTAGACCATGCATCATTGGTCAATATATGGGCGCTGCATCAGTCAGCAACACTTAATAATAACCTCTGTGCTGCTGGCAGGATTAGTATTCTAGACAAATGTCCCCATATGCTCAAAAAGCAGCTACTCTTTTGTATTTGTCTATTTTCTTCTTCCGTCGTGGGGTGCAGCCATACGCCGGGCTCCCAGATGGCTGATGCAGCGTGTCATATATCTAACTCATCTCATCCATAGCACGAAAACATCATCAGACACCTAAACAAGAATTTGGTTTGGTCATAACGGATTACTTAGCGGCAGGCTTGGTTTGTAAATGTGATTTATCTCTCTCTCTCTCTCTCTCTTTCTCTATGTGTGTGTGTGGGGGCGGCAGGGACCGGAATAACAAAGACTCGGCAGCTGCTGATTGGAGACCAGTTCAGCTTTCTGTCTTTTAATGGCAGTAGATGGGATTTCGTTAATTGAAGCTTAGCAACAGCTCCCTAATGAGTCGTTTCATGCCTTTTCTTACTGGTTTAGGTGGCTCTCTTTTCATTCAGACAGCTTTATTGGTCGTTCTGGGAGGCAGGATTATGTCGGGGCTAGCATGCTCTGAAAGGTTCCTGTTCCTTCTGACACCACAGGGCTCACAATGAGATGAGAATGTTAGCCTCGGAGGAAATTAAATGAGTCTCCACCCACAGGAAGCGTGACCAGAATCCCTAGCTGCTTCTTGGCATGGAAGCACAATGAAGGGCAAATGTTAGGTGATTTAGAGGTTGGATAAAAACTTTACATTTTAAAATAATTGTTTTTTAACTGTTTTAAAAAAGAATTCATTTCTGTCATAGAAAAGATTATATTTTTTTGCATCATTGCTCCAGTCTTGGAGTAATATGCTGATTTGGTGCTCAAGAAACATTATTATTATTATTATTATTATTATTATTATTATTACCAGGGGAAAAATGCATTTTATCCTGCTTAAGGTTTTTTTTGTGAATGGAAAATGTGGTACTTTTTTTGGTCAAGTCACCTTTATTTATATAGCGCTTTGAACAAAACAGTGCCAGTGGCAAGGAACCGAAACTCCATCAGTGACAGAATGGAGAAAAAAACCTTGGGAGAAGCCAGGCTCAGTTGGGGACCAGTTCTCCTCTGACCAGACAAAACCAGTAGTTCAATTCCAGGCTGCAGCAAAGTCAGGTTGTGCAGAAGAATCATCTGTTTCCTGTGGTCTTGTCCTGGTGGTCGTCTGAGACCAGGTCTTTACAGGGGATCTGTATCTGGGGCTCTAGTTGTCCTGGTCTCCGCTGTCTTTCTGGGATGTAGAGGTGACTTTTAAATGTCTTTACTGTTTCTTTTGATCAATTTAATGCATCCATACTGCCCAAAAGTATGATTAAAAAACTAAATAAAAACAATAATAATAATAATTGAATGAATGAATAAAAATAAAAAATACTGACCCAAAACTTTTGAAGGGTAGTACATCTTCAAAAGACACAACACTCTTTGAAACTGAACACTATTGAATTAAATCCAGGCATGCTTATGGATGACTTTGCATTAAATATTTGAAATATATCTTAACACTACATATATGTCTTTGCATTAGATGACAAAAACACTCAACAAAGTTTACTCATTAGTGAACTGGATGGGAACTGGGTTCAAACATTCATTAAAAATCACCTTGCAAAAATGATTCAAATAAGAAATTCACTCGTCTCTTATGCGTCACCTATTTGTAGATACACTTGTTTTGATATTTGATATTTTGTAACATTATTAATTGTGCATTAACTGTACAAATACTTCCGTTATTACATTGACCAACACTGAAACATTAGCTAATATGAAACCCCGGCTTCTAGACCTAGAGTATTTCTTGGCTGATTTATTTGTCAAGCATTTGAGTAGACCTAAAAGCCCATCCCTCAGTTCCATTACCATCTGACAGCAGTGGTGGGCTACACCACTGCTAAATATACACATTACAACTACACATAATATACAAATAAAACAGGTACAATAGGTGTATTTAGCAGGAGCATTCAAGAGATTGAATGAACAGTGATAAAAAATAAAACACTATATAAACTGATTCCTAAAGTAACTGTATAACATTTCTTCAGTCAAGAGCAGTGAGTGATTTTTCTCTTTGTGATACTACGATATTTCTTTAAAAGCAGATCGTGGAGACCTTTTTATTGTCCATGATCAAATAATGTCACATCGCACACCCCTATCTGAGAGTCTGTTCAAAATGTTCTAACAGGTTCTGATAGGCCATGGTGCTTGTGTTTTGTTCATGCCTCCAGCCCCCCACTAGGAACAGGTCTGGGAATGTGAGCACCTGTGCAGGAGAGGTTATAAACGTGTGTGAAAGCAGAGAGAATCAGAATGTGCTGTGTCAGCCATCAGCCCTCTAATGACCTCCTGTCCTCCGACCCCTTCACATATATACCCAGCAGACTTACCAAACTTGGTCTTGACCAAAGCCACTGCCTCTATTGCTGGACTTTGAGTGTCTTTTCAGATTCTGCATGCACACCCATATGGCTCCGTAGCAGGAGACTGACAGAGATGGAGTGCGTCTGAATTAATAATTATGAGTTCCCATGGAGGGCATTTCTAATTTGCAGTTAATCTTTTGCTGCCAGTAAACTTATCAATGGGGGAACGGCTGTAATTGAAGGAAGAAATGAGTCAAAACAACAAAAATAATGACAAATCCATCAATCCCATGTGAAGCGTGACATTGAGAATTTGCACAGTAATTATCTGCCACATAAATCACATTTATATTATATTTTTGTAGTTCGGTTGCATTTTTCATACTGATTAAGACAAAGCCACATATTATGTCCCCATTATTCTTTAATATAATAGACCATAATTTACAGTGTTTGCATTGCAGCAATTGCTGATAGACCTCACATATTGAGGGGTTATATTAAATGCATAACCCTTGATATTTATTCTTGTGCTAAGTGTGCTAAGTTTGTGTAAACCAAAATAGTAAAATAAATTTTAGATTCAAGTTTGAAATTTAAATACAAAGCTTTATTTCAAATGCACCATTTATGTGGATTTTTTTGTATCCGATTTGAGTTTCAACGTACTATACTTTTCTTTTAGACATATTGTTATGTGTGGAATATTTGTTTATGCATATTCATTCATTTTACCATGGTAAAATTTGCCAAACATATAAGTATGTCTGAGATGGAAAGGCAGCTTAAGGTTTATCAGTTTGTTTATTTCCAACGTTTGTTTTTCATTATTTGAATGCTGAATCTTACATCTAAGTAAAGGTTACATCTAAGCAAAAAAACAACAACAAAAAAACACTTATCGGAGTGCAGTTCTGTGACATTTTATTTACTCAGTCAAAGCTTGAAACCCAAACTTACTTTATACTTGTCTCTCTTTCTTTTGCTGCCTTGTAGCAATTTAAACAGAATGAGACTGCATTCTAATTTCGTCTTTTTTTAAATTGTTTATAAAATGGAGAGCTATGTTATCCAAGGCCAGGATTGGAAAAACATTTCACTTTGTTTTCAAAGACAGCACTCAGCCGGGATCAGGTTAGCATAATTCAATACTCGTTTGTTTCTCCAGCAGAACTAATTTGCAGGCTGGAGGAAAAATCTCGTTTGAGATGAAGGGATGAGAGGAATGGAGCTCCTAACACCCACCGCAGAAATAGCACCCCTCCCGAGAGCACAGTCACGCCTTGTGCATAACACCACTCACAGCGAGCAAACACAAAGCATTCTGCTTTCCCCAGTCAGGAGATTCAGTGCTCGAAAAATAAAACCCATCCTCTGTTCTCAATGTTTGCCACAATTCACTGATTCAGTAAATATGTTAAGAGTGACATTGGATGAAATAACCTCTCCAGGCTTTGCTGCTGCTGCTGCTGCAAAAGTGTTCTGCTTCCACCGTGATGTGAGAAACTCTTCGTATTCATTTGTATCGCCATCATTCGTCAAAACAATCGATAGAAATTCAATCCTGATTCCTGCATTGATCCCGGACCTGTTCTCTGTGATGAATTGCTGTTTGTGTATGGAAACAGAAGACACAGGGTGTGGTCAGTAACAGACCTGTGCTGCAGTCGCTCTGGGTTTGGAGCTTCTCAAACAGTCCAGCATCATTTCTGGACTCACAAATGACATCCTATAATATGGCCATGGTCTGAACCAAGATTGTCTTTAATTTGCTATACTCACAATACCACTCATGTTGTACTGTATTAACAATCACATTTTAACATTCAGCTATTATAAAATAATAACAATAGTAATAATAACAATAATAGTATTGAATGCTCATTTTATTATTTCATATTGTATATAATTAATTATTATTATTAAGAATAATCGTTTTTATTATTTGATTATCATTATTATACAAATGTAAAGTTGTAATATATGCACTTCCATGTAGCATATTAAACCAGAGCAAGTTTTATCAAAAACTAAAAATAATAATAGCTGCAATAAAAATAGGACCTAAGATTTGGTGTAAGATTTACTTTGAAAGAGTTTTCACTCAGAACTTGCTAGTAAATTTCACAAACAATTATAAAGAAACAAGCAACGCATTGAATTAAACATGGGAATTTTAAGTAGAATGACTTGTACAATGTCTTGTGAAACTTATTCCAACAATCTGTTTTATTTACAGCTTTTTACATTATGTATGTAATTAAAGAAGTTCTTTATTCTCCTTTGTGCTTTTCTGATTTTATCACATTGTGTTTTTATGCTAAACTAGCAGGCAAAATTATTCCAAATTATGTAAATGTTAAAGTGCACCCAGCCTTCTGTACATGCACAATTCATGATAAAGTTGAACTCCCCAAGCGTGTAATTACTGACTTGAGAAAATAAATGACCAGTAAATATTACCTTGTATACTATAATATACTGTTTAGTAGTGTATTTACTTTATGCCAGTTGCAGAATCTACTCTGGAAGAATTTTGAGGTTTGGGTGCTGCAGTAGCACTAGGTGTATGCTATATTTTGACATTATACCATTCAAAAAGCTATGATATGTTATGATGTAATATATACTATAATAATACACAAGCCACTCTAGCACAGGAAATGCTAACTACTTTTAGTTCATGAGAGCATGATGCCATGTAATATATCCGTGGACACTGGAGTTGCAACACGTCCGCTGTGGATTACTGCAGGATGAAAGCAGACAGGATGGGATTTTTGAACGGTTTGAGACTCTGGAGTGCAGTGTCAGTTCAAAGCAGTTCATGTTAGAGGAAGAAATAAAGGCTCACAAACAACTTCATGTGACTGCCTCATATATATGATATAACACTGTCAGTCATTATCCATCTATCAGTCCACCCATCCATCACTTTATATAGTCACATATCATATGTGCTTGTATATGTAGGGAGAGATATGGTCTCCCTTAGTTTCTGTTGGCTAACTTTAGCATTGCTTTTTTTCTCAATTTGTACATATTAATGATGTCCATGCCACTCTCATTATGAGCTTTCGTAATTATGAAGCTGTGACTTATACTCCACCATTTATTCCTCGATTCATTAGACACCCTTCTCTCCCATCCCTTCTGAACGGAGCCGAAGCCTCTGGCAGCCATACTGGAATAGATTAGCATCATTTCCATTTGATCCTTTGAAAGGTCAGAAGATAAGACACACATCTCTGGGCCACCCAGCCACACACACACACACATGCTGATGTCAACTAGGAGACAGCATACTGGTCTGTCTGACATTCAACCCCTTCTTCATATCCTGATGTTTTGAGAATCAATCAATAGTGTTTACTCCCAAAATAGGAGCTTTGGTGCTTTGCTTTCTCATATCAAAGAGATGGTAAATATCAAAAAGTATCTATCTTTCAGAATTCTATTTGTGCAAAAGTTCATCCTCCTGTTTAAAATGTCTATTATCTTAGAGTCCGTGGCCAAATTGACTTTTATAACCCAACTGTTTCAAGAGACTGTTAAGTCAAACAGACAGCGTGCCCTTTATTGTTTATTCTGTGGTTAATCAAGACCACTTAGCTAACTGCAGTGTTTCAGGTTTGCCATGTGAAAAAAAGCCTTGGCTATTAGATAATTAAAACAAGCCTCTGAGACTCTTGGCTAATGTCAGAAATAATGATTTTTCATATTTAAAGTGTTATTTATGCTTGGCCAAGATATCCAGGGCCCATTATTACATGGCTGTTGGTACTGTCTATTAAATTTAGCCCTAGACTTAATGGGTTCTGTCCAATTTACCCATTAAGATACAGTGACTGCGCACATATCCTGTAGGCATTGCATTGATGCACACATGATTTTTGATGGTTAAAAGGCCATTTTAATTATTAACAGTAATTAATTTAATTTCAAGCCTCAAGAAATGGTCATTTTGGATGGCATTTCTCTAGGCATGCAATGCATGCTCGTAGTTTCTGTGCTTCAGTTTACTTAAACTGCTTAAACTGTAAATGTTTTTTGTTGTTGATGTCGTTTCTTTGGCCATACACTCCGCGAGCCACTCAGAACGGTCTCGATAGCCACCAGCTGAGAAACACTGCTCTATACTGTACGTCACCAGAGTCATTTTCAACAGAAGATGCAGTTATGACATTTTGATTTAAACATTATGAGATTTATGGTCCACGTGTTCAACTAGAGTATTGTGATGTGCCACGCAGTGATGTAATTTCACTTCTGATTGACAGGGGACGTGGGATGTAGTGCAGTTGTGCATTGTTGTGTGAGTGTATTTACTGTGTGTGTGAGGGCATCAGAGCATAGATAGATGTGGCTGACTCATAGACTGAACACATCAATCCATAGAGACAGAAAGTTGTCAGGAAGGCCATAGCCAGGCATCTAGGACTGGAAAATTGCCCTCAGTCTTCAGTCTCTAGCACACTGTGTTGTTTTATCCTTAATGAATTTGATTAAGATGTCAGCCTCTCATATTTAAACAGTCTCAGGTGAAGTCTCGGACCATGCTCGCTCATCTTTCATGTTACTATTTGTAGTGAGTGAACCTCAAATTTCAGCCTGCTTCCAAACCTGAGTGCATATTGGTGTTAAGTTTTCAGATACAGATTGTTTGGCATTATAATGAGTGTGCTTTTTTCTTCAGGCTGTTGGAGTCATAGCTAGGTCCATACGGAATCTGCGTCTGCAGAATCCCATGTAGAATTTGGAACGCTGGACATTGACAAATTTCTACACATTTATGTTTATTATTCAGCTTTTTATCTATTTGCCTAATAATGTAAGCTGCACGCTGGTCCATTTAACACATTTTCCCATGTTTAAATCAATTCTGTGCACAGAAAGTGCTTAAAATGTCTGCTGATTTCGTCTGAGCTGCTCATAGCTTGTGCTTCCAGCTCTCTTTACGAAAGTGGACAAGCAAAAACGAACTAATTTGCGTTCTATGAAGAGATTATATATCATCTGTCAGTGTGAATGTACCACACACACATAGGTGTCTCTTTTCAATGGCAGTCTTTGCTAGATTAAGGCAGGTTGAGTCAGAGGCAGTGGGTGGGAGATTTCAGTTCTTTTCAGACTTTTAGAAGTAAGATATCAGGCTCAAGTTCCTGCATTGAATGCATAAAGAAATATAGTTCATGACGACATTTCTCAGTCAGACCCTTTCTGGTAATATTTTCTGCTTTTATGTTGTGTTCTATTTTTTTACGTAGCACCTACAAAGCTTATTCATACCAAGTCCAATACCGATTTTCAGCAACTTTTTCAACACACCATGGTTTTAAAATGTTACAGAACCCCTTAAAGAGCACCTATTATGCCCCTTTTTACAAGATTTTATATTTGTCTTGGGTGTCCACAAAATGTGTCTGTGAAGATTCAGCTCCAAAATACCCAATGGATCATTTATTATAACAGCTGGAAATGTATCATTTCATTAAAGAAATTATTTCATATTTTCATAGTAATAATAATAAAATTAAGAAAATAAAATTATTGAAGTTATAATTCACCCAACCAAAAATGACAATTCTGTCATCATTTACTCACATGGTCCAAAAGAATATAAGTAGTAAGTACATTTTATAAAAAAAAAAAAAAAATTCTTGCTGAACCTACTGATGCTGAAAATCATCTTTTCAGAGTAATTTCTTCAAATTTGATGTGCAATTAATTACATTAATTAATCACAACATCTTGTAATTGATTAGATTCAAAATTTTAATCGCTTACCAGCCCTAGTTTTAACTTTGCAAGATCAGTTTGTATGCTCAGTCTGATGTGTTAAACAGGGGCGTCGCACCCGTGGGGGATGTGGGGGTTTTAACACCCACACTTTTCACGGTGAGAGGGTTCGACACCCGCACTTTTTTTGCAGTTTTGCCCTAACGCCTTACTACAGTCGCTCCTCCGTTTCTCTGGCCGCTCTGTGTCTGCGCTCGCCGCGGCTGCCTCCTCCCCCCTCCCTCTCAAACATTGACACCGGGTTTGAGTGTGACCGGCTGATGATTGGCTGTTCTGCCTTAAGTCCCGCCTCTCTTGGCATGTTATTGGTCATCTCGTGCTGAGGAGGCGGGAACTTATGGTTATGGTTATTTACGTCTCCCTTTTCCAGGTACTTGGAATGAGAGTTTATGCTTTCAAAGTTTTTAAATAAGCTTGATATGTGTTTGGGAAGATGTTCTGTTATCGTTTTGTTGACATGTCGAGTGTTTTCGGTATTATATATAATGCTAATTGCTATTTTTGGGAGATTGTTCAGCAGCTATTGTTTGCATACCTGTTGAAGAACTATGAAAGAAAATAGTATATTATTTTAATGTTTAAAAACAGTAAATTGTTACATTATTTATACCATCAAAGAAAAAGCTTTGTGTGGGGTTTTTTTTCTCCCCTTCTCTGAGTTTTTTTTTTTTTTTTAATGTAGGATTATTTTTTTCCCCAGCCAAATGCTGCAAGCCGGAAATCCGGCACAGTGCCGAGAACTTTAAGCCCTGCATTTTGTAGCCCTCTGTCAATGTATTCATCATTTTTATTGTTTATAAACAAATCACATCCATCCCCCACACTTTTGAAAAGCTTGCTACGCCCCTGGTGTTAAATAGATTTGAGAGCACTGCATTCTTCAAAAAGTTTTAAAATAGTATTACAAATGCTAGGTTCAAAACGTGTCTAGATACAAGATTGTGGAATGTGTTTCTGAAACCAGATTCTGCTGTGATCTATATAGCATAGCCTTTGCCCTGTGGTGCATGATTGAGGGTCTTGGTCTCAGATTCACATAGGATATGCTGTTGTCGCCAGTGTCACATTTACACACTTAATTGCTTATCAGTGCAGTCAGCAGCTAGCTTTGCTTAAGTTTCTAGATTCTGTTTCTAGATTAGCAGAGATTGGACAGGGTTGCTCATCACCTTCCACCACCACATATTTGCCATGACGTCACAAGGCAGTCGGCACACAGCAAAGATCCACGCTCAAGTGCAACAAATCTGGTAGCAAGGATGAGTGGGATTCAGTGTTTACTATATGGGATTATTATGATTGACTTCGATATGAAACAGCATTGAAAGATATGCTTGCTCTGTTCACCTCCCAGAATGCCCTGGAGTGCATCTAATTCACTGCCTGATTGGCATTTCAATCTGTTAACACACTTCAGCAGGGTGTAACCCCACCAGATCACCACAGAGGATTTGTTCCAGTGGAAATCACTCAAGTTTCTGCTTGAGACTCACAATGAATCAAAGCATGTATGTGCTTTGGACCAGTGACTCTTTGGACCTACTTTCTCTTCCTTGTGCCTGACTGCCTGTGATGCATTACAATCCTCCGACAAGAAATGTATCCATGTTATTATTCTCATTATTCCAAGTCCAAGTTTATTGACTCAATATTTCAGCTTCAAAAGTCCACTTGATGTCACGGTGACGGATGACAAATATAATGTGCACATGTACATTCTGACTCGTTATTTATTTGCTAACATCTCTGTGCTCTCTGCTCTGCGTCGAAACTGAATCTAAACCAATAAAACTTTAAGATTAAACGGTTCATTTATATTATTATAAAAATGGGAGAAAATGTAAAGCGCAATTTGGCAGTCGAAGTGTCCCTCACTGGTTGACATAGAAACATGAAATGCGCTCAAGACTGCAAATGCGTGCTAGCTGGATCAACCTAAAATATGCTTTAACACAATTTGAGCGTCATAGAAAACATTCATGTGACAGTTCACCTCCGATTGTGTTGCTGATTTGAAATATATTAAATATTAGTATGTTAAGTCTGCAAGCATTATCACCATGCGTGCACTTGCATTAACTCTGAGTCTGCGCGCTCTGCTTTTAAAGGCAGAGAGAGAGAGAGAGAGAGAGAGATCGCTTTTTTTGGCTCACTCTTTTCTTTTCCTAATTTTACAAGTTGTAAGTTACAAAAAACACAAGCAGTGTTTGATCACGGCCGGGTGTGCTCAGAGTCCGATGACTCCGATCGCACGGTATTACACACAATATTAAACAGTCCTTGGACCCCAGGTAACCGATTCGAACCCGACCTGGACCCAGGCTGATCATTTAAAATATAGACCCGTAAGGGTCCCGGGTCAAAGGGTCTCAGGTGCACTGTGAAGACCTCTAGCTGTAGCATATCCTGAGCATAAGCCACACCGTCGCCGGTTCGAGTCTTGGATGTTAGCAGGAGTTGTAGGTGGGTGGACTGAATGAACAGCGCTCTCTTCCACCCTCAATAGCCATGACTGAAGTGCCCTTGAGCAAGGCACTGAACCCCGAGTTGCTCCCCGGGCGCTGGATCTATAGCTGCCCACTGCTCTGGGTGTGTGTTCACAGTGTGTTCACTTCTCACTGCTGTGTGTGCTATTGGATGGTTTAAATGCAGAGCACCAGTTCTAAGTGTGGGTTACCATACTTAGCAAATGTCACAACTTTCTCTTTCTTTTCTTTTTACGTCTTTATTGGGAGAGGATGTTGATGGATTATCTACATGACTCCGACTTCACAAGATTAACGATGTGCATAGACAACAGAGAGAGAATCAAATTCAGTGCTTTTATTTCCAACTGCGCTCATTCATGGATTGATTCTAATTTTTGCGTAACTGGCTGTTATGTTATATCAAGTTTACTAACTACAGCAAATCAAGTACCTGCACGCTGTGTTGTTGTCTCGTCTCTGCTCAGATGGGCTGCAATTCTCAAAATACCTAGAAGGGTCTGGCTGCAGACTTGCACTCTCAGACACTTGTGTTTCCGCTAGCGACGTCACTTGCAGTCTTTATTTTTTTCTATTAATTGATAACTTTTTGTTTGAGTCTCTCAACATTTTACAACAGTAGTCAGGTGGTGAAGACAAGAAAAAAGAAACTAAATTGCAATGTCACTTGCAATCACCACTTGTACTCTCCGTTACCTGTGACGTCACTTGCAATCAACACAAATTGTGCGTGTTGCCAATGGAGACAAGACGCTGTGGTGGTGATTAAATGGTTAAAACTAAATTAGTTGGCCTACTACTATAACTTACAGAGTCCTGCAAGAAAAAGACAAGACCGGCAAATCCGTGGCCACAGAAAAGCAGAATATGAACGCAATGCACAAAGTCTTTCGTTAAGCGTTTTCCTCCTGTAGAAAAAACAAACACTTATTACGGCAAAATGTATTAATATGCATTAAGTTCAATTAAAAGACCAAATTCTATATATAGTTATTATTTAATATACTACAAGGCAAGCAGATGGCTATGAACACAATGCACAAACTTTGTCCTCCCATACAGCAAAACGCTTAATGTGGCTTAATAACAGACTAAAATGATAAAGATGTTGCCTCAACGTATATACAGACCAGCAAATATGAACGTGCATTATGAAATGCATTAAGTGATTTTAAAAGGATCAACTCCGTTTAGGCAAGCAGACGAGTACAAAACGCAATGCGTTAAATTGTACGTTAAACGTTTTCCTCATATAGAAAATCATTATAAATAAAACACATAATGTATCTTAATGGACAAAGACAACGAGTTGTAGACAGTTTATTTTATATGGAAAAATGATTAACGTGAAACTTTGCGTGTTGCGTTTATTCTGGGCTCACCTGCTTGTATTTTAATCATTTTAATGTATTTTAATAATGTAGAGAAGCATATTGAGTTTGGCCTTTATCATCTTAGTCCATTAAGCCACATTTTGCGGTATATGAGGAAAATACTATATGCATATTCATTAAAATAATTAACTGTATATTTAATTTGATATTTTAATAGCATCTTAATATATTAAGCCATGTTAAGTGTTTATGTTTTTCTACGGGAGGAAAATGCTTAGCGAGAAACTTTGCGCAAGCATTCATATTCTGGTGTTCTGGCCACGGATTTTTCTTGCAGGACCCTGTACGTTATAGTACTAAATTAGGTTTAATAGTTTAACAACCATCACAGCATCTTGTCTCCATTGGCAACACACACGATTTGTGTTGATTGCAAGTGACGTCACAGGTAGCGGAGAGTGCAAGTAGCGATTGCAAGTGACATTGTAATTTAGTTTATTTTTTCTTGTCTTCACCACCTGACTACTGTTGTAAAATGTTGGGAAATTCAAACAAAAAGTAATAAAAAATTCAACTAAATAAAAAGTAAAGACTGCAAGTGATGTCACTAGCGGAAGTGCAAGTGTCTGAGAGTGCAAGTGTCTGAGTGCAAGTGCAAGTCTGCAGCCAGACCCTCTTGGAAATACCCACAAGATAGCAACATTTAACAGTGAATCTGATATTACAAAACCGATATGTTTAATGGTAAAATGCTTAAATATCGGGGAAAATATTGTTAAATCGATATATCGGTCAATCTCTAATTTTTATATATCTGCTTAACATTTCTTTTGAAAGAGGTATTATTTTTCAGATTTTTACCCAAAATATTATTGAGTGATATAAACACATGTAATGTGTGTTTTATTCAAAACTGGATGCCAAATGGTTTATCTGTGTTCTTCAGGTGGTCTTGGGTATTTTCATAATGATAAACTATATTTTTAAGCCATTTCTAATCGACATATATTTTCTGCCTCATTCTGTGATAATAAGCCACATCAAATCAAAAAAGGAAGTTGATGTTGTGAAGTAAAAACTAGGTGACTGACTTATGCAACTACAAAGTAAAAAGGAGAACAAATTCAGGGATGCATTTAAAACTCAATTATGTACAGATCAAATGCTGCTGTGGAAAAAGTAAAAACTCTTATGTGGCTCTTTCAAGCTGATGCTGAAAAAGTGAGAAGTGGTGTTTTGCCTTTGGCTGTTGAAGTGGGCTGATTTACTGGAGTGGGTGAGGAAGACTGAGTGTGTACTATATGTGCCTGAAGCAAAAAAATGAAAAATCTCCTTTCCTTATTTTCCTTATTATGCATAATATATTAAAGTGAGAGATACACCATTAAAAATAAAAAAGTTAAAAAGAAAGAGCTGTCATAATTCAAAGAATATTCTGAAATGCATTAAGCATGTGGCATTGGAAGGAGATAGCACTGCGTTTATATTGAATGATTCAGATGTGATTGAGTGTGTGCACGTGTGATCAAACTCTCTCTGGTGAGCTAGGGATGCATCCATTCTTCTGACAGAGGCTTTGGCTTCTTGTTTATGAAAAGGAAGACGTAGGTACACTAATGCTTTATCAAATGTCAGGGCCAGTTTACTTCACTTTATATGCTGACAGTTTGGTTGGCCTTGAGAGTGAGTCAGTTGCATGCTTAAACACTTCTTCAGAGAGCCATGTCCAACGATTTTTTATTTTTTATTTTTTATAAAGGATGAGGTTTTTGAATGGGTATGTTTAAAAATGAATTAGCTTACTACATACTAAATAATATGCAGTATACACCTTATGTTGTGCAGTTTTGATTTGAAAAACTTGTGAAATTGAAAGAATTTTCTTGTAAAATGTACTAAATAATCAAACTGTGTGTGGAGTGGTCTGCCATCTTTTATCACTCTGTAGATCTGTGTTTTGATTTGTTGTCAGCCGCTGTGGTCTGTCTCGATGGCAGATTGTATTCTCAGATATAGTGATATGCGTGGGAGGGGAGGATTACAGTCATAACTTTACCATTGCATCTCAGAGTAAACAGGCTGGAGACAGATGTGGAGATTGCTCACTCTGATGGCTTTTGTTGGATTGATTCTTTAGACAGCACACTGCTCCCTGTTTGAATTGTCAGTCTCGGTTAGTCTTCCCATAGGAAGTGACTGTAGATGCAAGGCCCTGCGAAATGATTGTGTCTAACACTTTTATGCCTCCTGCTTGTCCCCCCGGAGGCTGTAGCGGCTGAAAAGTCTTGTCTTTAATATTAGAATCCTAAAAGCCCATTGTCACCTGGGGTTTTAGCTCAGTGCTGTGCCATTCTTTGAACATTTACCTCAGGCGTGGATGAAGCTATTCAGGATTTTCAATTTGATGCAGAGAATATTGTGTGGTGTTACTGTGCAAAAAGCCTACTTCCATAAATCCATGATGTCGGAGCTGGCACTTAGGCCAACATGCTGGATTTCATTTGACTTTCATGAGATGATATATTGGAAGAAAGTTCACTTTTCTTTTCTTTCTTTTTTTATTTTTATTGATGACTCCTTCCAGGGTTAATAGATATTTGATGATTATTTCAGATGATTTTATCTGTCTGAATTGTATTATATGAACCCACATTCAGTGATATTTTCAAAGTCTACAAGCGGTACAAAATCAGTGGCACAAATTATTAAAAAGAGTGCATTTTTACTAGGTTTTTAGTTCTTGTTTTGGAATGAACATTTGTAATGCATTTTATTGTATTTGTATATATATATATATATATATATATATATATATATATATATATATATTTCCTAATTGGTTTACAGTTATTTAATTTAGAGTCCTTTAATAACAATATTACAATTAGTAAATATTGTTAAGGAAATCTTTGAATGTATTCATGAAGGTTTTTATTATTTAACTCATCGAGCAGGCTATTATCAGAATGAAACGGCCTCAACCAGTACTCTTAAGAAATCAACTTGTTTGCTGCAACATTAACTTTCTGAAAAAATCTTTACTGAATAGTTTTGACAAAATAAATCTTCATATGTAAGGTATGTGTCAGCTCAAATTAAATAAAACTGCAGTTTGGTACCTTCCGTGTTGTGTGGGTTATTAATGAAATTTCAACTACAATCTTTGGTTTTAATGGCTGCCTGCCACTGTTCTGCTGTGAGTATCTTAGGAAGAGAGTAAGAAACAGTGGATGTTAGGAAATGATTTAGTCCCATTTTCTCAGCTATGCTGCTGACACACGCAATTTACAAGCTGTAAACTGTATTTATCCACCATGCTTTGTGGTGTGTGCAAATAATATTTAATCACAGCTGTAGAGGTCTTCACGTGTGCTGCAAACCCGTCATTAACCAGGAAGAGAACATAGGAAACCTGAAATTAATTAGGTAAAGAATGGTGTCACTGTTCTGTTTCCCCAGACACTTCATCATTTCAGTCTCATTTCTTCATGAAGAAGAAGAATGCTTTGCAAGGGGTGAGGAGCTTCACTAAACACTTTCACAAGATGATAAAATGTTAACAGCTGACTGGATTAAAGTCATTAAAGGTCATGAGCAATTAGTTTAAATTGCACATTCGGCACAGTTCTACATTACCTTTGTTCTAGTCATTCATAGCCGGACTGGACAATGTTTAATGCACATTTTAAAACTTATTTTTTCTTACTTTGCCATTAAATTCAAATTCGTTAATAATGCTTTCTAATACAACCGCTGAGAGGGTGACTGCAAATTTGATTTTCAACATAATCAAGATAATCAATATCTTGATATTTTTAACAATATAAAATCTTGATATATATATTTTTTTTCATTTTTAGGAATGTCAAAGCTATGCTATTGTGGATTCTTCCTTTGTTATTAAGGCATGTATACATCTATGTATGGTATGTGTATATATGTGTGTGTGTGTGTGTGTGTACACACAAGATTAAGTAAAATCCACTTAACTTCAGTAAAAGTAAATAAGTAGTGAATAAAAAAGAAAAAACTTTTAGATTTTCTAAGTTGAATGCAAGTATTTACACAAATGCAATGTATTTCATTTTTAGACATAAACTGTCATTAAATAACTATCGTACCACCTAACCACGGTACTACTTCAGCAAAATTATTATTATTTTTCCCAGTGTGCTGTTTAGGGCAGGTTTATCACACATAAATTATGCCACAATAATAAACCCGTATTTTTGATCAAATAAATGCAGGCTTGATGAGCAGTAGAAACTTCTTTCAAAAACATTAAAAATAGTAATGTTTCCAAACTTTTGATCTGTACTGTACATACTGAATGATTGCCTCTAATAATGCCTCTAATAATGCGCTCACTCATTATATTAGGCAAATAAAACACATTGTCAGTTATTATTAAGGCTCTGTTGATGTCCATGATTATTCCTAATAACACAGAGATCATTTGTTGTTGTTGAACTTCTAAACTTTCTAAAGTAAATGTGGCTAAACTCTTGATGCTGGTCTTCAAATATCTTGGGACATGTTGATGGACCTCATGTTGTTCGCTCCGAGACTTTGGCTCTTATGGAGAATGAACATATGCAAACACTACTGAGATAAAAGTACGTGTCCTTCCTTGTGGAGACAGAGTAAGTGAGCAGTGATCTGGCCATGTTCATACTGAATGTTGAGTGTGGAAGCAGCACACTGGGCCAGGCCTGAATCAGATATCAGTAAGTGCTAATGACAGTTGACATGCTGACTCAATCTCCAACACTGAACACTCAGCAGCTCTTGTATCTTACACACTCACTCACACACACACTCACACACTTGCTCTGCTGCTGGATACAACCCTTTCCTTTAAATGAACTGCATTTTGGATTATTTATAGCTCATTCCTACTGCGTTATCAAATGTAGTCCAGATATTTGTTAATTAGCATTGGTAAATTATTACATTATTACACCTGTTGTCTCTCAAGGTTTACACTTTTTGCTTATTCATGATCAGATATTTATTATTTTCCAGGTCAGTCTGACTGTCAAGTTCAGATTCAGGAGTATTTAAATAGAAACAGAAATACTGGCTAATAGATATTGGAATGTCTTGTCATCGTATCAGTGTCTTTGACAGAATCCCACACATGAGGAGGTCATTTTGGAGAGGAAGTGACCGTTTATGCGTTGATGTTTTCAGTTCCGCTGCATAGTTCGGAGTGTCTGTGAATGTGTGTGTGTTTATGGGATCATGCCTTAGGCTGCAGCAGGAATAGCTCTGACACGGTGACAGAAGGCAAGAGAAACATGGCTACTGCCGCTCGCAAATCTCAGCAGGGAAATGTCACACTTTTCCTCCCTAATTTCAACACACATGAACGCACAAATACGTACACAGCTGACACTCAGGAGTGAAACAGCCCTTTCACTGTTCTCTGAACAGCAGGATGCACACACATTTACAAATGAGTCATGCTCTCTGACATCAAGCATTATTCAACTAGTCTGCTAACTTTACACACTTAGAAAAGTCCACAAAAATACGGTCAATATTTAGCACTTTTTTTTGTTATAAAGCACTTTTATGATTTTTTTAAACCTGCATTTTGAATTACGCTTTGCTACTTTGACAATGCAGCCTGTTCATTATCATAATAAAATGCAATCTGTGCTGTTAAGTGTTATCACCGTACCGCCATAATGTAATGCAAAACATTTAGTTTTACATTGATATTGGAACACGAGTGAAGTAGGCTATAATTGTCATGATCACCAGCTGGAGTGCCCATGAGCTCCACCAGTGGGCACGTCATCACTGACTTTTGCCATTCACCCTGGACTACATTTCCCATAATACTTTGCTGGAGTCATCATCTATTGCATCACCTGTCTCTCATTAGATCTCATCATCAGTTCACAGCTGTCTCACAGTAGAAAGACTAGTAGTAAAAGACTTTAAAAGATGCACACACACTTCGCTGGTGATTGTTTAGTCTGTAATGATTCCTAGTTTCTGTGTTCCTGCCTAGAGGTTGACCGATAGTGGATTTTGCCAATACCGATAGCTAGGTTGGACCACACTGGTACTTTTTAAAATGGTTGCTGAACAAAAACTAAAATAGTGCTTTATTTACCAAATAAATACAAAAAAAAAAAATAGTTCTGAACCATACTAGTAGTAGTAATAATAATAAAAGTAATAATAATAATAGTAATAGTGAATGTTGAACATTACCACACTCTAATAAGACCCTATGAAATCTGTTTTATTTATTTTTTCCCATATTCCGTTATTTCCTTTTAAATTTTTCTGTATTCTGTAATTTTTTTCGTTTTCATTTTTCTCCATTCCTTTTTAATAGTTTATTAATCAAAATCTAATTAATTAAAACCATGAAACATACATTTTCACATCAATTTAATAAAAAATGAATGAAAATTATGTTTACATTACATGTTAAATGCATAAAAAAAACATAATTGTATTTTTTTCTTTAAGAAGCCTTATAATTTTTTCCCCCAAAAAATGATGTCTTGTGTATTTAAATGTTTATTTTATTATCAAATCAAGGCATGAAACATTAATTTCACTTATCTTTTAATTCCTGAAAATTAAGCAATTTATTTTTTTTTTGAAAACAAATAGGATTTACTATATTAAAACATGGAAAAATATTGTGTGATTATTCCTTAAATATGTTTGTGTTTGTTTAATTTTAGTAGTAGTACATTCTACTGAAAAATAAACCAGACTTTTATCTTCACGTGTTTACAATTCTGTTCATGTGATACGATGCTTTTGCTCATATCAAATGGTAAAATGCTCATGAAGAGTCTTTTATAACAGTTCTGGAGATGTTTATGTGTTTTCGTCCGCAGACGCTGAAATCACCGCGAGCATCATGCACACTTCAATATATGTCTAATAAATGAAACCTTGCGGCTGCGCCATTCATTAACAGGCACTCCTGCTTAATAGTTACAGATACTAGTCCATATCGCGATTTGATTTAAGTGTAATGACCTACTTTTGATTCATTCAAAATTTGACAAATTCCGTGACATTCCGTGTTAAACTGTGAATTCTGTTTTTATGAATGTATTCCTTGATTCTGTCCAAGTTTTCTGCATTACGGAAATCATAGGGCCCTACAATTATACCAGCACAATGTATACTCTCAGACATGTAATAACTGCTTCTATTCTTGAACACTTAATGATTATCTAATCAAAATAAAACGGCAGCACTGAGTCTAGGATAACTCAACGGTATCACACACACAATCCAGACGGACTGCGTTCAACTCGAGGAGCGGTCTAAAACAGTTTATTTATTTAACAAACGGACACAAGTTTACTTTAAGAATGAACAATGAGGCATAGTGAATGCAAACTTTTTGAGCATAAGAGACTTCTTTCAAAAACGTTTTCAAAAACATTGAGTGGTAGTATATGGGAGCATCTTAAGATCATGGCATGTGTGTAAAACTGGATTTCCCCACCTATTTATTGTGGACTCTCTTGTCATTGGCCCTTGTTGTAGCACTACGTCCTTCCTGCCCATAGCAAGCATCATTGTGAATCAAGCAGTGTCTTACTGCGAGACATAAAATACACAAGAGGAATTAAACCCTAGAAGCTGTCATGGCAATGAAAAAACAACTCACGTTGTCTTTCGGAGAGATGGACATGCTCAATCTCACTTCCTCGTGAGGCAGCGAGTGACCCGTTTGTTCTGCTCCTCAGGGAGTCAGTCTGAATTCTGGTCACATGCTTTTACCTCCTCCCACCTCTAAGCTGGACCAATCACAGCGCTTGTCCTTTCTCACTGATGATGGGGGCCTGTGAATCACCTCTTTTATATTCCATGGCTCTGAAGTCAGTCAAGGTCACCGAAACGACAAGGTACCTCATCCTATCAGCTGCAGGTCTGCGGTGTCCTCTTTCAGAGATCATCTCTGTTTGATACATCATTTTCCTACATGTCAACCTGTCTGTGCTCTCTTCAATATCTGCCATCATTCTGCATTTTAGATAAGCTCAATACTCTGGGATATCTGACGCCTGTTCATTTCTCATCTGTCTGGATGGGCAAAATAACTTAAATGGTTATCAGAGAAACAAATAAGGGTCTGGGGTCTTTTTAGAAGCTCATATTTTGCAATAAATTGGGCATGTCAGAGATCCGAAGATTAGTTTTGGTGCTAAGGCTTATTGAGAATCTGACCCCATAGATTAAGTAACCACATCAGCGGCATCATAAGCATGTCAGAATAGAGCTATGAATCCGATTATGATCACTGGTCCGTAATAAGGGCTGACTCCGAATGACATACCGGACGCCATGTGAAAAATGACACATGGCTTATTTGGATGCAATTCTGTTTTCATGTGCATAAGGCCATTAATCCTGAAGGTTGGCTTTTCGCAGACATCATAATGAGGATCTTGGCCATGCTAAGTGTGAGCAGCATTGTGTTGAGAGCACCAAATGCTGGGAAATCTCCACGCTGTGGACCTGGGCCACTGTAGGATGCCCAGATGTTCCCTGTGGCGAGTGGGGCGGGGCCTAGAGCCATGGGAACGGAGCGAGGCCAGTGGAGTGATTGGAAATGAGTCCAGGCCTGGACTCTCTCATCCTTCACTGTCATCGCTCCTGTTTATATCCTTCCACCTCCTCCATAGGACTCGAGACCGGTGGGTCGAGCAGGTGTCGCTCATTTCCAATCACTCCAAAGGCCTCGCTATGGGCAAAGAACTGCTATGGGTATCTGTTGTTTCTGTCCCCTCTATAAATCACTTGTCTCTGAGATGAAGTTTGTCTGTCCCACTTGACTTGGAGTGTTAAATGGACAGGGGCCATTTGCGCTTCTAGTCTAGGACATCGATGAAAGCATTTGTATTTATTGCATCTGTCAGGCCAAAGCTGTCAGGGGACGGATGCTTTATTTACTGCAACATATTTTTTGTAGTTTCTGAAAAGTTCAGCTGCCAAGTAAGCGGTATTGACTAAGACTTTGCTGAAGGTGTTAACCATTGACTGTGGCTTTGAGTGTTATTTGCAGGATGTAATGTTAGTGGTGACCTGAAAATGACTGTATGAAAAAGTATGTTTTGCCAAATGGAAGTTGAAACTTGTGCCAAAGGATCCATGTGTTGGGTTATGCATTATGACTCGAGCTAGTTTTCACAATTTGAGTTTTAATCTCTGAGAATAAAAAATAAAAATACACACAAAACCTATTCACTGCCCCCAGCACAAAGTTACATTTAAAATGAACACATTTAATTGTATCTTTATTTATCTACATGGCTTAAGTTTAGTGCATTTGGAAAAAATTCAGCAAGATTTATAGTTTATTTTAGAGAAATATTTTCTTTGATACAAAAACCGTACTAAACAGCAATGTGAAATGTTTTAATTAAAATAACTAGTAATAGTAATAGTATTTTTATAATAATAATAATTTTATTTAATTTTAAATTGTTTAAGTTGACATTTACGTCATTATTCTATTAAATGATTTTTTTTTCAGGTTTCTTTGATGAATAAAAAGTTTGTCTATTTGAAATATCAGACTTTAGAAATGTCTGTTTTGTCTTGATCAATTTTAATGCATCCGTGCAGAATAAAATGTATTTCTTAATAAATAAAAAAAATAACTATCATACTGACCCTAAATGTAAGAATGCAAGTTTATATATATATATATGTATATATATATGTGTGTGTGTGTATGTGTGTGCATATATATATATATATATATATATATATATATATATATATATATATATATATACACACACACACACACACACACACACACACACACACACACGTAATGTATGTATGTATATATATATGTAATGCATGCTTTGAATATGACTATGTAGTGTAGTGTACTGTACACTAATAATACTAGTAGTAATATTTAGCAGCATTACAGAGGGTAGTTTATTTTGTCACGGTGTACAGTTTTCACAGGTGCTAAAAGTGGACGATGCAGCTGAGTGGTGACCGTTGAAATAGAATAAGAGAGACGGATGGAGCTGAAACAGATGGGTTTGTCTGCTAGAATGAATTGAGGAGGTGGCCCTCTCAGAGGGTTTGTGCTCTGGACACTGAGGGTTACGAGGGCTTGACTCTCATCAGAGCAGTGTCCGCAGCACTAACTCACCAGCAGACAGTTCATGACAGCAGCCCCTCTGCTGAGCTTCAAGAGGTCATGATGCTATTTGGCAGCTGCACCGCTGGCCGAATGAAACTTTTTTTTTTAGTTCTCATAAGGGTTTTGAGCCTTATGTTTCTTCTTTTTGGGGACATATGGGGTACATGTTTAATAATGACTCTGGGCTTGCTCTTAAGAAACTGAGCTTTAATTAATTCGAAGGATTTAAACTGGCTGGCAACTGAGGTGAAATCAGACATCGTTTTGATGTATGTTCTCACATTTGACGTAAAGTAACAACGCAACACCATGCCAAAATTAGTATTTATTGTACAAATGGACAAAAAAAGTTATTTTCCTTGTTGTGAGTCTTCAGAACAGACAATTTTAGACTTTGACCTAATTTGGTGAAATCTGTTTTTGTGAACTGTAAGATTATACGTTATATTTATAGCCTAAATGATGTTATGGTCTGCTAATAAACCATAATTCCTAAAAAGTTAGCAGAACTCACAATTTGAGGTAATCAGTTGTCAAACTACAATTTAAACTCCAAAAAGTAAAATTTTACAAACTTAATAAAGTTAGTAGAACTACACTTTAGAACTACACTTTAGAACTACATTTAGATTTTGTGCTAACCATGTTAATTGCAATTAAATAAAAATATTGATAATTGTAAGTCATATAGTTCATGTAACTTAAATGTGTCTTGGCAGTGTGTGTTCACAACCACAGTGTTTCCCACAGGATGTCAGACAAGTTTTAGGACTTTGGATTTGTTCTACCCTCTGAACTGTCATTTACTATAATACAACTGAATTCCCAATAAAGCTGTTCCCATTTACTTTTTTCTTTTTCTGTTGTCATTCATAAAAGCATAAATAGTGACTAAACGCGACCAATTGATACCCCATGTTAACCAGGAGTCACTCTCACTTAACTCCTTAAATCCTGATTATAGTTTGATAGAATCAACGTACCTCTACACTATAGAGCAGCTGTATGCGGTGGTTCTGGCTGTATAACTTTTTTGCTTCATCAAAGTCAAATAATTTAATTGCATTAATGTAAATTATCCTCTACCCTCTATTAACTCTCATATTGCTCTACCCTCTACCACAGTATAACAGAAACCCATATAAATCCCAATATAACCAAACTTTAAACACTAACACTGTATCAATCTTGCATAAAAAGCACATAAAATAAAAATAAAATAACACTTAGTTTTAGCATTTATATTCCTTATGCAGTATGATGCAATGCATGCTGGAAACTAGAAATCTCATTCAGTTTATCTTAAAGTAATGTGTTGCTGGGGTATTCTTGGTTGTTGCTAGTTGCTTATTTAAAATTCTGGTCACTACATGCGACTTATTTCTATTGTTTCACCCATTACTATTGTCCACTAATCAGCCTAAAAAGGTATAATTTCTTTGAACATCAATAGTAATCATAATTATGGTAATTTTTCTCTCTGAAATATGAGCAGATTAATTCAGTTCTATGGTAAGTGTCATACCGACAACCCAGGAATACATTTGTGTTGTTTATATGTTGACTTTCTGATCTAGCATCCAGCGTCTTCTCAAATCAATGCTGCGTTTCCCACTGAGAGGGTAATTGGAAGACCGTGTCCAGTAGGTGTCATTTCCCATGGAGTCAGGTGGTGAATTATTCACCAGTCCACACGGTAAACAGTGCGCTCGCTCAAGAGACTGAGTGTGCATCTGTGCATTCCAATCAGATGGGTCACACCGAAGACTTTTTTATCCCTTGAGCTGTACAGTATCTTACAGCTTGATCATTTACATAATTAAAGCATTGTCATTGAATTGAGGGACTTGTGTTTGTGTGGGCAGTTTGGTTGAATGATGATATTTGTGTTGTGATGTTTGGTATGTGCTCATGAATATGGAAATCTGACAGTTGTGCCGATCCGAGATAAACGTATTATTTGTGTAATTGCATTTTTGTGTTTTGTTGTCATTCATTGCTGTTGTTTTTCAAGTGAACCCAGGAGGCTGTTTACTCTGTCTAATTAGAATGGAAGTGGAATATAACATCTACATTTTCATATACATTTTCAATGTAATCTTGTAGCCAATTGATGCACACGTCTTTGGTTAAGAATAATGCTGGGCTTGTCGTGGTTTTGATTGGACAGTGGGTAGGTTGTTAAACTACAGTGGTGTTTGTTTGTAGTTTGATGCTTGTATTGTCTTTGCTCCTCCACTTTACTGCTGATTGACGTCACTTAAGAACTCAGGAGTGTTCTATATAGGGTGCCCATAAGCGCCGTTCATACTGGACACATCCTGGACAGGGTTTTAACCTGTTAACCTGACCGCCCATTATGGGACTCACAGCTGAAAGTGCTCTACCTAATTTATAATTGTAACTGTTTCCTACTTCCATGTGTTACAAACATAATTTTGGTGTCTTTGGAAAGAAGACCCTTTGGGCTTTACTTTTTATCAACTAGATTTGATAATGCTCAAAAATGTTAAAAGTTATAGACACTGAAGTGCCTTGAATGTTTTTTAATTTGATATAAAAATACATGAAATCAGTCCTGGAGCAATCTAGAAAAGTAATGGGTTGAAAGCCACATGTTTCATGAGTTTCTATTTCAAATCTGAATTAGATATCATGAAAAATGAGACTCCTGCAAATATTTTTATGAGAATATGTCTACACCCCCCACCCCCCAAATATAACAAAAATATTTCCCAATAGTATTGAAGGCTTCTACAAACTATTAAGTCAGTAAACATACCACTGCATAGTTTTTTTTAGACAGAAACTTAGACATCATATAAGTGATTTATTTGAGCACTAGAAAAATACAAGAATAATTTGAGTAAGAAAAATAACAATAATAATAAAAAAAGAAATTACCTTTGTATGCCAATTACAGAAAATCCTGAGATTGCTAGAAATGCAGCATTTGCAATGAATTAGGATGCAAATAAGTGCTGATGTGCTGATGGCCACTTATACAGATGGTTATAACACAAATGCGGCAAAGTAAATAATCCACTCTCTCTATTCATATAGACGCATTCACTTTGATAGCCGTGATCATACAGTAATAGCGAGCTGATTTGGGTTGATTTGCACTCAAACAAATAGTAATCATGCAGATACATTCACATTCAACATAAAACACACTCTCACATATATAAAAACTGTTGAAAAATAAAGGAAACAAAGAAAAAGGCGATCGCTATAAGTTCCGCCTCCATCAGCTGACAGGTGTGTCAGAGCGCGTCACGAGGGAGCGCCAAAATTCAAATATACAATCTTCCGTCTATCTTTCATTCATTCTTTTTTCCGGTGGATTGTATTATTCTATGGAGTGAGTTTTGGTTCTTTATTACATGCAAGAAAATAAAAGATCTGAGAGAAAAAAAAAAAAGTTTGAGAGAAAAAGTTATCACACTGATAGCAAAAAAATATTTCATGAGAGAAAAAAGAATATTCGAGAGAAAAAGTTTTCATGCCAATAGCAAAAAATAATAATATTTGAGACTAAAAAAAGGTTTGAGAGAAAGTATTTTCTCATAGAACATAAAAAAATATACATTTGAAATTTGTTTAATTATTTCTGAGAAAAAAAATCTCTCTCAAAATACTTTGAAAAAAAAACTCAAATATATATTTTTTTCTATCTGTGTGAAAATATTTTCTCTAAAAAAAAAGTGTTTCTCTTGATGCAATTTCTTGCTCTCGTGTCAGGATTTTGCTTTCACTGTGAGAATTGTGTCATGGGCGGGGCCACGTTCCTATTGGCCAGTCGGGTGAGCATCGTCTTGTCTTGGGAGTCGAACTGAATCATTACACCATTGTTCGGTTCACGTGCATAGATGAGAGCAAAGAAAAGCGTTTCGAGAGAAACACTTTTTTTTTTTTAGAGAAAATATTTTCACACTGATAGTAAAAAATATATATTTGAGAGTTTTTTTCAAAGTATTTTGAGAGAGATTTTTTTTCTCAGAAATAATAAAAAAAAATTCAAATGTATATTTGTTTATGTTCTATGAGAAAATACTTTCTCTCAAACCTCTTTTTAGTCTCAAATATAATTATTTTTTGCTATTGGCATGAAAACTTTTTCTCTCAAATATTCTTTTTTCTCTCATGAAATGTTTTTTTGCTATCAGTGTGATAACTTTTTCTCTCAAACTTTTTTTTTTCTCTCAGATCTTTTATTTTCTCGCATGTAATAAAGAACCAAAACTCACTCCATATTATTCTGTTTGTGATACTGTACGCTGCAAAACCATGACGTTTTTTTACTACCAAGACGCACTTTCCGACCGGGAGTTATTCCATAACGGACACAAACAGTTCTGTCGCTGAAGAACTGAAACATAAACAAAGGAATTATGATCCATATTACAACCATATTGCTTCATTGGACTGGTATGTACAGCGTTTCCATTGTTCATGTTTTTATTTGTACTGCTTATACAAATGTAGCAAATACAGTCTTTATAAGCTTTCCATTGAAAAACAACAATCTGATGTTGAGGCTTAGATCTTTATAATTAGTGTATATTAGGGCTGTGTTGAAAAAATCGATTCACCAATTCTGAATCGATTTTCATATTAATTTCTAAAGATCGATCCGTAACTCAGAGGATCGATTTTAGGCCTACATTTTCCCCGTTAATTTTTATTTGCAGCGTCATTGAATTCACGCATGCGCGAGGGGTGGAAGGAAATTAAAACCAGAAACGTAAAAAGCTGTGATCTGGCACCATTCCGGACAATAAAGAGAACGAGCTTGACAAAGGCAAAGCAATTTGCAAAGCCTGCCAAATGGAGGTGAAGTATTGTGGAAATTCATCTCAGGAATGATGTGACATCATCAAGACATCATATCCAAGCACCTGTCCGCGCGGTCGTCTGTTCAGAGTCACGGCACACACTCTCCGATGGCGAATTTTACGTCACACCTACCTAGCGGTCCATAGCGGACTTGCAGACGCAGAAAGTAAAGCACTATTCGGACGGGACTAGTTTTCTAAACTACGTTTGAGTTTCGATTCTTACCACCTGACGTCTGTGATTTTCATGTACCAATTCGGACGGGACTAGTATCTCCGTGTTTATTACAGAGGTGGGAGGGTCTGATTTGTCCATCTGGGCGTCACAGAGATCACACGCTCTGTATGCGTGCATTGCATTCATTCAGAATGATTGCCTTAGTATTATTACACAATAAATACTAAATGGCTAGTATAGCAAAACCATGTGAATGTGTGGTTCCTTTAGTTTAACTTGTTTTACTTTTTTTTTTTATGTAATTAAAACATTATGTAACTGAGTACATAAATGAACATGAGTAATCTTACCTGATGCTGATATTAATAGCCGGTATTAACAGTTTACGCGATCTTGCTCTTGATTTTATTATATGTATTATTATTTATTTGCTGCTAAGCAAATATATCAAACATCCGCGCGGTAAGAGCATCTACGGTAATTCACGTTGGTCAAAACACACAAGGAAACGCGTTGTGAAATAAAATATCACCGGCAATCACAGACATTTGCATTCAGACGGGATTAGTTTTCTCAGAGGATCACTGAGTTTGCTGAAAAACGGTAGGTAATTTGCTCTGGAATTATCACAGAGGTTGTGTGAGAAAAACACAGACGTGGCAGATTCGGACGGGATTAAAATCACCAAGTACATCTGTGAAACGCAGATTTCTCTAACGACCCCCTGTAAAACTAGTCCCGTCCGAATAGGGCTTATGAGGCTTTAAGATGCAGTCTGTAAGACGAGCACTGGAGCATGACTTTACGCGCGATTGACTTGAATCGAGTATAGAAAATAGAGCTTAAGATCTTTGCCTGAACCCGACGGGACCCGATCGGACTTCATTTCGATTCGGGCTTCATTTACATCATTTTACCAACGCTTGTGCGGTAAATGAGCTGTCATATAACGTGTTTCGATTAGCGCAAGAAAAATGCTGAGTAGTTGAAATGGAGGCTTGCCTCTGACGATTACGTTTTGGTAGCACCGGCAGCAACTAAAGCAAAGTCTGAGGTTTGGAAAAGTTTTGACCCTGTTTATAATGAGAATCCTCGAATAATGAGCCAGAGGGTTATATTGCTGGACGCACCATCAGTGAGTACAGGAACGCGCTGAAGCCATCTACAGTGGATTCAATCATTTTCCTAAAAAAAAAACTTGTAGGCCTTACCAAATCTTGGTGAGTAAATGTTTTTCAAATAATAACTAAATATTAACTGAATCTTAAATGCATAATAGACAGAGTTGGCTATGCTTATGTTGGCATTACTATTTTATTATGTCAGCTGCTATGGCGAAGCAAATCCGACAGAGCCTTTATCTTAATTTCATTATTGCCAAATACCCATCTTAATTTAGAATTTATCTTAATTAAATTTTTTACGAAAAATTTGTTTTTATTGGTGCGTTGGCCTATTTATATGCTAAATTAGCCTATACTTAGGGCTATTTATAGAGTGCTGAGATATTATGATGTTACAGAGGACTTATTTTATTTCTTTGTTCAAACCAAGTGGCCTATTACGTTACGTTGTATAAATTGTTAAAACATGTATAAATGACTCATTCCTGATAAAAGGCAAAAGAACTGCATGCGTGCATTTGAATAATGTTGGTTTTAAATGGGTTCGGGCTTTTAAAAAGCTGTCAATCAAAATTTACTTGTCGGGCTTGGGTCCTGTCGGGCTTAACTTTTAAGGCCCGATTACAGCTCTAATAGAAAATCAAATCAAAAATCGAATCGAGAATCGAAATCGAATCGATTTGAGAGCTTGTAAATCGAAATCGAATCGATCTGGAACATCTGAATCGATACCCAGCCCTAGTGTAAATTATATTTATAGTGTATATTTATTTAAGTTCTGATAACTTATACTGTCATATGCTCAAAGGGTGTAATTAAATGTAGAACAACCACTGGCAATAAGGGGGAAAAAAACTGTTTATTTTAATGCACAATCAATTATCCACCCCTAAACATGATCTAAAATCATGACATGAAACGCTTTGTGCCAAAGTTTAATAGCTATAAAGATTTGTTTATATCATGATAATGAGGAAACCAAATTCAGATTTTGGAGTAGTTTTTAAATATTTGTGTTTTAAAGCTTTGAAGGTGGGGAAACTCATTCATCATGTCTCCATGTTCCTTTCAACAGTTTTTTTTCTTTGCCTCAATATCTGCCACTAATATGAGGAGACTCATCTGCAGGCCAGCTACATCACCTGTCAGCTAAATTATTCATGGGATCTGTTAAAGTGCTCTTTTGAAGGGGCTTGTCGAGAGGCAGAGAGAAGTCAAAATGCCCTAATTAGAATTCAGTTGAACCAGCACTGAGAAACAAGGTGAACTTGATTGAAAATGTGTATATGAAATTTTCATATGAAAGTGCACAGTGAGAAAAGCACAATGATATGGTTAGAAAATGCGATGTAGTTTTAGTTCTGTAAAGTGGATTATCCTATGTAAACCATCACATGAATGTGTATGTGTGAGTATGTAATTGTGAGTCATATTTCAGTTCATGACTGTACCGGGCCATGTGAGAAGCCTTGAATCCAGATTCATCCTTTATTCTGTCTGTAAACACCAGTTTCATGATGTAACTCAAAACGGCACACAGCATGTCAAGCGCCGTGCTATATTTAAAACAATAGATCTTTAGCACCCTTGTTCTCTCTTATAATGGGTTATATGAGGAGCAGTATGCATATCTGTATGCTTAGCTGTTAAGGTCATATTCATAAGCTTCAATGACATGGCAGTATTTATTTATTTATTATGAATTCATTTATACAAAAATACATTATAATGCAATTCATAAAATGCAATTTTTTCAGGGGCATTAGGCAGTTAGAAATGTCAGGGTGATACAACCGTCCTGATATATTGAAGGAAAAAACATCTTTATTAAAAGAAATTAAAAACTCATTCAATAGTTTTTATTATTTCTTTAAGGTTATATAACACAGCCTCTCTTTTTAAAGACTAATAAGAACTTCAGATCATTTGACCTAATGACAAGTATGTATGTATGTATGTATATATATATATATATATGTGTGTGTGTGTGTGTGTGTGTGTGTGTGTGTGTGTGTGTGTGTGTGTGTGTTTGTGTTTTGATTTTTGCAAATATTATTTATTCTGAAGCAATATTCTCATCACTTTTTTTATCAGCTGTGACATAAATCTGTGTGTTTTTTATATTTTATGCCAAATTCCGATCATTTCCATGATCGATCGTTGTTTAAATTAACGATCGATTAATCGTTAAACCTTAATGCTGGAAAATTTTAAAACACAATTGCAATGTTTTCAACTGACATTATGGGATTTAAAATAAAATTATCCCAAACATAACTGTCGCGTGTGTGGCTATGCTTCGCAGCAAAACACACTAATATATATATATTAGTGGTGGGCCGTTATCGGTGTTAACGTCCAGCGTTAATGTGAGACTCTTATCAGGTGCTAAAAAAATATCGCCTTTAATCTATTCTCAAAGTTGGGATGGGAGCTGGGTCTATACTAGGTGAGCTATGATGACTTCTTTCACCTTGATATTTTAGCGGGGATGTATACCTAACCGAATCTGTATGGGGGCGAGAATGAGTCTTTAAACCTGTGTGTATGCCTACTGTGAAATTACCACATCAAACGTGATGTGCTAACATGGATGCAGCTGAAGACGCTGGGTCTGCTCCAGGGAATTTTTTTTTTAAAGAAGCTTCCCAATAGAAACCTCGACAAGACTCACGCCTGTTTCTCACATACTCCGACTGCAGTGCGTATGCAGTCCGTGTGCGTTTCGTACATGGTGCAGAAGCAGCACGGACTCATACTCATTGTGCTTTCACACAGGACGCGTTTGCAGTCCGCAACTCAGTACGTGAACGACTGCTGCACTGTTGCAGGCGCAAGACTCCTGGAACGCACGGACCGCAACCACGTGAACACTGGAATCCGTTAACATGGATTCGTAAAAAAATATGAAATGCATATGCACTGCAGACGGATTATGTGTGGAACAGGCGTTAAGGTTGTTTGCACCTTGTGCAGTGTGGACTTAGTTTATAGCTTTCTTAAGCAGTTTGTGATGCATTTTGGAAACAGGAGATGAGCCCCTGGTCTAATGCACCACCTGGCTTGAGAAACCCGTTCTCAAAGACTTAACGTTACTTTTAGTCATTATTTTATTTGGGTAGCACACATATTCTGAATGCCTTCGGCAGAATTCAAATGAGCCATTTAAATCTAGATTAATTTCAAGATCACTTGAATTAATTTATGCCCACCATATATATATATATATCCACATAAGAAATCCCAATTTAACCCCTGTATATATGTGTGTGTGTGTGTATAAATTAGGATTCATTCAAGGTTTAAATGTAAAAAGTAAAAGTCTTATTATTATTTCATTTGATGGTAACACCACATACATTTTTTTTTGAGGAAAACATTTTTACTTGTTAAAGATTAAAGTTTCTAAAAATATGAAAGTGTATGCAAAGTGTAACTTTCTAAAAATTTGGCAAGTGTGGTGAAAAAGTCGGCCTTATGTGCTGATTTTTTGTTTCGTTTGCAATCAAGTTCAAATTTTCAACTGTAATTTTCATCTCTTTAAGAACAGGAGTAAAATCCTCCATATCCCAGAATCCCTCTCCCATTGATATGATTGCATGTATTTGTGAATCCTTTGCTCCTCCAGTGCTGTAATTGCAGTAATGGGTTTGCAGTGAGCTCGTGCGAGAGATGAGCGCAGTGCTGGCACCGATGTTTCCAGATGAATAACTGGGTCAGTTTAAAGACGATGCCTCTTATCGTCTCAGTTCATCAGGAGTGCTCAAATGCACAACCACAGTAAAAACTCAGTTCAGAAACATATTACTGTTTTGTGGTTTTATTTTGTGGTTTTATTCTGTGAATTCATCCATTCAAATGGCCTTCTCTCAAAACAAGTGATTTTCCTATTATTTATAGTACATTTCTTGTTTCATGTGTGGAGATCTTTAGTGTTAATGTCACACACCTGCTGTAAGGACTCTGGATGAGGTCAGTGTGAACACACCCACAGAATAAGCACACTGTGCCCTCTTGTGGAAGACGAAAACTACGAAGTCAAATGGGAGACATCCAATATCAAAACTGCATTAACATGCTCCACCAGCATCTGAAGCAGCTGATTTTCTAATCAAAAGCAGCTCTTCTGAATGATGTTGGAGTGTCTAGTATCTCTTGCAGTGGAGGAGGAGTGATGCTTTCCATGGTCTCTGCTTATCTTGAGCCGCACAGCTCCTTTTCCTCCAGCTGCTACTCACTGGAACTCGCTATCACCCAGACAAAGAGCTCCAATTAAAAATGCATCAAGGTGTTTTCTCACTAGACAATGTGAGATATCAGTCCAAATGCACGCTGCGTGAAAATAATCAGCCTCTGGTCATCAATAATGGATGCAGTGATTCGGCTTCTACGAGAGGTTTTGTATTTGCTTTGACAGGATGATGTTAAACTAAGCCAACTGCTTTATGAACTTCAAAAGAAAGCCTGTGTAAAGCAGTATGAGTATCGTTGGTGGTCACAGAGACAGAATGGCTCACCCACTGCTTTAGGTCCATGTTCAATCTGTATCAGAGCTCAAGACTATATCCTGTTAACAAATGTTATAGCTCCTTACAGGGACCTGGAGTTTTTTTTTTTTTTTTTAAGATTAGTAAATTATATATACAGTACAGACCAAAAGTTTGCACACACCTTCTCATTCAAAGATTTTCTTTATTTTCATGACAATGTCACACTGAAGGAATCAAGGGCTATTTGACCAAGAAGGAGAGTGATGGGATGCTGCGCCAGATTATTTATTCACATTAAGTAGTGCTGATGTTTTATGTATTTAGTTTGTACCTCTATGAATTCAATACAAACTCATTCATTCATTTATTCATTCATAATTTTATTTCATTTTTATTTTTGGGGTTTTGTAGTATGGTATGGCCTAGCATGGTTTGGTTTAGTGTTTTATTCATCAGAGAATCCTGATTTTTTATATATATATGTGGGTGGTGTTGGAGACCCGGGTTCGAATCCACTGTAAGGCACCAATGTGTCCCTGAGCAAGACACTTAACCCCTAGTTGCTCCAGAGGCGTGCGACCTCTGACATATATAGCAATTGTAAGTCGCTTTGGATAAAAGCGTCAGCTAAATGAGTAAATGTAAATGTAAATACATATATATATATATATATATATATATATATATATATATATATATATATATATATATATATATATATATATAATCAATTTTAAATATGCATTTTGCATATTTTGAAAATGCATTCGATTTAGAAAATATCTGATTTTGTACATCCGTAATAGTAAAATCTAAAGCCCTATTCGGACGGGAATAGTTTTTTTTACAGTTACATAATGTTTTAATTACATTTAATAAAAAAAAAAAAAAAAAAAGGAAAACAAGTTAATCTAAAGGAACCACACATTAACATGGTTTTGCTATACTAGCCATTTAGTATTTATTGTTTAATAATACTAAGGCAATCATTCTGAATGAATGCAATGCACGCATACAGAGCGTGTGATCTCTCCAGATGGACAAATCAGACCCTCCCACCTCTGTAATAAACACGGAGATGTTAGTCCCGTCCGAATTGGTACATGAAAATCACAGACGTCAGGTGGTAAGAATCGAAACTCAAACGTAGTTTAGAAAACTAGTCCCGTCCGAATAGTGCTTAAGACACAAAACTGTGCACTACACAGCATCCATACAAAAAAAACTACTAATATTAATTTCTGTCTTCATGTGTAAGGATGGCATTTAATAAATTATTATGTAATGTTTTAATAAAAATTTGTCATTAATATCATATCCTTTTGCAAACTTATTTCTTAACTATATTTAGCCATGTTGTCCATTGAAATTAATACTAAATAACAGGAAAGATTTAGGGTTACCTTTTTGTACAAGTTTTGGATTTCACTTTTGGGAGCTAAAGTCATAGCCATTATGTAATGAGAGCTAAGTTAAGAACAAAAAAAAAGAAATATTATTGTTTTTGATATGGGAAAAACTATAATGAATGGCATTAGTTATATGAACATCACACGGAACATGATCCGTGTTTGGCCAAATTATATTGTGCAAAAGCACACAATGAATTATTGTGCCTAATAATACTGAAAAAAAGCTAATTGCTCGAGCAGATCTATTCTGTGTGTAGAATTACTTTTCAAATGGACCCCTGCCTTTGACCTGGTGAGGTGAGCCAGTATAGTTCTCCACTGTTGGATACACAAACAGCCTGTCTGGCAGCTGCAGTTTCCAGTCTTTAATGTTTGAGATGTCCACTCTCCGGCCAATAGCCCTCTCAACCTTAAGGGTCAAGAAACTCCAATCACCTTATACCACACAAAAAGAGTCTTTTCCATTCACCTCGAAACTCAACCTAGGCCAGTGACAGGACTTGTTCCATTTCCAGGTTTAGAGTGCCTAGAGTGTTCTTTCACATGCTTTTCAGGACAGGTTTGATCATTAGTGCTTTATTTAAACGGTAAGACTGTTTATTGGTAATGTAGTCAGTAAAATTGCTAGCCTGATTTTAGAAAACCGTTGCCATCTTAAAAATAATGACTCATTATTGATAAAAAATATATATTTTTTATCAGCCAATTTCATGAAGTGCTCTCATTGTGAAGATGTAAACAGGAGCAATGTTATGCTGTTGGTTTTGTGCAGTGATATAGTGAATGTTTCAAGTCATATCTGTCATATTTTATCACTCTTGGCATACTCTATTGACTAGTCAGAAACCAGAACAGAAACTATCCATTTTATAATAAGATTTTAGCTACATTCAGTGAAGCAGTACATTTTTATATTGTTCATGCATATTGTGAACACTTCTGTTCATTATTGTCAGTATGGAAGCTGGTAGACTATAGTGTGGATTAAGGATCTGAAACAAGAAGTTGTTTGAGAAGCGACCTCATTTAGTAGACTCAATAAGAAACAGCGGTATAAATCTCATCATATTGCATTTTTTTGCTCCTCTTTTTGCTGTGCAGGGATTTTAAAACTAATATGGTAGTCTGCCAAAAATCTACTTACTGGAAAAGACAGGCAAGGGTGCTTCACATCTCTGCTCTTTAATCACAAGTGTTGTGCGTTTGCATTTTCTTTAGTCTGCAGTTCTGATGCTGTATATCAGACATGAGTATGTGTGTCGTAGCCCATTTTCCCAGTTTGAAGTCATTTTGTAAACGACGAAGAACACAAGACTGCTATTCGAATAAACTAAAAGCTCTTATATATACTATAGTATTCGTAATGTTCATAGTTGGTAGCATCGCAAATTCTTTTGTAGATACGTCACCACAAGTTCAAGTGAGCTACAAGACGTTTTATTAGATGTTATAGTGGGACTGAGAGGAGATTATAGGGAAAAGAGGGGAATAATGGAACTGGGACACATTGCACATTTTCTCCTGGGTTATTATTATTATTATTATTATTATTATTATTATTTTTCATGTATCCCTCTTGCCCGCCGATTTGGAAAACTGTTTGATTGACACTGGTCAGCACACTTGCTGGGTGTATATGCATGTGTACTACTTCACCTCGCACCATAACATAGCAGCCATTCGATAGCAGTTGTCTCACTTTCACCTGATGTGGGGATAGTGTGTATCTCACATGCAGCGTCCCAGAAAAGATCAAATGATTTGACCTCAGGAGCTTTGTGCTCCACGCACCCCTCTCCTGTGCTCTACTGAGTCGTGACTACTAGTGCAGGGGCTTTCCATTATTCAGTATCAACTGTAATTGCTAGCTTGTGTTTTTCACAGACATATACACACGGTTTCAAGTAAAAGCATATACAGCTGTTTAAGGAGTATGTAATAATGAGGATTAGGAGTCTGTTAATAATAAGAAATGTTTGAGCAACCAATATCATCTCTGAAGGATCATTGCTTCACAGGCATGTTTGAATGTTCACCCACAATGTCCATAAACAGTGATTGGATTGACAGCCCACTAGGTTTGGAAACACAGTCTGATTTGGTGAGATCACTTACAGCTTTATAACATTTCCTGTTTATTATGTCTCATCTGCACATGTAGCATGGGTGGAAATGAGTTGTGCTCATTGTTGAACAGCTCCAGGATTAAACTGTTCTCTGTAAGTGGTGCTGTTCTCAGTGGACCTTAACTAATGATATCCTTTCCCCTTTCTCTCCCCCCCTCCAGGTGGTGTTGGTCTTTGCACTCAGCATCGGAGCTCTGGGAATATACTTCATAGATTCTTCGGAGTGAGTACTATTCTGATTCAACAACTCTGGTCTGAATTATTTCTTCTCACATGAGTCAAAAGCCTTAAACACTGATGTTAAATAATGAGATCTTTGAAACAAGTAATTTCCTTTGCCTCATTTCACTATAGAGACACTTTCTATAAATGGCACAAAATAGAGATAATTATATTAGGGATAATAGGGTCAAAATTGTGAAAATGACAAGAAATGTGAAATCTTGTATTTTGTAGTTATGTTAAGTTTGAAATTTATTCTTATTGCTAAAATGTGCTACTTTTAAAACCATTTAAAATCCATTTTGTGATTGTTTCTTTCTAGCAGTAAATATTTAATGAACATAAGAGTGTAAAATAATATTTATAAAAGTCGTAATAATAAAACCCTATGCCAAAGGGTAAAAATAAATGCAGATATCTCTCAGTAGGAGCATGTTAAATTGGGAATAACATTGGTTTGTAAACTTAAATTTCCCAAAAATTAAAGAATTTGTTTGATTTTGTTTATTTAATTGAATTATTACAATAATTTTGATATCCAGGTTGAAGGTTAAGCTTGAAGAATGCATTAAATACAAAAATCTGTCTTAACATTGATGAACACGCAGGTCAGATTTCTGTACAGTGCATAAGCCTCAAATAGTTTATCAATAGGAGTACAAGGCACAGATGATAGCAGGGCAATCTACAGTGTTAAGGTACTATTTTCCCATATAGATAATAATACCATATTAATGAACCCTACATTCAGTGGTACTGTTAAGGGTACCATTATATAGGGCCTAATTCAAGGTTTTGTTCTGTAATGTTGGACTTTAAAGACGGGATTATTTTGTCAATGAAAGCCAAGCAGGCAGTTTCCATGGTTACATTAGCAGAGCATCTCTGCCGTGTGATCCCTAGAGAAAGGTGTGCTGTTAGCTGTTGCCCAGGCAACCAGGTATCACAGTTTTCGAGTTTGTCTGAGATACAGATTGCTGTGTTGGCATTGCGCAGCATATAAAAAGCCAACACAGACAGTTTAAAGCTAAGCGCCCAAATGAGCATGTGTACGGTTTCATATAGAGTCTTACAGTCTGTGTGTGTGCATGCTGGGGCAAAGCCAGGCATGATGGGAGATTTGAATCCCTATAATGCTGGGATCAGGATGGTAAAGGAAGCGGAGGGAGGGGTGAGCTGCTGTGTCCATGGATCATTCAGAAAAAAACCCTGATCTGGCTCCTCATTTACAATACATGTTTTCATATTACAGCTTAGAGTCAGTGCATATGTGAGACAGACGATAAACAGATTTAGATGAGCTCAGTCAAGTTTTTCCTGCAGGATGCTGTTTTTAATTTAATTCCATAGATTTTTGCAAACCCTCAGAATTTTGCTGGACTTTATTGTTTGCTACATACGTGAAAGTGAAAAGTGAATTTCGAGACATTTGCTGAGTATGGTTGTTTTTGTCCTCCCAGATATTGTTTTAGGAGGCCTATGATGTAGAAATTAAACATGTTTCTACTTTTTACATTTTAGTACGTTTTTAGGGAAATGTTGTAATATTGCAACGTTGGCCCTAGTTAGGAGCAGAATTTCTGTATTTGTACTCACTTTATCTGAACGGATATATACACTAGAGCATTTAAGCATCCATTTGCAGGGTTGATGGCTTACTTAGCCCCATAACAGTATATATCATGAGTAATAATCACACAACAACCATATTTTATTATGAATAAGCATTTATTAATAAAAATGTATGTATTTATAAAACTTTTTCTTCTATCACTTTCAATGTGGTTTGAATGAAGTCTGTGTTTACTTGCAGTGATAGTCCCGAAGACAGTTCTTTTCATCTGAGAAGCACAGGCGAACATTGCACTTGCTACACAGTGTGGTTGTGTATCCATTATTGCAGTGTCTACAGTGTCCCATTCAATTACACACACCCACCTTGAACACACACCCGGAGCAGTGGCCAGCTATTTTTTTCAGCGCCCGGTTAGCAACTGGGGGTTCAGTGCCTTGCTCAAAGGCACTTCAGTCTTGGGTATTGAGGGTAGAAGAGAGCGCTGTTCATTCACTCCACCCACCTACAACTCCTGCCGGCACTGAGACTCAGACCTGCAGGTTACAAGTCCAATTCTTTTAACCATTAGGCCACAGCTGCCCCCTAATAAATAGTACTAAAAATTATTTGTTTTATTTAAAATAATAAAAATAATAATGATAATTTTTATAATGATATCATGGGTTTTACCATAAATAAATAATCTAACAATAATATTGCAGCCAAAATACTAGGATCTTCAAATTACAGAGACAAAATCGTTGGTGTGTGAACACAGCTTAAAAGGTTATCCCTCTTTGATGGATATTGATTTGCTGGTTGGTTCACTCGACTAATTTGTTATGTAATTATCAATGAAGATTCGGGAGGAGCGCGTCAGATACTTAGCCTAATCATCACAGGTGGACCACAATCAAGTAATCAATCCCACAGTATAAATATCGCTGACTTACCTCTATCCATTGACGGTTTATCAGCATGCTGGTTCGCTTCGTCAGTCACCTTATCACAGACCCAATTTTCGTACCAACGAAGAGCGCTAAACAGGGGATTTATAAGACCTGCTGCTTTTGCCGGACCCGAGATCATTTCTACCCAGCCAAACACGGCCGTCGAGCAGCATTAAGCGTCATCGCGACAGCTGCTATCCTCGCCAAGCCACACATCGTGGCCAATAGACCGTGCAACTCCGAGCTCGTCTTGCTCGATATACGATCGTGCCGCCCGAGACCGAGCTCTCGTCGAGCGCTGGATTGCAGCAGAAAGAATCCAACCACGGCTCAGCCTTTCACCACGGCGTTCCGGCCGAGTGGCAGTTTGAGGCCGCTTCCTCTAGCGGCGCAGACTAATACATTTCCAGGCGAAGACGCTAAAAAACAGGTTCTTCTTTTTCTTCATTGGATCTTTACGGCAGTTTGCATTCAAAGCGTTGCATCTAAAAGCAGTTTTGCGGCTAAAGTTTTGTTAAACTACGTCTTGACGTAGTTCCGTCTTCTTCTAGTAGCGTTTTATGGCGGTTTTGGCAAACCAACGTAAAGGTGCATTACCGCCACCCGCTGATCCGGGGTGTTGATCCCGCATAGATTTGGACTACAGATACACCGTTCCGTCGGATGATGATGCCACTTTTTAACCACGAAGCCAAAGGCATTAGGTTAGATTATTGTAATGCCTCGTTCTCAGGCCTTCCAGCTAAATCGTTGAGCAAGCTTCAGTATTCTGCCGCACGCTTGTACTTCTCCTCGCGAACACATTACACCGGTTCTTTCACAATTACACGGGCTTCCCGTAAACGTGAGAATTGATTTTAAAATTTCTATCTTAACATACTAGGCACTTCATGGGACTGCACCTGAGTATCTTTGTGAACTCATCAGTCCTTATATTCCATCACGCTCTCTTCGCTCTCTCTTTCACTTCACCAGCCATAATTTGAGCTAAAGACCATGGAGGAAAGAGCCTTTTCATATAAAGCCCCTAAGCTATGGAATGTACTTCTTCTACACATCATATATGCACCTATGTTGGGCGATTTTAAAAAGTTGATTAAGTCACATTTATCCAAGACTGTCTGTCTTTAATGAATTGTTGTATTGCTTTTGGCGTTTGTTTCTACAAATAAAATGCATTATTATTATTATTATTATTATTATTATTATTATTATTATTATTATTATTGTTACATTTGCCTTACCGCGCACGTTTAAACCTCGCCGAAATGATACAGACATAAGTTCTAAAAAAAAAAAAAAAAAAAAAAAAAAAAAAAGTCTCTGGATAAAAGTGCCTGCTAAATGCTTAATTTAATTTAAAATTTTAATTTCCATGCAAGTCTTCTGGTAGGACCAAATCATTTAGGGACCTATTTTACCATTCACTGGCGTAATCACTCAAAATTAATCTAAAACGCATCTGCCCTCGTGTTTAGATGCAGGATAGCAAGCGTGAGTAAAATTACCATCGCCTTTTAAGGACCGTAATCCGAAAAAACCGGAAAGTAAATCTCTTTAGAAACCACTTGGAAGCGAATAGCACATAACTGCTGTTAACCCATTTGCTGCAAGCATCGCCAACGGCCCCAGTCTACGTTTCATTTTCACAGCACGTTAAACATCACTCTCTTACTTGATCTGGATAAACCGCGCATCAATTGAAGTCCAAAGACTTTGGCTTTTATATTTGACCAATATTTCGCTAAAACATAATTCCAGTGATTAATTTTCCATCATGTCAGGAAAACTATTCCTATTCCTGAACGGTAAACGTCAAAGTGTTAGCTCGTGGACAAATGTTGATCATGGATCTAGTCAGAAAGAATCTGCTCCTGCAGGAGCCTTTCCTATACCTCCACACTGCCGTAGCAGCGTCTGCTCCCGCAGGAGCCTTTCCTACACCTAAATATAAAAAAAAAAAAAAAAAAAAAAAAAAAATACCACACATCACCTCCGCCTAAAGGCATGCCATGCATCCGAGGTTGCGGTGATAGCATCATGTATCGACAATAGCCAAGACGATATTAGGCCCATTTTCCAACCAACGTTTTTTTTATAATAATCATTAACAAATTGCTAAGCTGGTAACACAGTAGGCTACCCATCCATTTTTAGCTTGCCCCATCAAATATTACTAACACTTTTTACTCTTCCCACAGCCAACATCTACAGCAGCCGAAGCAAGTAGCCTTTTATGTACCTCCTCACTGCCGCAGCGGTGTCTGCTCCCGCAGGAGCCTTTCCTGTACCTCCCCACCGCCACTGCAGTGTCTGCTCCCGCAGGAGCCTTTCCTTTATCTCCCCACTGCCGCTGCAGTGTCTGCTCCCGCAGGAGCCTTCCTGTATCTCCCCACTGCCGCTGCAGTGTCTGCTCCCGCAGGAGCCTTCCTGTATCTCCCCACTGCCGCAACAGTATCTGCTCCCGCAGGAGCCTTTCCCGTTCTCCCCACTGCCACAGCAGTGTCTGCTCCCGCAGGAGCCTTTCCTATACCTCCTCACTGCCGCGCAGTGTCTGCTCCCGCAGGAGCCTTCCTACACCTCCTCACTGCCGCGCAGTGTCTGCTCCCGCAGGAGCCTTTCCTATACCTCCTCACTGCCGCGCAGTGTCTGCTCCCGCAGGAGCCTTCCTGTATCTCCCCACTGCCGCTGCAGTGTCTGCTCCCGCAGGAGCCTTCCTGTATCTCCCCACTGCCGCAACAGTATCTGCTCCCGCAGGAGCCTTTCCCGTTCTCCCCACTGCCACAGCAGTGTCTGCTCCCGCAGGAGCCTTTCCTATACCTCCTCACTGCCGCGCAGTGTCTGCTCCCGCAGGAGCCTTCCTACACCTCCTCACTGCCGCGCAGTGTCTGCTCCCGCAGGAGCCTTTCCTATACCTCCTCACTGCCGCGCAGTGTCTGCTCCCGCAGGAGCCTTCCTACACCTCCTCACTGCCGCGCAGTGTCTGCTCCTGCAGGAGCCTTTCCTATACCTCCACACTGCCGTAGCAGCGTCTGCTCCCGCAGGAGCCTTTCCTACACCTAAATATAAAAAAAAAAAAAAAAAAAAAAAAAAAATACCACACATCACCTCCGCCTAAAGGCATGCCATGCATCCGAGGTTGCGGTGATAGCATCATGTATCGACAATAGCCAAGACGATATTAGGCCCATTTTCCAACCAACGTTTTTTTTATAATAATCATTAGGTGGCCTACCTTAAATCGGCTATCAAACCGCTCCGTTATCCCATCTCAGCACTGCATTTCCCGCTCGCCCGTGCTCTCAAAGGATGATGTGAGCCCGTAGGTTAAAAAAAAATAAATAAATAAAAAAATTCACTGGACAAGCGAGATGACCGTAGTGCCGACTACATGAACTAGCAGTATTTAAATATAGTATTTATACTTAATACCAGCGTATCAGTACGTCCGAAAGTATATTTTTTGATTATTGGTGATTCCATAGGCTCTTTTCGTGCACCTGCATGGTCAAAATGGTAAATAGTAAGCTCAGACAGTATAAAGAATCTTTCTCTTACTCCACCCATGCACGATTACATCGTCGATATGTACCATCGATCTCACGTGCTGACAATGACCACATCGCCGATACATGACACCTATTTGGGGTACACTGGCACAGGAAATCCAATTTATTTTTGCAAGCTTAATTTCGTATACTATGACTGCACCAAGATTTTTTCTGACTCATTATCGGAAGCAGCTCATTGGATTTGCTAAACAATTATTCAAGTAAGCCTCACAGCGTCTACCCTCGTAGACAAATAAATCATCTTTAGTATCGAACTCCCTGCCAGGCCCTGCAAGAGGGCTCCCGGTTGAACCAACCTTTGCCTTCTCCATTCAACTATCAGCAAAGCTTTCTCGTTTGACATCGCAAGTATTAAAATCCTGCCAGATGCTTTCCCACTTAAGCAATCTTGGACTTTCCATCCGACCACCAGCGAAGCTTACCCGATTAAAATAGGCCGATTAACCAAAAAAAAAAAAAAAAAAAAGACATTTACCTATCGAACACCAATGAGTACATTGCAGCCCAAACAAATTTTCCCTCCGATGGCAAGATGTACCCATCCAATACCGCAAGTTACGTTTCGCCAAACACTAACGGGCTCTTCGCAGATAAAACAATCTAAATTTTCCCTCCGATGGCTGGAGAGACTACCCATCTGGTGTCGCAAATTTTAATAAATATAATAAATAAAAATAAATACAGAAAATAAATAAATTAATAAATAAAAAGACACCGGATGCTGGCCATAGCCTCCCGACCAGATAACCTTACCTTTTTCAATCCTATGGCCGGCAAGGCTTCTCTCTTCGATGCCAAGAGCTTGAGCTCCCATCGGATGCTGACGAGAGCCTCCCGGCCAGACAACCTCACCTTTTCCATTCTGCGGCCAGCAAGGCTTACCCGTTCGTTGCCAGGAGCTCACACTCCCTTCGGACGTAGGTGAAAGCCCCCGGCTACCTGCTTTGCCATTCTGTCTTACGTACGGAGAGGTTTACCCATCCAATGCACGGAGTCAGGGCTCCCATTGAATGTAGGTGAGAGCTTCCCGGCTAGACAACCTTACCTTTTCCGTCCTTTGGCCAGCGAGGCTTAACCGTTCTATCCGGGAGCTAAGCTCCTGTCGGACGAAGGTAAGAGCCTCCCGGCCGGACAACCTTTTCCGTCTTTCAGCCAGAGAGGTTTACCCGTTCGATTCCTGGAGCTAAGCTCCTATCGGACGTCGGTCCGAGCCTCCCGGCTAGACAACCTGACCTTTTCCACCCTCGGCCAGTGAGGCTTACCCGTCCGATGCGAGTGCTCCCATCGGACGCTGGCGACAGCCTCCTGGCCAGCCAACCACGACCTTACCGCGTGGTTTAGGTACCAAACACACAATAAACTCTCCTTCCTTCCTATGGTCGCCAAGGCTAACCCGTCTCTTGCCGGGAGTAGCAAACTCCCTTAAAACGCCGACGACAGCCTAACGACCACACAAACTTACCTTTTCCATCCTACGGCCTGCGAGGCTCACCCAGTTTTGTCCCCGCCGGACGCTGGCAAGAGCCTCCTGGCCACCTATCGTTACCTTTTCTGTCCGCCATCCGGAGAGGCTTACCCGTTCGATGCGTGTGCTCCCTTCGGACGCCGGCGAGAGCCTCCCGGTTAGACAACCTTACCTTTTCCTTTTCTATGGTCAGCGAGGCTTACCCGTTCGATGTGTGTGCTCCCTTCGGACGCTGGCGAGAGCCTCCTGGACAGACTTGCTTTACGTTTCCACTCTACGGTCGGCGAGGCTTACCCGTTCGATGTGTGTGCTCCCTTCGGACGTCGGTAACAGTCTCTCGGCCACGCAACTTACCTTTCCATTTGACGGTAGGCGAGGCTTAACCGTCCGACGCTACGAGTCTCGTCCTCTCGCCAAATCCTGCAAAAAAAAAAAAAAAAGCTACCCTCAGCTACTCTCACATCTTTTAACCCCGTCTGGCGAGGCTTACCCGTTCGATGTTCTGAGTTAGAGGCCCCATCGGATGCTGCGAGAGTCCTCCCAGTCGGGTTTTCCTTTCCAACCCTCCCCGTCCGCCGAGGCTTACCCGTCTGTCGCGTGTGCTCCCTTCAGACGTCTGGCGAGAGTCTCCCGGACGGGCCTATGCTTGCCAGCCGCAAGCGAGTCTCATCCATCCGATGCCGTGAGTCGGGATCTCCCTTCGGATGTTGCCAGAGTCCTCCTTGTCGGCTAGCCCAAAAGCTTTTTATCTGCCAAACCGAGAGGACCCAGACGTCCGTCATCCTGAGTCTCAATCTCCTGTCGGAGGCTTCATGGGCCCTCTCGGTCAGCGTTAGGCCCTTCACCCACTGAATAGCAGGGGCTATCAGCCAGTAGGGCCCGTACGCCGACACCGTGACCTATTCCGGTCGAGGCAACTCGGGTCCTCCCGGTCGGGCACCACAACCACGCTGCTCCTCCTCATCGGCCGGTAGGGCTCACCGTTCCAACGCCAAAAAGCTCCAGTTGAGCATCGGCCCGAGCCCTACCGACCGGGCGCCAACAACCACGTAGTTCACTAGCTGCAGCCGGTAGGGCCTACTCTCCCAACTCCCATGTCGCTCCCTCCGGAGTACGTAGGCCCTTCCAGCCTGCCAACGAGATGACTTCTCAGAAACCAAATCAGCCCCCGCCAGTACTCTGCTTTTATGGGGGGGCATTCTTTAAACTGGCGGCTGTCCTCTTGTACATTTGCCTTTTTGGGGGGTACTCTAGTTTCGGGCAATTCCCGAGCTCGGAGCCCTTCCCCGGACAGCACGCCAAATACGCATACCATACCTCAGCTAATTATATGTAAGCGTGAACTAGTGAAATGTAATTATCAATGAAGATTCGGGAGGAGCGCGTCAGATACTTAGCCTAATCATCACAGGTGGACCACAATCAAGTAATCAATCCCACAGTATAAATATCGCTGACTTACCTCTATCCATTGACGGTTTATCAGCATCCCTCCTCCACCCCATCTCCTCACTTCAAGTTCACTTTACAATATACGGGGAAGGGGGGGTACTCTAGTTTCGGGCAATTCCCGAGCTCGGAGCCCTTCCCCGGACAGCACGCCAAATACGCATACCATACCTCAGCTAATTATATGTAAGCGTGAACTAGTGAAACTTTCAGATAAGTCAACTGGCTCTGTCTGAGCTGTTCTGAGCTGTATATTTGTTCATGGAAATCATAGAAAGTGTGTTGAATTAATGATATATGAAATAGTGGTCAACCGAAATGTGTTTGCCTATGCCAAATTCTTGGAAACCAGGGGAGCCGTACAGTGCATCTAAACTAATGGTTATCAAAATTTTTTGACTAAGGTCCTTTCCGTTCTGACACCATTTGTCTTTCATATTTCTTATTACTGCTATAATTATGACAAAGCTGTTTGTTTAGTTTTATATAAACTAACTAGAAAACAGACAGAAATGGTTGACAATTAAAAATAGAATGAGAACATGGGAATTAATTGAATTAAAGGAGTAGTTCACTTCCAGAATAAAAATTTGCTGATAATTTACTCACCCCCATGTCATCCAAGATATTCATGTCTTTAAGGTTTCTGAGGAAGGCATGCCAGGATTTTTCTCCAAATAGTGGACATGACGGCCAATGGGTTGGAAATCTAAATTGCAGTTTCAGTGCAGCTTTAAAGGGCTTTACACAATCCCAACCGAGGAATGAGGTTCTTATCTAGCGAAATGATCTGCTATTTTCTAAAAATAAAAACATTAATAAATTATATACTTTTTTAACCACAAAGTCTTGCACTAGCCCTGCAATGCGCATCCACAACTTCAAACATCATACAATGTAATCGTGCTGGAAAAGTCACTTGTGGTTAGTTCTTTATCCATGTGCTTTGTTCCAAGGTAGGGTAGGGACAAAACCTTCATTTATTTTCGACTGAAGAAAGAAAGACTGGAACATCCTGGGAGGCATGGAGGCAAGTAAATTATCAGAAAATTTTCAGTCTAAAATTTTAATTCATTTCGACTCCTTTAATAATATATTTGTATATTTTTAAATCATCCTGTGGCCCCTAGTTTAGGACCACTGCTCTATATTGTTTGGGTGAATCGGTGGCTCTTCTGCAAACAGACTGACACCTTAGTCTAAGCTGACCTGTCACATCTATTGTCTGAGGTCTCAGTCTGGGGATTTTTGCAGACAAGCCATGTCCTGAATTCACTAGCATTGCAGTGTGGGTGGATTTCAGATAACAGAGCTTAAACGAGTGATCTGGATCTGTTTTTGGACTGGACTTGTTGTCAGATTGGACATTGCTCTAAGCATTTCTTTAGGGAGACTGAACAGTGCTAGATGTGAAAGATAGCCATATAAACACTTTAGTTCACTGTACTTAAAATCAGACAGTGCTGTGACACCATAACTCATGAGTGGCCAGCTGAATGATAGAAGTACTTACCTGGAAGGATGTTTTTCTGATGTAGATCATGGGTTATCAGGCTTTTTTAGGACCTCTAGGTGGATATAGATATGGAGCATGAAAGGCTTGTTGCTGATTTTTGAGGTATAGTGTCACATAATAATACATTTACATACCTCAGATCCATTAAAATATACCCCGTACCGTTCAAAGGTTTGTGACTGGTAAAATCTATCATGCTTCTATGATTACCATACAATCTTGTTGTATTACAATATTACAATATTAATGATATAAAAAAATAAGTTTTAATATATTTTAAAATGTAACAATTCCTGTGATGGCAAAACTGAACATATATAACAGTATAAATGTAATAATTTTCTTTATCAACTTTTTCATCGAATTTTAGGAATGAAGACTAGAGCTATGCGATTAATTGAAATCGCATCGCAATCGCGATTTGAGACATTGCGGTTTGCTAATCACAAAGCCTGCAATTTGGACGTGATATTACTGTTCACAACTGCGTACCCAACTGCATAAACGGCCACCATTTAAAAAAAAAAATGCGTGATTATGGCTTCTACAGGGTCAGATCAATAGTTAATCAAATTAATACTAAAGAAAAAGGTATGTAATATGAGATTACTCAGGCTTCAAAATGACACACCAAACAAAAAAGGTAACTTTAATTTGCGAAAGCTGTCTCACAACATAAATCAAGAACTCCCTTATCGGTCCTGCTTTCAGTAGGCCTACTGGAGAATAAAAGATAGATTCTTAGATGGTTTTATGAGTAAATGAACGTTACTTTGCACATTTTATCTCTCCAACCTATTCTAATTTGAAAGAAGTTTATAATACATGTTCGCTATTCCCAATTCAGAAGATCGCACACACAGCCTGCATCTCTGACACAGTGTCTACACCGGACGTGACTATCTACACAGAATGCGACAAAGCGACCGTTGAAAATCATGAAAGTGAAAGTGACGTGACATACAGCCAAGTATGGTGACCCTTACTCTGAATTTTTGCTCTGCATTTAACCCATCCAGAGTGCACACAGGTGTGTTCATTTGAAATGTGTGTCAATACGTCATAAATAGAATGCAGCAGCAGGTTACTGTTGGCGTTGTGCTGCATCCAGTGTAGACAGTATCAATGATTGTGAGTTCTTTATCTGCTCACATCCGGTGTAGACACGGTGTGAATGCTTCTCATAATTTCTCCTCTCTGCTGCATCTCATGGAGGAGCTGTTTACACTTGCCGCACACACGCAGCCTGTCTTTTAATGCTTGGTTATAGGCTAGTCACGCCTGCATATTGGCTCCGCACTGCACATCTCCACGAGCGCATCTGGCAATATGGATGAGGCTTGATGCACACGTACAAACAAGTGTAAATTCAGTGCTTTGATAATTCCCCTTGAATATAATGAAACATTCAGCACATTTTCCACTTATTCTTAAAATCCCAAATACTTAAATATTAATAAATCAGCCTATGTAATACTTTAATAATTGACTAAAGAAATAGTTTTTTATTTACACAAAATAATTTTTTACACAAAGTAAATTCTGTAAAAGTAGTAATACTATTATAAAATTCCCTGCTAAAAAAACAAACAATATAACCCCTCCCAAAACACATTATAAAATTGTGTGGATTTAAGGCTATAATGGGAATTATATTGGCTTTAATGTTAACTATAAGGTGTCTACTGGTATTTAATGGATTCTATTGGTGGGATGTAATCTGGCAGGTGGGAAACAATAGAACAATCTCTAAATCTTTATCCTGTAAACTTTATCTCTGGTTGATTTTAAAGGGATTTTTGAGATGGGGATAGGGGGATAAATGAAAACTTGTATTTGTAAAACTGTATAACTGCCTTCAGTGCATCACGAAAAATATTTTTTTTGACAAATGTCCATACAATGAAATTCTTGTCCACACAATGAAAGTCCAGTGTTGACCCTGCTATTGCTGTCCTCACCAGAGAGAGATGTGTGTTCTCAGCCTCGCGAGCTTCTCATATGACCTGCCCTTCCCGCGTGACTCCAGCGTTAATGGTCTCGATAATGGATCATCCGCTTACGACTCATTTACGCTGCTAATTATCACAACTGTTCAAGAATGTCTGGAACAAACCACATGTCTTTCTGTTGATTTGGCTTCTCACACATGTAAACCAGGAACAGCTGCACAATGAATGCATCTCTCAAATAGACAACGTAATCGTCCGTTGAAAAAGCCATCAGTAGACATCTAAAGTGGGACATTTTGAGTGATTCTGAGCTGATGTTTACTCCCTAAGGTAACTCAAAATTTGATGAAGGGTGAAAGCAGCAATTGCAGACAGAGGAGTGGGGGGGGGGGGTCTTTTCTCATCGCCTCGGTGAGCATGTCTGGCTTTTAGGGGGCCACTTCACTCAACACTGTGGATGCACAGCTCACTCTAGTGGCCACCCTCCCCTGAGTTTCTCTGGATAATCCTCCTTTTGTGTAAGGAGTCACTTTTCAGGACCCTTTCTTTTGCGTCAAACTGATCCGCAGTTGAGGAGTGAAAAGCCTCTTCATTCGAGACGGAGTGTTTTGTTGCATGACTGTGTTGTAAGAAGACCATTGTAATGAACCTACTGTATAACACAATGTCTGTGCCTGTTGCCCTTGCATTATAAATAGAGTTTGGTACGACAAACTTCACTTTTATTTTTGCTCGTTCACCCTTTTTTTTTTTTTTTTTTTTTGGGAAAACTTTAGATGAAAAACCAGCTTTCTTACACTGCATAGACAGCAGCATAACTACATGGTAGTGCAAGGCCCAGAAAGGTAGTAAGAACATTGTTAAAATCCACGTCCATGTGACATCAGTGGTTCATTTGTAATGTTATGAATCTACAAGAATACTTTTTTTGTGCATAAAGAGAACAAATATAGTGATTTTATTCAACAATTTCAGTCTTCGACACGACGCATACATGTAGGCTGCTGACACAGGAGCTGGCATTCTGCACGGCACCTTGTTTACAAGCAGAGGAAGACACACACTGTACATAAAACAGTCCCCATAAACATGTCTGAAGATTTTGATAACTTTCAATTTTTTGCGGACGGCCGAAGTATACTTCGGCCTTTACTTTATTTGAACCAGAATATACAGACATTGAACCAAGATTGATGGATGTTCTACGTCAAAACGCCAGCTCCTGCGTCAGCAGCCCCACGCTCTTGTGTCGCTATACTCTCGTGAATGTGTGACGAAGACGGAAGAGAACACAGTCATTACTTATTTATATTTTTGCACACAAAAAGTAATCCTGTAAAAATACGAATGAGCCACTGATGTCACATGGACTATTTTAACAATGTCCTTACTACCTTTCTTGAATGTGTCAGTCTATGAATGCTGAATGCTGTCTATGAAGGGTCAAAGAACTCTCGGATTTGATCAAAACTATCTTAATTTGTGTTCTGAAGATGAACAAAGGTCTTAGGTTTGATACCATCATGAAGGTGAGTTTTGCAAGGGCATGTATCATTCTTGCTCTAGTTCAGTACATTTACATAAAGAGCAATTAAAAATACACCATATATTAATGCTGTGTTATAGTTTTGTTAAAAACTTCTTAACGTTGTAGTTTCATTGTCATATTTTTAATGGGAACAGTCTGTACTTTTCCCCCTAGACCATAGAGTCTTTTTTTAGGGCTGAACAATGAAGCAAGAAATATGTAGGGCAACAACAGGGGAAGCTCTCCTTCAAGGGATGCCTTCTTTTTGTGTCCCACTTATGACATTTTGGGTGATCAGCGCTCTAGCAGTTATATATTGCAATGCCAGAGCCTAATAGTACTGATGCTCAATCCCAGCACTGATAAAGGTGCAAAGAGACATGGTTTAATGAATTATGAATGCAGTGAGGGACGAAAGATGACTTTCTTTTGAAGCTGGTTAGATGAATAGATCCTTCTGCATACAGCTTTTAGGCTGAGCTGTATTAACCTGGAAAGGCTTTAGTACACTATGCTGTGAAAGGGCAGGGAAATACATAGCCCGTTCACTGAGAAGCCACAGAAATAAACATCTTGGCACTGCATTGCAGGGATGAATAATCCACCCTGTTTAATTCTAGTGCACCGTCCCTACGCTTTGAAAATCTCCCACACACCAGCAGCCTGTTCTTTAGAGAGAGAGGAGGAGGAGAGAGAGAGAGACATTGGCAGGTCATGTTCTCCAAGACTGATGCATGCCTGTGTCTGATATTCAGTGTCAGGATTCAATGCAATATACACCTCTAATAATGCATCGTAGCAGCTGATGAAATATTGACACATTTTAATATCAAGCTTTACCTGTGATGGCTTAGTTTGATATCTTTTAAGATTTATCAACTTAAGATCTCTCAGATTTCTGAAAAGTGGGTTAAATGTAAAATATTCACACTCTAACTCTGATTCTGTGGCATTATAATATTAAAGGGGGGGTGAAATGCTCGTTTTCACTCAATATCCTGTTAATCTTGAGTTCCTATAGAGTAGTACTGCATCCTTCATAACTCCAAAAAGTCTTTATTGTTATTATATTTATAAGAGAAAGATAGTCTGTACCGATTTTTCCCGGAAAAACACGAGCGCCTAGAGGCGTGATGTGTGGGCGGAGCTAAAGAATCACGAGCCCCAGTAGGCTTTTGAGTTGAGAGCGTTTGGAAGCTGACACAGATCCAGAGGCTGAAATTTAACAAGAGCAGCATCAGCAAAGGCGTCTCTATGTGGTATGTACTGAAACTGTATATATTTGCTTAGCGGTTTTGGAAAATGACTAAGTTCCACTTTATGTCGTCTTTTTTTTTTTTTTTTTTTTTTAAAGCTGTACATGTGGAAAGTGCAGTTTGATGACAACATCGCATTTTGTTTACTTGATGTGCTTACGCGCTGATAGCTAAGTTAACAACACAGAGATATTTGAAGCAGTTTTACTCACCGCATGTGGTTCCAACACACAATCGTGACCCTTTTCCGTTGGGACTGCATTATCCTTAACCCTTTCGAGTCGATTAACGCATATATGCGTTTTGAGTCATTTTCACCTGATAACCCCGAAAAGAACTTAAATTACACTCTCAGTTTTAATCGTACAGATAAGAGCAATACATCAATCGAATCTGTAAAGGGTCTAGTTTTTTTTGGATACAGACATAATAACAAAAAACCTTTGTGCACTTATAAAATAAAGATAACAAACAAGGTGCGCTGTCTACAGTCTTTGTCTCCGCTGATCGTCATGTACAAACATGTCATTAAAATGAACTGTAACTCCGTGAATACTCAACGAAGAGACATGAGAGAGATATCTATAGAAAGCCTGGAATGTCTACTTTTAAACTAAACAAGTGCTGCCGAAAACAAATATTCTGAGATAAAGTAATCCATATGAAAACAACGCAATGTCTGTTTTTCATATCTCCGCTCATTATATCTAATGTGACCACGCCCCCGCGCTTAACGCGCTATTCAGATTCAAACTGAAGCGCGCGGCTTGAATACGCCCACACAGAAGAAAAAGCAGCCAGACTATTCTTCAAGTTTTTATTTTATTTTACTGTTTGCTTCGCGATGAGAGGAATAAGACATAATTCACCCCAAAAAGATGTGATGTGGTTGATGATTTGAGAAATGGATTTCCTCAGAAAAAAGAATGAAGCACTTTATTCAGCAGAGATCATAAACATGAGTAAGTCTCTTTTTATTTATTTGTACTAGTTTTCACATAACGTGTAAACATTTTACTAGTTAGACTTTTTCCAAATACTTTTTCCAAACTATAATTCCTGACTAAATGTATAATCAAGTGAAACATTATGAAGTTTCAATAACAATATACAATACTATACCATTCAAAAGCTTGATGTATATAATATAAATGTGACAAATAGAGATAACTCTAACAAATGTAAAAACAATGCAGTTCTTTCGATTTATTCCCCCTAAAAAAACCTGAAAATATTATCAGCTCTTTTCAACATTAATAATAATAATAATAATAATAATAATAATAATGATGATGATAATAAATGGGGTTTATTTGGTAGAAAATAAGATTGTTAAAACGATTTCTGAAGGATTGTGTGACTAGAGAAAGGATGCCAAAAAATTTGAAAGTCAGCTTTGATTGTTCCTAATAAACTGTTTAACTGCTCCCCCAAGTGGATATTCAATTATGTTGTGGGATAATTAAATATATTCTTAATAAACTACAAACATAAAATTATATACTTTTATTTTGTTCTCACATTCTTTCTTGTAACTCCTCCCTCAGAGTGGCACAGTTGAATGAGAGGCTCATTATGCAGCTCATTATGCAGGCCTTTGTCTTCTCAGGTGTAAATCACAATGATATTCATGATAGTTGACGCCTACTCGCATATGACTTTTACCAACAAAAAGTGTTTTAGAAAATTTAAATCAATATATTGTTTTCTGTGAGTGAGTAAACAAGATGATTTTCACATCATTCAGAAAGAAAAATTCTAGGCTACAAGCTCCAGTTCTCAACTTTTCCGGCAACCAATTTTATGTATGTGTTTTATTGCCTTATTCAAGTGATTTAACATTTTTAGTTTTTCACTAACCATGCATAACATTTTTTTTCTCAAAAATACAATCATGTACATGCATGCATTTCACATATTATTATAGCCCAGTTTGTGCTGATTACAGTGATATTAGACTTTACCCATTTAGATATTTATAAGAAACTGAAAAAAACACAAATGTCAGGGCATGACAAAACTTCTCAAGGCATAAATAAACGATGTGCAATCCGAAATGCAGGGAACAAACAAAAACACTTGCACAACTCCGTTGATGCTCTGTAAAAATAAACTCCATCCACTGGTCCCTTAATGCTGTTTCTCTTTTGGTAATCTGTGCAGGGTTTTCTTGCCCTGGCAACCAAAAACACACTTCTGTGACATTTTGCGACGCTCTCGCTCTGATCAGGCTGTGCTCAGCCTCTCTCAGTGCTCTGCTATACTGGAGCGCGCACTTAGGACCCATATAAGGAAATTCCGCTCCATCTAACGTCACACAGAGCCATACTCGAAAAAAACTTTCCGAAACTTGTGACAAACCGGAAGAGGTTTTTTTGGAACAAAAATACTCCTTCAAACGTACAACTTAATTTTTTTAACTTTGTCCATGTTTAGCATGGGAATCCAACTCTTTAACAGTGTAAAAAACTCAGTATGCATGAAATAGCATTTCACCCCCCCTTTAAGGAAACTTGTGCTTGGATTTGGATAGTACATATTCAATTATATTTTGGTTGATATTTTATATAATTAATTGAGCTATTTAACATTTACGTATATGTATACCCGTAAATGTTTCTTTTTAAAAACATACCATTTGAAATGCAAGATAAATACAATAATTTATAATACTGTATTTTTCAGACTATAAGTCGCACCTGAGTGTAAGTCGCATCAGTCCAAAAATACATCATGATGAGGAAAAAAACATTTATAAGTCGCACTGGACTATAAGTCGCATTTATTTAGAACCAAGATCCAAGAGAAAACATTACCATCTACAGCCGCTAGAGGGCGCTCTCTGTTTTTAGTGTAGACTACAGGAGCACTGAGCAGCATAGAGCGCCCTCTCGCGGCTGAAGACGGTAATGTTTTCTCTTGGTTCATTTCTCTTGGTTCATGTCAAATTAATTTCGATAAATAAGTTGCAGGACCAGCCAAACCATGAAAAAAGTGTGACTTATAGTCCGGAAAATACGGTACAGTTATTTTTAATAATTGTTTGAGCTGTATTTCTCTGTTCTGCCATTAAGTAGAAAATCACTGAAAGATTTTTCAAGCATTTTTATAATGAATATACATTTTGCTAGATATGCCAATCTCTATAAAGTATTTAAGACACACAGACACAAGTTAAAACATCTTTTAATTTGAAATGGAAAAACCACTCTCTGTCTCTGCTGAGGAGGCCACATTGTCAGCGTCATATATTAACATAGGGATGGAGGTTTGCCCAGCTCTGATTCTGCAGCTGTTTGCAGTAATAGGGTCTTATCACTGAGAGAAGCTTTGATGGGGTCTGTGTTTTCCAGAGGGAATCACACTGAGTTCTTGCAGAAGGAAGGAAAGCAGTTTGAAAAGCTCAGTCCAGCATGACCTCTTCTGAGGGGCCTTAATCAATAAACAGATAAGAGATGCCATTTCAATTCACTTGCCTCTTTATCTTGCCATTCTTTTTTATGTGAATTGAGTTGTGTATGTGGGAGGCTGGCTTTGCAGTGCCGTTTGCTTCATGTGTGTATTTGTATTTAATAGAACCGGATGGAAATTCTCAAAAATATTCAGCTTGCTTCTTTGAAGATAAGCTATTCCTCTGTGCATTTCTCCAGCTTGAACAGAGGATTGTTTGAACACTCTGCCATGACTATCACTGCAAATATCAACCTCAGCTCCTAAACAATTTTAGTCTCTCGTCATCCCTGCTTAGAGATTTCACTTCCTCCTGTTTCATTAAGAGGAAGAAAACACAGGGGCATTGCTTTGTGTGTTTTCTTCTTTTAGAAGCACATGCAGAGAGCACCTCAGGGAGGAATTAAAACAGCAAGGCTATTTTTAGACCTCTGATAGAGGTTTTAGCTGTCCAGTGCCTTTGCAGGTGCTAAATCACTCTTATTTTAGAAATGGTGCCTTGGCCTAAATCAGTCACTGTTGTATTAACCTAGACCTGTTGTGTGCCGCCCCATCACCCTCCAGGCTCCAGTAGCTGTTCCTGACTCAGACGCTCACCCATTCAGATGATCACCCTTTTTGCTTTAGCCATTTTCTGTTTAAGGCAATACATCAAGGTGAATAGAGTAAAAAACAACAACAACTGATTGTCACAATTAACTAGCACAGAAAATACCATCAACAGCCAGATAAAATATAAAAAAAATAAAAAAATAACAATTTTAAGAGTAAAATGTTGTATAAAATTAGACCATTGATATTCAGAATATAGAAAAAAAAAACAATTTTAATTTTGGGGGTAATTGGATATTTCTGGCTCAGTGCATTAGAAAAAACTCAACTGAAAAAAAAAAATATTCCATTATTTTGTAAAGAAAAAAAAAAAGAAATTAGTTATGAAAAGCCAAATAGCGCCACATCTTATTTTGACAAGTGCATGAAAAATGTATATATATATATATATATATATATATATATATAATATTTTCTATATATATTTTTTGTAATGCCTTACAGCGAGCTCTAGTGCACTGATTCAAAATGTTGATTGTTTATTACATAAGCACATGGGACAACCATCCCAGGGCGGTCTTCGGGATATGCATTCATTTCTGTTCCCTGTATGAATGAGTGCCACAGTGGCACTTCTTTGTAAAAGATGATGAAGAAGAAACATAGCGGGCCTGAAATAGCCCAGTGCGTGCGTGCCTCAGGGCGACATAGATCTGTGTGCACTGACATTGCTGTACGTCCTCCACAGGCGCTTGGTTAGGAGCTGAGGCCACCTAGTGTAAGTTAAAAGCTCAGTGGCACCTGAGCGCTGTTTACACCATTATTAGTTGGCATAGCATGTTCTCAGCTGACCTAAGAGCAGCTCACAACTTTATAAGGGCCTTGGAAAGTGTCGTCTTAAGGCCCAGGCTGTCAAGGATCTTGCTGGAGAATGACATTGAGGCCTTAATGTAGCTTAAGGAGGAAGCTGTTAAAGACTTCTTTGCAGGGATACTTTCTGCATGGATGCCACATGTCAGGAGATCTCTTGTAATTGCTGAGTGTGAAGTGACATTGAGCTCAAGGATCAGACGCTTTGTGTTTCACAGTGTACACGTTTTGACAGTCGTGCATTTTGAGACATGGCTAATTGTAACATGATAGAAAGCTCTTCCTGACCATGAAGGCCTAGTTAAGCTTGCATTATGGGCTTCTTTTGATTTTTTTCAAAAAAATTTCCGGCATAAATTTCCGTGTTATTTATGCCTGGTGAATTCAAGGGCTGATCTCTAAATAACTTCCTACATGAGATCAATGATAATGTCAGTGAAAGGGCAGCACCACATTAGCCTCAGCTCAGAGGCTTCTGGCTTGTTATGAAATTATGCCTTTTAATTAATTGAATCATTCAACAGTTGATTTAACTATCCTAAATGTATTGAATTATTCAGCAATGGTTTTATGTATTTTAAGATTTTTACTAATGGATAAAGGCACCAGGAGCTTTTAGACTGTCCTGAATCTTGCAGAGAAAGAAATATTAGAGCTGTTGTTTTCTCATGAAAAAGATCATTATAATACACATTACATTAATTTGTGTATTCTTGTGAACAATTGTAACAGTTTTGCTTTTAGTATGTAATGATTCAAAACATGTTATTTATATTATATTTCATTGCCTTCTTCCATAGTAGAGTACAGAACAGAAGTATATAGACAAAACAAAAAGTACAAAAAAACAAACTATGTAAATCAGTTATTTTATGTGAGGTTTGAATATAATTATAATGCAAACACATATTGTATTTTACAAGTGAACTTTTATGTAGGCTACTTAAGATGTTAGTATATTTAAATATATAACCTGGAAAGTATTGCAGTTTTACAAGGGTGGGTTTTATATTTTATATATGCATATTTATATGATGGGTTATAGGGTGTATCCCCCCCCAGCCCCCAAAAAAAGAAAATAAATATTTTGTATGCGGAAAATGAATTGTGTTTTCTGACCATTAAGATGTTCATTGTGACTATTTCCAGGCCAAACAAATGACATTTGTTTTCAATTAAATTCGCATTCATTTCTTTTTCTTTCTCCATAGTCCTATAGAATCCTGTCAGAATTTCTACAAAGACTTCACGTTACAAATTGACATGGCATTCAACGTGTTCTTCTTACTCTACTTTGGTCTGCGCGTAAGTACATATATTAAACTTTCATATTCAACATCTTTTTACCACGTTCTATGCACTCAGTATTATGTTTGTGCCTGAAAACCTTTAATGTTTTACTAGAAATTGTCCATTCTTCTTCTTCCAGTTCATAGCAGCCAATGATAAGCTGTGGTTCTGGTTGGAGGTGAACTCAGTGGTGGACTTCTTCACAGTGCCGCCTGTGTTTGTGTCAGTGTATCTGAACAGGAGCTGGCTGGGTAAGTCTCCGAACAATCTCCTCTCTCCCTTTTCCTCCTGATCCTCCTGTCAGTCCCTGCACCCCAGGGCAGCGTTCACAGGAGCAGCTCAAACCACAGCTAGATGAGATAAAGGCCAAACTGATGATGAGACAAGGGCAACTGTTGAAACAGGAGATTTTATAATTATTAAGCCAAGCTGCCATGGTTTGTTGTCACTGTCTGTCGCTGGAAACCCAAGAATAGCTATGAAATGTCATTGCTTAAGAACTAGAAAAAAAGCGAAGATGACAGAAAAGCTGGGAAGGATGGCAGGAACGTGAGATGATTTAGGCTTTAATTGTTAAACAGGCCTATTCACTCCAAGTCATTCGTTTTTCATTATAGTTATGAACTTCTCTATTCTCATATAATTTAATAAAAGGTTATTAAAACTTCATCGTTATAGCTAATTTCCTTGGTTTAAAAAAGAAGCCTTTACTTGTCACACACTTTGGGTTCTGGATGCTGGTGTTCACTGGGTTTCTTAACTTGCAATAGACACACTGATAAACACAGACAAGCCTGGAGCAACTTTTGATGTGTGGCTTATCTAAACTGGTCTGGTTTGGGAAAGGGAAAGTGTATGTTCCTGTATAAGGCTCACTTCTGAGAAGCCAGTGGGGTGTGTAAGCCCTCTCAGTCTGATGGTAATGATTTCCCATCACAATGTGTTTTGTCAAAGCTGGGGTGAGCGACAGGTGAGACACGACTGTGGTTTAAAGCAACTGGTGTGTGTGTGTGTGTGTGTGTGTGTCCTGTAGCCAAAGGAAAGCAGGTCTGCTTTAGCCTACAGTGTGTACATTAAACACAATTGTTCATAACCGTTACACCACCTGTGTCGTTAGTGCTTTCCAAAACAACTGTAAAAAAGAACGCCATCCTTTCTTAAATGCATCAAAAACCACAAGTTAATAATTTATAACTTCACTGTCATCTTATGCTGTGCTGTTTGAATAATGCATTAGAAAAACAGTTCATCAAAAAATGTGTAATTTTAATGGTCTTCCTCCCTATCAAGCCAGTAAATGAAAATCAAATAAAAGCTGCTATCAACATCCGCCTAATAACAGCTGTTAGGCTTAGCGGCATATGTAAACAATCAGTCTCTTGCCCGTGCTGTACAAATGCTGAGAAAGTGTCAACACTAAGGTCGTTGCGAGCTTCAAACCTTTAGGAGTATAATGGCTTGGAGACAGACCAATTTTGTAATCAGAGTGTTTTCCTTCATTTTACAGATGTCCACAATTTCAGACACTGTCGTCTACTGAGTGTTGACTCACCTTGGAGAAAAATCATGATTAAAACATTACAGGATGTAGAACTTTAGTCCGAAGAAATGAGACTTTAAGTCTTGAGATTAGTCTAGCTGATGAAGCGTCAAATGTAATGATGAAAATAACTGAGATTTGGATAAGATGTAAGTCTTAATTATGCTTAGCTTTAAAGGCACTACATGTATTTACTAGTATAATAACAACAAATTATGCATAATTGCATGCAAGTTAACCCTAAATTAAACCCTAATCCTAACCATATACAGTAGTTAGTACATGTAGTTAATTAGTATTTTCTTAGTACTTAAATGTATAATTACACTGCAACAAGGACACTGTAAAATAAAGTGTAATAATGCTTGCATTCTGTAGTGTTGCATTGAATTTTTGCATTAAAAGTTGCAGTAAACGCATATAAAATTTTACAAAAGATATATATTTTAAAGAAATGCTTTTGACTGAAATCTGGAATATTTTGAAAATTCAGCTTTTCCACCACATGAATAAATGATCTTTTAAATTATATTAACCACATTGATCTAAGTTATTTTTAAATTGTACTTATATTAAACAATATTACAATACTATAATTTTACTGTATTTTGATTTAAAAAATGCAGGCTTATCCATTTTAAAATTGTTTTAATGGTAATGTACTTGAAATTTGTGACTAATCAAATGTGATGTTAATGGGACTCTTTGTATAGACTGGCTGAACTGGAAATATAGAGACTGGAAATGGTCTTTGCACTGAAAAAAAAAGAATAAATAAATTGATAAAATTAAACATTTAGACAACTATCTTTTACTGCTACAGCTCTGTATGATTTACCTGTTATTGTTGAGTAAAATCTACTTTAACTGAATGTAACTTTTTTTTTCACATAGAATAAACATTTTTGATTTGTAGAACATGCTTTGATAGAACATAACTTAATTTGTAGAAGTGCTTTTAATATAATACTATCCAAACTTAAAAAACTAGAGCTTCTGTTAAACTCTGCTATAGTGTTCAAAGCACACTACTCTACCTAGTGCAATATGACACTTATAAATTTACTTATAACTTTGAAATACTGAAATAGTTTGAAGTATTGATATGAAACCGTATAGGTTTCACTGAATGAATGTGTACCTGGTACTTTTGGGGACATGGTATGGGACTGTCGTGCAGAATAAAAGCCTCTCAAAGACCAAAGAGGACTCTCCCAGCACAGAGGGACAGATTCTCAGACATGATGAAAGATTTGGAAACAGCCGACATATGAAATCTAGAGCAACATCAATTCAGCAAACTCTGAATGAAGGGGTTACAATGATCATATGTTATATAATAAAGATGTACAGCACATCAGCACATGATGTACATATTCATCTCAGAGAAAAGAGCTTTTAGAGAACAAACAGTTAAATAAACATTGAAGAATTGTCAGACCCTCAGTCCCCAGACTAAAGATAACTGTCCTGCAGTACAGGACAATAGAAAAAAGAAAGAACTTTATTTCATAGTTTTCATTAAATGTAAAACATTTGGTACATTGAGACGCCTGCTTCTAAATTGATTGTTTAAACCCTGGTGTAGATGTATAGCATGTAGCCAAGTGAACTATTGTTTTCTGTTCTCCCAGGTCCCACCCTGTTAAGAAAAACAGGATGGGTCATAATTTAATCTGCTTCTTTAGGGACTGTCATGACCATGGCACATGAGTAAATACACATGAGTGTATCATTTTCTTTTCTGAAAATTGGAGCTTGATGAAAGTGGAGGAGAACGTGCTGTTAAATTAAAGGGTATGTAGGAACCCTCTGCTGGGAAACAGACATTAATCTTCTAGAAGTGGTTCAGAACTGTCTTTTCAAACACAAGGGTTATATATGGATTAGCATGAGGCTGTTTATAATACACTGGCTTCCTTCATCCTTGCAATCAATTTAACAACAGGTACTTGACTCTGAAATGCAGATGTTTAGTGAGCTAAAGTCCCCATCAGTCTGTGAAGAGAAGGCAGTAATCGCAGTTGTCTTATGTGAGGAGATCTGGTGCATATTAATGGAGGGGACGTGTACAGAGGGAGATTCCTAGCTTCACTCTGGATCTTTTATATGCGGGTCCGTCACTTTTGCTAATAGTTATAAGAGTTATGCTACTAGATGAGTATTTGCATATGCATATGCGTTTATTACATATTTGTGTCTAGTGGTAACATTGTCAGTGTTTTGGGGTTGTTTTTAATAAATCAGTGCTACAAATGTACAGCAGTGGATGCATCACAAGTTATTCATTTACTGATGAGGTTTTTTTAGTGGGTGATTCTTAAGCCATCAGTGGTCCCAGTCCATCCCTGACCTGTGGATATTACATCCCACTGCCATCTGGTGGTTTGAAGCAGTATTGTGCCACATAACTGGATGGTCTGAATCAGAGGCTTCTCAGTCACATGACCAGAGGAAGATAAATCAATGAAGGAAACTAATTTTGTGCTTTAAGCCTCTTTCATATATAGAACCCTCTCTCACGTGGCAAGCTTCAGCACATGCACACGCAGATGCATTCTGGGAGAAATGAGTGGCGAGTAATCCCGGCAACCCTTTATCCCTCTTTACACATGTTCAGTATTCCCTGATTGAGGAAAAGAACCAGTGGTTTGTGACTGTAACACACGTGACTTGCTGTTGGTCTGTGAGCCTGCAGATGTGAATGAAATAGTCTGAATGAGCATCTGTCCATTCTACACATGTCCATTAAGCCTGCTTCAGTGCACAGCGCTGGCTTACTCTCCTGAATCCTGTTCCTCCAGCCTCCTGTGCCACAGGCCTCTCAGCTGCTGAGCCAGAAACATGACAGGTTCAACAGAGGTTCATGGGAAATTGTGAGGGCATAATGTAGATATCAAAAATTTAGCTATGCTATCTTCTGCATACTTTTCTTTCATTTAGACAAATCATCTTCTCAAACAAGTAGTCATTGCTGCCAAGCAGATTAAACCTCAATGAAAAAATCTAACAAAAGAAATGGTACTGTAATTTAACAAAAATGAAAACCAAGGAAAAATTCACAGTACAATACAGTACACTAGGGGTGTAAATTGGATGGTTTGTCACGATACGAGATGATATCAATTCTCATACCCAGCGTAACAATGTTTTCCCATTCTTCACAAAAATTCTACTATATGATTCAATACAGGAGAATATTTATCTATATAACAATACTATTATATTATATACCTTTTTTAAATAATCATCTACATTTTTATTATCTCACAAATGCAGCCAAAACATATAACATGAACATTTATCTTACATTTTAACATCCTGTTCCTCAATTGGGACATTCAAAACAAAAAATAGGCCTGCAGTTTTTTTTATATAAAGAAAAATAAATAATAATAATAATAATAAAAAAAGATCAGTAATCTAAAGATATGACAACAGTCAAAACAATCTGTACTAAAATATGCAATGTGTAAAATAATGTAAATCCTCATTAGGAAACAACACAAAATACATTAATGTAGAATAATAAGAATAAAAAATATACAAAAATAAAGCTGTTAAAACTTTATTTGAGACTTTTTTTTGGCTGCTTCTATGGGCTCAGTGCTAAAAACCTTTTCTACAGATAAACAAATTGCACGCAATAGCAGAAAATAAATACAATATAACAAAGACACAAATTAAATAAACATTGTTTTTCAGGTAGATCTAAAATAAAATAAAATTAAATATGAATTAATCCTTATAGAGATTTTTCAGTCAAAATCAGTGAGATATTTTTTTTTTATTTGAAAGAAGTTTTCTGTTAGTCTGATTTCACTTTAAGAATGAAAGCACAGATCCAATACACTAATACACTTGTGTTTTCTTTAGCCCTATTCGGATGGGACTAGTTTTACAGGGGGTCGTTAGAGAAATCTGCGTTTCACAGACGTGTTTTTCTCACACAACCTCTGTGATAATTCAAGAGCAAATTACCTACCGTTTTTCAGCAAACTCAGTGATCCTCTGAGAAAACTAATCCCGTCCGAATGCGAATGTCTGTGATTGCCGGTGATATTTTATTTCACAACGCGTTTCCTTGTGTGTTTTGGCCAACATGAATTACCGTACATGCTCTTACCGTGCGCATGTTTGATATATTTGCTTACCGGCAAATTAATTAAAAATCAAGAGCAAGATCGCGTAAACTGTTAATACCGGCTATTGTAATATCAGCATCAGGAAAGATTACTCATGTTCATTTATGTACTCCATTACATAATGTTTTAATTACATTTAATAAAAAAAGGGGAAAAAAAAGGAAAACAAGTTCAACTAAAGGAACCACACATTAACATGGTTTTGTTATACTAGCCATTTAGTATTTATTGTGTAATACTAATGGCAATCATTCTGAATGAATGCAATGAACGCATACAGAGCGTGTGATCTCTGTGACGCCCAGATGCACAAATCAGACCCTCCCACCTCTGTAATAAACACGGAGATACTTGTCCCGTCCAAATTGGTACATGAAAATCACAGACGCCAGGTGGTAAGAATCGAAACTCAAACGTAGTTTAGAAAACTAGTCCTGTCCGAATAGGGCTTTTCTCAACTGTTTAGGTTTAGACATAGGCCTAACCGACTTTGTTTACTAGGATATTCACCAAGTTGTACATGATGATGTAATTTGATCTGTATTTGTTCATTCATGCACAAATAAGCGGATGAGAGCTCTATAAGTTATTAGCGCACTTTCGATGCGGCTGTCTGTAAGTGTGCGTTTTGATTGTGTGCGTGTGTCACTGCGCATAGAAAAGTTCACATAAACACTCTATCTGTCCGTCATCTATCCACAGCATCTTTTACGCTCGCCTTTCAGACAGTCTTATCTTTCCAACACGTGAGTTTGAACGAGAATGCACGCGTTGGTGGAAATGCGGCGAATATGTGGACAGTGTAAAAATAAGGTGCCTATTTATACTACGGATTTCGATATTTTATGTGTGGCATTAGTGCATCGTATTGTTATACATTAATCTATGTATTGATACATATTGATAGATCATTACACCCCTATACAGTACTGTATAATACATTGATAACAAACAGCAATTTTTACATATATACCAGTGGCGTTCTGTCCATATAAGCTGCGAATGCTCTGCATAGCCAGGTCATCTGAGAGAATGAGTTCACTTGTTAGTTAATATAAACATGATTATAAGTTGTTGATCCCTTGTCATTTGAGATGTAACTTAAAGGGATATTCCATCCCAAAATCAAAATGTTGTCATTGTTTACTTACCCCCATGTCCTTCCAGACCCGTTAAAGCTTTGTTCGTCTTCAGATCACAATTTAAGATATTTTGAATGAAAACAGGGAGGCTTGAGACTTTTCCCGTAGACTGCCAAATAAATAACAGTGTCAAGTTCCAGGAAATTATGAAAAGCATCGTCAGAATAACCCATCTGCCATCAGTGATTCAACCGTAACGTTATGAAGCGTCGAGAATTGCCAAAATGGTTCTATGCTGATTTGAAGAGAGACCGAGGAGAGGAATTGTTGAATAAAGTTGTTATTTTTGTTTTATTTGTGTACAAATATTGGGTGATTTGGGAAGAGATTCATTCAGAACAAAATCTGCTGTGTGGTTTGGAGTAGTGGTCGACCGATATGTGTTTTTTGACAGCAGATGACGATATCTTGGAAAGCAGGGGGCCGATAGCCGATATAAAGCCGATATTATTTTTTTTATTATTAATATTTAAGAAATTTGAAATAATTTGACAATCGATTAAAAAGTAAACGTTTAAAATAAACATGCTTATACTTTAGATTAAAGTTTTTTTTTTTTACAAATAAATATGTTAAACAAATATAATTAAAAAGGAAGTGAACACTGTAACCAACAGGGTATTCTGGGAAGTTTGTGTGCATTGGGAATCATATTTTTCAAATAAAGCCAAGTTAACCCTCATTTTACGTACAGCACACAGTGAAAACTACATGAATATGACAATGGAAAAGTGCATAAAATGCAACATAATTTGAAATCACGAGTTTACAGTTTAAAGCATTCAATTCACATGGACTGATCACACAGAGAACACGCAATCATGCTGGATACACATACACACTTCACAAGATCTCACAGCTGGATTCGACTAAGTTTGCAAGGTTTATGAAATTAAATGTTCATTAGTCTTTCAAAGATTTGTTTAAATTATATAAATGCATATTTGCTTAATGCTGACGGCAAACGAGAAAGTATAATAATGTTTGCCTTTCTATTGCTAATAGGCCTAATATAAAAGCAATCATTATAATACTTTTCTGTATACATTAATTCCTTTGTTTAATTCCTTCTATCTGTATTAGACAGTTAAAGGCAATAGCGAACAAGAGAGAGAGTGTGAGCACTCTGTGTTCTCAGGCGCTGCTGCTCTCAGCACCATCAAAATAAAAGTCCCACCTCGAACACATCGTCAAGCACATAATCTCACCGGCCGATGCTGATATTTGAAAAATGGCACATATTGGTCGATATATCGGCCAAGCACGAGTTTGGAGGTTAGATGCGTACATATGAATGGGCAGGATATAAGCTAACATACACTTTCTGCACGTCATATACAAAAATTCCAATATGTGGGAGTAAGAGAAGAGCAGACATATGGATAGATCTTACTACGCAAGAGAGAACTCAATTCGGTCTGGTTTTCTGAGTGCAGACACTGAAGAATACACACACAGAGAGCGTGAATACTCTTTCATGTCGAATTAATGGAGAATTATACACAAAATGATGACGAATATTCACACAAACACATTTGATCATGTCTTAAGTGAATGTCAGCAGTAGGTAGAACGTCAGTACATTGCATCCATTTCAGCTGTGCTTCGCAGATGCAAGAGAACACAGGAAAGAAACACAGCATGGAAATATCTTAATTTAGAAAGTAATAATTGCTATAAAATGTATAATCTTCCATAATCTAACATAACAATCTTACTTCATGGCATTACAGTTTATCAGTTTAAAAACAGCCTGAGAAAACATCACTGCTAGCACAACCCTGTGATTAATTCAGAATTGTTTTTTTTTATTTTTTTACTTCTTCATTTTCATTTTAAATCCCTAGAAGGATTTAGTGTATACAAAAGCTTGTCACCTCACTAAAGCAGAGAAGGGGTCAGAATGAAGATACATGCGTGGGAGTTTAATACTGAAAAGATCAGACCACATACGTCAGAGATTGTGGCTTCAATCAGGGTTTTCAGCCAGTGGCAGGTGTCACTGTCTAGACTTGAAGGGTTTTAAGTATTGTTAAACACGTCTTCTGGATTCATTCTGACATTCATGCATAGAAAGCCATTATTTCCCGGAGCAAATAATTTTTTGATCAAGTTCAAATTTTGATCAAGAGGTTTTACATCTTTGAAGTTCTGAGGAAACATCACATTCTGCGTTGCTGAACTTCGAAAAGGAGTAGGATCACAGAATCATGATCTCCAGCAAACTGCTAGTGTTTCGGGGCCCACGGGGTGCTCTGGTCACAGAAACCATTCAACAGAGCCGACGGCGCAAAAAGTCGTGTGCTGACCTGTTTCAGAATGGTTACCGTGTGAAGTTGGGCCCAGGTCAGATAGGAGACGGCAAGGAGAATGACAACCAGAGCTCTCTTTTTTACTGCCTCCATGTACTGTCTAACTGGGGTAAGACATCGTTTCTTGGGAACTTAGTATTAGTTTAAGACTGTATTTGCAGAAACTGCACGGTTATCATTTTACACTTGTTTACTGTGTGTAAGACGTTTGTTGGGAGTTTATTACAGTATCTGGGTTTCCTATTGCTGAAGATAATGTCAAACCTGAAGTAAAAATATTTTTGCAAAGAGAAACTAGAGAATCCTGTCATGAAGCTTTTTGATTCATTTTTGTATGAATTGCAGCTAGGGTTGTGTGTTTCTGAATAGATTATGTTTTTGAGGCTCAAGACAGGAAAAATGCTGTTTATGTAAGAAGTCTGCTGAAGCTGGTGATTTTTTTTCTCTAATCTGCTTCCTGATGCACTCGTTTCAGCTCTCTCACACACACACACAAAATGTGATTGTTCCATGGCTCTTCTTTCTCTGCTCAAAGCCCAAATAAATTGCTCAAATAGTACATGCTTAACATCTGAATGAAGTTTACAACAAACAAAAAATGTAACATTAATATTATTTTTAGACGATTGAATTTCACAATCTGTACATATTTTAAAAGGAATGAGAAACAAACAATATTTTTGCTAGTAAATTAGTTTTGCTTATAGTTTAATTGTCATGGAAATTGTGATTTGGTAATGTTTTCATAAGTTCTCTGAATGCAGTATGTGCACACTACACAAATATCTGAATAACTGTATCTGCCATAATGTGCTGAATTGAGTACGCTGCATGGGAATATACATCTACTTCGGGAAAAAAAATTAATGGACTTTTTCATTTGTGACTCATTATTTGATTAAGCTGTTAAAATTGAATTTAATAATAATAAAAAAAGAGTATTTCTTAATTTGTATTAATAAATGTGTGTGATATAACCACTGAAGCAGGTTTCTACTGTTTGGCATGTTTCTTATTGCTTACTGTGTTGTTTCACATACTATTTTTGCATACCCATAAAATACTGTTATTAAAAATTAACATTATTATTGTGACTTCATTACCTGGAGGCAATCCTCCTATTTGCAAATTTAGCAGTTATACATATGAAATGCAAGTTTTTAAAAATACTAATGACTATCCTGTCATCACCGACTACACTTAGCAAGTAGCAAATCATGGCTGTGGTGTAAAAAAATAAAAATAAATAAATAAAGCCAAAAACTAATAGTTTGGAATGTCAGCAGAGGAAAGAAAACTGAGCTTGTCGGTGCCAATTCTGGGTTCTTTCAAAAGCTGAATGTAGTATCCAATATTTTGGAATCTGGTGTTCCATTTTGAACACAGATTGATTTAAATAACAGTTGATCCTTTTTATTGATCCTCGTCTTCTTTTCTCTTTTCTCTTGCAGGTCTGAGGTTTCTAAGAGCCTTGAGATTGATACAGTTCTCAGAAATTTTACAGTTTTTGAATATCTTAAAAACGAGGTAAGGCCGACAACATATCACGCACCTCTCTCACTCTCAATTTCAAAAGCTCTGCTCCGCTGGCATCGACACACACAGTCTCTACAGCTCTTTAGCAGAATCCGGTGTCCCTTGCATCGCTCTCCACACACCTCTGCAGGGCTCGTAGCTGAGCAGAATGTTTTACGTGTGCATTTAGCAGGCCTCCCGTCTGATGAATGCAGGAGTGTGAAGCAGACATGCCTCTGATTGATTCCTCCTCCGGCAGGCTGTCACACACATGACAGATGAGTGCCTCCTTCGTAAATATGTCAATGAATCAGAAAGGAATTGGAGAAAAAGCATTCAGCACCCAACTCAGTGGTTGTAAAACTGCTGGACGTTTCATTTATTTTAGCTGCCATCTCGTTTTCCAGTCGGGGGAAATTGCTGAGATATATCACACTGAAACTGACACAGCTGTCAACAGGACGTTACATTTGCACCACAGTATTTTCTCTCATTGGCTGCTATAGAAGGGGCGTTCACATTGATGGTGATTTGCAGTGATCGGTGATAATTATTATTTTTGTGCGGGTGGTGGTTTTAGGCGACATGAGTTTAGTGCAAAATTCATACCGCATTCAAGTAGAGACTACCAATGTGAATGCTCCTTTAGAGTAAACAGCTCCAGTATGCTTGTCGGTCATCCTCGGGATCCCACTGTCTTCTGATTTATTTGCTGATAACCTGTGTGTTCACTCCCAGCGAGCAGCGTCAAGGCAAGGCATCGCTCGTGTGTGTGTTGGGCTCAGTAGATGACTGACTGATCTGTACGTCAGTGTGATGCGTTTCACTTTGAGAGGTGTGATGTAACTCTCGTCTCTCACAGTAATTCCATCAAGCTGGTGAACCTGTGTTCCATCTTCATAAGCACATGGCTCACTGCTGCAGGATTCATTCATCTGGTGAGTGAAAAAACACACACACGCTCCCCTCTCTCCCCATGCCCTGGAGAAATGACAGAGAAAGGAGTGCACATGCAGATTCGTGGGAGGGAAAATCTCCTGAGCGAGCGTCACGTCTGTCCCTTTGTGGCCTATGTGGTTTGTGTTGTAGTTCATCTGAAGGTTCGGTGTCTTGTGGTTCCTTTTTTGTGTCGTTTTGTTTTTATCAGGGTGTGCCACTAGATGGCAGCAGAGACTCTGATCGCCACTAAATCCTCAGTTTGGTTGCTCTCACTATTCATCCTTGTGATTTTCTGTATGGACAGTAGATGGCTGTAGAGGATCGTGTTTTGATCTGTCAGTAATTCACTCTTTGCCCTTCGTTCCTCCGGCAGGTGGAAAACTCAGGGGATCCATGGGAAAACTTCCAAAACTCTCAGCCGCTCTCATATTGGGAATGTGTGTACTTATTAATGGTCACTATGTCCACGGTGGGATATGGAGACGTCTATGCAAGAACCACTCTTGGACGCCTTTTCATGGTCTTCTTCATTCTCGGTGGTCTGGTAAAAATCACTTTTCCTCTTGTTGGCACTCCTGCACCCCTCCCCTTCCCCAATGCAAACAACTACCATTTAAAAATCATGCAGAACTCCTGTGATTTGACACTTTCATAACTGTTGTCTTTCCACAATTATAACACTGTTTTTACCATACCACAGTCTTCATGATAGCCCAAATTATAACACTGTTTTTACCATATTGTATATGTCCATTGTCTTTGTAATGTTTACTCCCCTGCCGTTAAGATCCATTCCCTTGTTTGACCATTACAGCCCAAATTAAGATGAAATGTACATGCATTTTGTATATTTTTGTAGATGCTGTACGACACTACCCCTCATTATGTTTATTGCATTTAAAATAGCATTTTATAGAAATGTATTTTGACAATAATGTTGTTGCTATTCTCTTAAAACAGTTTTGCGGTTTCAGGAGATCCCATCCTTCTGTTTCCCTCCCCGAATTCCAACAAACACAGTGGCAGTCGGAAGGCCCATAGTCCTGCTTGAGCGTCACCATAGCAAAAGCAGCCAAAAACACTCTTAGAAGTGCATGCACAGCAGAGTATCTTCAGATGAAGATACTGGAAAATATACATAGAAGTAACAGTTAAAGACTAGATGTTTATGTTCTGCAGGAAGTTTTTGGTCAAATTATTTACGAGTGGAAAATGGCCATTTTGTCATCAGTCAGAGAAACCGTTACATCAAATAGTTTCAAAGAATTGATTGATGGCAAGAAGCAAAATACCAAAACTGAACCTAAAATAAATTTGGCTACACCATTGAAAGCAATGGGTTGGATTAGGTAGAAGTAGTTCCTTATGATCAAATTTTACGTGAATAAGTTTCGAGTAATTATGTTATTTTGAAACTTTTTCATAGGAACGGTTAAAAAGAAACGACTCATAAAAATATTCAGATTCAAGAATCAATATATATCGCCTATCCTTAGTGTTTAGGTGGTTAACAGACTCAAGATCGAGGTATAGATCATCCATAGACATTGAGGATCTCATGTGGAGCTTATATAGACGTAATGCAGGACAGATGCGCTTCAGTTCTGTCACTGGACACAGAAAGTTCCAGCTGTCCAGACGTTTCCATAGCAATCTGCTATTTCCTTTTGTTTTTGAGGAGAGCTGGAAATAATCACTGCTCTGCTTTATATCAGGTGTTCAATTAATGACTTCAGTATGGAAATGTTGTAAAGCGTCAGATCTGATCAGGCAGATGTCATAATTCATCAGGGCCCTAGAGAGAGGTGAAGAACCTCTCACAACTCTCTCCGGGAGGTCAGGCTGACATCTCCGGGATTAAGATCCCTAGTAACACACAGCATGGAGATAAAACAGAACTTTGTCAAGGCTGCAATCTTGCAAAGTGCATCCAGCTCATTTGAAGCACACTAATGAGTCTTAATGTGCTTTGCAGCTGTGGGCGATCAGACTGGACTATTCAAATCCACTTGCCACTGCATTAGTGTTTGTTGGACAAAACATGGCATGTAGGTTTTTTCTTCTTTCTCTTCCTTCTCAGAAGACGTTTTTTGTGCTGTCAGAGAAAATATAGATGAGCAGCACAACAAACATAAAAAAAAAGAAGTCTCCAAAGTGGGCCTTTTGTCCATTATTCCATTTTCCCCTCAATTTGAACTTTTTCCGTTCTTTTCAGAAGCACAATGGACATTTTTTGATTTCAAAATTATTTTTTATTATTTAATTAATAATAATAATAATAAATAAATATTACTAAGCTACATAATTTTGTTTCTGGAGCAAATACATGTCAAATTTCTGCACCTCAGAGAAATAAATAAATAAATAAAAATAAAAAGGAATTCCAGACTCGGACTGGTCTCTCCGCTCTCTTTTTTTAGCCTCTGCTTCTGTCTCCTATCTTCTCCTTAGGCCATGTTTGCCAGCTACGTCCCTGAAATCATAGAGTTAATAGGAAACCGCAAGAAATATGGTGGTTCCTATAGTGCGGTAAATGGCAGAAAGTAAGTATTCCAGGTGCCTCTGTGGCTTTGGTCACAGCAGAACCCCTCTTTGCATGCACTTTTCTTTTTCTGTTCCATGCATGTAGGCCATGTTTGCTCGCTACGTGCCAGAAATTGCTGCTCTCATCCTTAATCGGAAGAAATACGGAGGGAGTTATAACTCGACACGAGGCAGAAAGTAAGTCAAAATCCAGAACCAGGTGTGGTTGTGTGACTCACACGCCCCCGTCTCAGATAGAGAGGGGGTTAGTGCTGAAAAATATGATAGGAAGAATGAATGTCACACTGTGACTGGAGACCTTGGCCATCGAAGCCACATGTCCATGCCCTTTGCTCTGTGTCTGTGGCTTCTTTTCTGTAACTCATCTGCTGCTTTTTAATTTCATTACAGTGGCTACTGTTGCTTTTCCATCCGTTATGTGCTACTGTAAAATCAGTGTTTGTTTTGCTTTTGAAATGAAAAGAGCACAGCTAATGATAGAAGATCACTAGTTTATACTCAGATAAAAAAAAAAAAAACACTGTTCACTTAGTGTCATCATTGTCTTGTGTTTGTTTCAGTTTTCTGTTTTCTGAGTTCTGCTCATCATGCTTGACCCATCTCTCGCATGCTCGCTGTGAATGGACATATGCTGGCTTTTTAGTTTGCATGCTGCAGTGAGAAAAGCCTCTCTGGCTGTGCGTCGTCACTGCTGGCCCTTCACCTCATCTCTGTGTGACATGACTCTGGCCCTGATCTTCAGTCAGCGCACACCCTGAATGCCTGGATGCCTCAGCTCTCGCACTGGAGCTGCTCCATTGCAATTGGCTTGCTTTTTTGCCCCGCTTGATACTTTTACCATGTCCCGTTTTTTCTTTTCCTTTTCAAAGATGACCCCTGAATGTGAATGTGGATATTTTGAACCCCCCCCCCACCCCCACACTCGTTTCTGGCTCAAACACGGCCCTGTCATCAGCACAGCGATTCTCCCGAACGCTCGCATTTACGTTCCAGTGCCCCCTCTATCTCTCTCGCGCACACTCTTTCCCAACCCATTTCGCAGCGTGAAACAGGCACACGGTCACGTCCGGCTTTCATCATCTGAATTTGAGGGCAAATACTAAGCCGGGAGAAAGCCATTAAGAGCCCCTTTGTTTGATGCCGTTTCCCTGTCAGTGAAACAAGATTGATGAAATGTTATGTTTGGCCTCAGCCCCACGTTTGGATTCGCAGTCTGGTGTTGAGAGAAGGCCTTGTCAAAAGAGCTGAGCCTCTCACTTTCTTTCTCTCTCTGGCTATGCATGCATCTGGTTGCAATTACAGTAGGCTCCAGCTCTCTGGCCGAGCAGAAAGACAGGCACCAGGCTTCGCCTTATTGTTTAAATATGCACGGGACTGTGTGCTCATGAACGGACACATCACGGCACCTTGAAATAAATGTGTTGGGTTATTTATTTCCACTGTCAGCACGTTTCCGACAAACTCAGGCTGGTGCAAAATACATATGTTTAGAGTGTAATCCTGCATAAACTCACGAATGTCCAAGAGCCATTCCACGAGTAGTTGTTTATGAATAAACGTTGGAGGCCGAATAAATGATATATAAACGCTGATTGTAATAATGTTTGGTGTAGAATTTAGCTTGAGTTTTAAAAAAAGAATTAAGGATAATTTTAAATGTAGTCTAACAGTAGAGCAATAAAACCAGTTTCTGTTTTTCTAAACTCCATTTTTTTTCTCTTTTTTATATTCATTCCTTTGTTACCTCGCTAAATAGTGTTCCAGTTAGTGGCTAGTATTTATAGTGACTATGAATATGATAATAAAATTATAATAATTTAAATTTAATTCTAATGTCCAAAACTTTATCAGATGTCAGTAATTTGTCTTTGTCTAATTCAAAATGAACCAAGAGATTTAGCGAAGTTTATTTTAAGTTATAATATGTCTGAATATTTTGTACAGTATTTTTGATTTAATATATGCAGCCTTGTTTAGCATATGTTTTTCAAAAAAATCTTACTGACCACAAACTTTTGACTAGTAGTGTCAAGTAAATCTGTAATTTGTCAACTAAAAAAAGTAATATAGCTGAAAAGTTTATTTTTAGAGGCCATTAGATTTTTAGTAATATTGTAAATATTTATAGATTTAATTAGATTTAATTTGAGCCCTGACAGTACAGTCATAGTGTGCCGAGACCTAGCAGTAATTTGAAATGTAATCGCTGCTATTGAAAGCACGCAACAGCCAGGTTTGTGATGGCTGTTGATGTCAGCGTGTGTTCAACGTTGCGTTTAACCATCAGAGCAGGAACGCAGATCTGGACCTATGACTGTAATATAGAGCAGCGTCTGTTGGATCAGGTCGGAGTCTCTGTGGTTTCCATTAGAGCACTGCTGAAACTGACATAAACCCTGAGTGAACTCTGAGCTCATGCGCTGCCTCTGAGCTTCTCTCCAGAATCTAAGCCACACCAAGAACATGGAGCCGGCACCACTTGCCCCCACAGACCGGGCCTGTGTTGGCATCCGCACGCGTGGAGTAAGAGTTGAAAAGAGGACTGAATGGCATATAGAAATGCCATTACTGATATGCCTCTTACAACACATTAAAATGAGTGAGATCAATAGAGGTTCAGTCATATGGTTCTCTGACTTCAGCTTAGGTGTATGTAGAGAACTATCCATGCATAGCTGACAGTCTGATGAATAGTCTGTGATGTTGGACAGCTTACTGCATATAATTCTGAAATAATACATTCATGAAATATAAATTCTGAAACCTCCTGGGACCCAGCAAAAAAAAAAAAAAAAGTGCATTAAAATGTACTACAGAGTTGTAGTGTTTAAACGATTGTAATGTCTTAAATCTAAATATGATTATAAAATAATGTTTGTCATGTATTTGAAAATATACACATTCTGAAAATGCAGTTAATAGGCATTTCATGTAAATTTGTTAATTTCAACTTCGACTTAACATACATGATCCAAACTAGTTAAATTGATTGTTCACACAAAAAAGAAAATTGTTATCGTTTACATTTCATTCAGCAACGTACTTTCTTCAGTGGAACACAAAAGAAATTATGCAGAAAAATGTCTGTCTGTATGTATGTTTTGTTTGTTTGTTTGTTTTTTAGCGATTTTCAAAATATCTCTTTAACTGTTCTACAAAAGAAAGTAAATTATACAGTCAGTATAATTTTTTACCTAGAAAAAACTATAAATAGCTTTCTAGACAAAAAAAAAAAAAAAAATCTTAAATGGAGATTAAAAATGTTGCATGTTAAAAATGCATTGGCAACTAACTGAAATATATGGAGCCCATGCAAGGAAAAATAAGTTAACAATTACTTCCCTCGTTTTACTAAATCGTGGAAATGTTTTAGTTGAATCAAATTGAGGGAACAAATTATATTGTGCACACAATTTAGTAAAATGAAATAGCGAATTATGTTGTGGACACAATTCCCTTTTTTTTATTTTTTTTATGCATTTCATGCTGGGCACCATACAAATTAAATACGTTTCTGTAAAATGTAAGTAAAATGTAAGTAAAAATAAAATGTAAATAGAAAATTAATAGAAATAATAAAATGACAGGTACATACAATTCTAAAACAAAACATAAAAATGAATTCAAAATATTAATAAAAAATATAATACAGTAGTAATACAGGTTTGGAATGAAATTGACAGTATTTGCATTTTTCAATGAGCTATCTACTAGTTCTCTGATTTGTTATATAAAAGATGTTCCAGATGTATTCATGTAATGTCTACTGGCTGTCTACTTTTACAACAGGCTTTATTACACCAGAAATAATTTGTATAAATATAGACAAAAGTGGATGTTCGTATGTTTATGAGGCAAAATGTAATTCTGTAAAACTGTGTATGTTTCATAGAAATCACGTATATTTACAATTTTTTTTTGTGCAAATTATTGAAAATATGTATTTGAGAATATAACTAATAATAACTCCAAAATATGGGATGTCTCTGTAAAGCCTAGAATGTATCTTTACACTAAGAGTTTAGACAGAAGGTATGAATCCTATTAGCCTTCACAGAACTGGGTCCCAGAAGGATCATTTAACTATTTAATGGGTATGCAAACATTTATGCCCATCAGAAACCACTTTGACTGGACATGATCACTGCTTAAACCTCTTTTAGTTCAAAGACACATGGAAACATTGATCATTTATTTGTGTATTCATATTTCCTATAATTGAATTTGTCAAAATGCAGGTAGCATGTAGTAAATAAGTAGATGATGTAAAACAAACCACAGGAGAGAGATAAAAACCATAATAACCAAATTTACTGGTCTAGATTGCAGGTCTGTTAATATGTTTTTTAAAGGTCTGTTCTTAACATTTTACATTTGGTACCCAGAAGGCTGTGTCTGAGCAATACTCATCTTTACAGCATATGTAGGGAAATTGCAGTCAGACATTGCATAATGGAGTTTTTTTTTGAATAATTACAGTAGTTTAAGGAGGTGTTCCTAGCTAATGAGTTGCCAAATTAAATTCATTATTGTTCCCCTACATCAAGTTGTGTATTGTAATGATGATGGAGCCCTGGCCCCATGTGGACTACACATGTGATCCATCTCAAACTCTGTTCCCTTTTAGTTTGAAGACAGGACAGACATGCACCCCTTTCGTCAAACAACCTATTCTTCACAGCTATCATTTGGACACAGCTTTTCCTAAAACATTGTTGATTATAAAAGTCTGTGATGAGCGCAGAAACAGACCGGACACTTTTCGTTCGATTCAGTTTAAGGATTAGAGCAGTATCAATGGTTTCGGTGCTGAGGCTGATGTTCGAGCTTGTTGTTTTTCATTTCTTTTACGTTTTGGTTATGATTTCCATATTTTTGGTGCTTTATTTTTTTTTTTTCATTTTTATTCGGCATGATTCACAGTGCATGCTGGGTAACTGCCCTTCTGCATTTGCTTGCTCAGGTTCTGCAATTTTCTTTGTTTTATTTCACCTTATTGTGTGTTGTAGCCCAAGTGTTCTCTGCACTGTGTGTTGTTCACAGTCAAGTGTTGTTAGTTTGTGTATTTTAAGTTTAAGTGTGTAGATTTTAAGTAGTTTTTTTCTACCAGTATTTAATTGTTCCAACATTTTTATATTTAAAATGTTTTTTTTTTCTTGTTAAAATGCTGTTTTTGATATTAATTATTTATACTATTTTTAATCAGTGATATAAACTTTAATTCTCTTGCCTGTTTCTGAGCAATTGTGTGATTATACAGTCATAAAATTTTTTGAAATAAATAGCAAGAAATGCCAGCAGACAAATAAGTCCCATACAATGATATTCCACTATGTTTTTTGAAAGGAAACATGTTTTTCCATCTTCGTGCTATTCTTTAAAGATGCACTCAGTAATTAGATTAAAATTGTTTGATACTCAGATTGAAGACTCTTGTCAGTAGCCTAAAAAAAGCTATGGGGCTCATGAAGGCTCATGTTAACGTCACATGACCATCTGAATACTAACTTTATCACTCTGTTATTGTGCACTTAAAAAAAGCAGCTGTTGTTAAGCCTACTATGCAAATTAATTCTTTCAGAATTGTATCTACCAGTTAAATCCTGATATTATGTAATACAGTAATATTGCAAAATTGTAACAGTTGTTCTGCTCAATATTAATATTTTTGTGGAAACTTATACTTTTTTCATAATTCATTGCTGAATAGAAAATTCCTAAAAGTTCAGTTGGGGTCTTACTGACCTTATGTATTACTGAGTGCACTTTTGCGCAAGCACAGAAATATTTATGAAGGTTAAAGCATCACGTAATGACATCAGTCTTATCTAATAGTCTTTTGTTTGATTTTACATCTTGTATTGCTTTCATTGGCAGTACCATAATCTTGAAGAAAAAAACAAAACACCCCCGCAGTGGTGAAACACAATCAGTAGCACAGTCACGCACCACTGATAGCTCATCCAAACATGGAGACAAGATGTCTGACATAAGCCGAGACAGAGTGTGTTTGTATCCATGCCAAAGACTCTGTTCTAGAGTAAAAAGAGTGAGAGCATAGTCATACATAACTCTCCGGTTTAACTAAAGCTCTCAAACGGGCATTTTTGGAAATAGGAAAACATGAATAATGTGTCTCTCATCAAGCCACCCCTTTGCCAGACGCTGTTGGCTTTACACCAAGTCGTCAACTCAACAGAGTCTTCTCATCCCAGGACAGTCATGCGTGCAATTACTACCACTCATTAAATACAAGAGGCCAGATCTGTGAAGATCATTATGTGTGATAGCATCCAGACACTGCACCCATGAAGCCTCATCGCGTCCCTCCGGCAAACCGAGATCCGCTTAATGTTTGCCCTGGATCTGAGCACAAATAAGCACCTCTCCTGCAACTGAGAGTGTACAGGCACATACACCCAGTTACAATTAAGGTCAGCAGTCCCTGTTCTTTGTAAACTCATGAGCACATCATGTCTGCTGAGGGAAGAGAGAGTTAGTTTGGACAGATTTAGATTGATGACCGTGCATGGATAAAACTCTTGAGACTTCGACCACAGCAGTATTGGAGTAATCCAGCATGGGAAGTGAAGTGATCCTCAAAACCCCATGGCTAAAGCTCAACTCTTTAACCTCCTGTTGCATAGAAGCCCTGGCTTGACAAATAAAGCATTGTTATTGTTCTGCAACAGTAATAAAAGTGGCCATTAAGTTGTTAGGATAGTTATGATGGGCCAAAATCTTTTATACGAGTCAATCATTGGCATGAATAAACTTTTGAGAAACAACTTTGGTGTGTAATTTAAAGTGCATTAGTGTGTAGTTTGGTATATAGTTTAAAGGCTTAAAATGCAACCTTCAGTTGAGGGATTTTTCAGTGACTCTTTCTACAGGTTACATTGCTGTGCCAGTAGGTGGCGACACGTGGCTTTCTTTGAGTCATTGAGTCATTTACTAAATTGATTTGTTCAAACACACTGATTTATTCAGTAATGAAATATGGGATGGACTTACACTAACGCTTGTATCACACTGGATGTGCACCCAGTGCGGAGGCATTGTGCCGCAGCTTGTGTACCGCAATAAAGATGAATCTCGTAATTTCTGTCATATTTCCCAGCGTTCTCCTTCGAACACTGTGTGCATGAAAAATACTATAGTTATTTATTGTAAATACTATAGTGTTTATGAATCATACTATAGTAAAGTGTATTATACGGAATATATTTACAACTCTTTATTAAAGAATGCTACAGCATACTGTAGTATTAACTATAGGGGACTGATAACTGTAATACAGTAGTATACTTTAGTTTTTACTACAGTAAACTGTAGTGTATTGTAATAATATACCCTATAGTTGTAGAAAACTTAGTACAGTATGGGTAAAGTAATTTGTTTATATTGCTATAGTTGTTATTATTACCATAGCAACTATAGAATTACCACAACAAATTAATTCATTGGTTCAAAAACACTACTTGTAATTTTTTTTTATGGTGCAATTTGTTATTTTTCATGTTAATCAGGTCAGTTTTGATCAAGAACAACACACTGTGGCTTTAATTCAGTGTAAGTGGTGCAGCAAAAATAGACTCTGCACTGAAATGATCGCGGCTCTGCTCCTGCAAACAAATTAACACTTGCAAGTCACAGAATAACAAAACTGATTTATTAAAAAACATTAATTTAGAGATAAAGAATAGTGACTGTCTTTAAGAATGAGTCATTGAGTCAGTTACTCAACCAAGAAGACATACTCGTTCAGGAATTGAACATCAGTATTGTATATTGCTCGTTTAGCTTTTATTTTCGTTGGCAATGCAAAAATAAACGACTGACTATATTGAATCTATTTGTTTATTGCACTGTTGTAAAAACAACAACAACATTGTTTCAATTTCAGTTATTGCATCCTTAGCTTTAGCTAATACATCACAGAAGCGCTGTTTGAGTGCTGCTGATATAGCCAGAAGATGTCAAGGCTGCTCACTACTAGGTTTTGGAACGATTATGAAACTAGATCTTACTATGGAGGCAGAATAAATGAGCCCCAGAAGACCGTGACCTCTGGAACAATCCAGTTGAGTCTGTTTGTTTGTTCCATCTGATATATTGCAAGTTTTTCATTCGGTGCCTGTCCGTAGAAGTCACGGTTAGAGTTCATGGCAGCCACAGATCCAAAAACAATTTAACCGCTTTTGACAAGGGTTCCGATACTTGTCAGTTAGTATTGATGTACATGTCAACATGCGTCCTAGCACAGGGGTGGTTTGGCTACAGAGACACGGCTTATTAAGAACATTTGCCAATCCAACATTAAAACGTAAGATTCAATTTTGTTTGCCCTGAAAAAGTTCAAAGCACTTAATTTAATGTTTTAAACCATGTTTATAAACATGAGGTAAAACAACATGTGCTGTTATGACTGTAACGCACAGTGAATATTTGCAAGCCACATCATTTAATGTTTTCAAGACATTTTTGGTTAATACGACTTTAAGCTCCTTTTAGGATATGCCAGAGTTTTGTTTTATTTTATGTCGCTCTCTTCAGCTGAATTTTCCCCCTTACAGGCACATTGTGGTCTGTGGTCATATCACGCTCGAAAGTGTTTCCAACTTCCTTAAAGACTTCCTACACAAGGACAGGGATGATGTCAATGTAGAAATTGTTTTTCTTCATAAGTAAGTACTATTCCCTTTGGAATACATTTTCACAATCTTGATGGGGCCTTTCCGCACTGTAAAGAAAATAATGACTGCATGTAACTAAGAAAAACAAATCAATCAAATAGTGTTGCCTGTTTTTATATAACAAAGAGATCAGCCAGTAAGTTGTTTTGACATTCTTTTGTTAGCCGCTAGCGGTGCACAAATGACACATTGTTCTTATAAACCTAAAGCATTCTTCATTAGTTACACACTTTCTTTTTTTTCTTTTTCTTTTTTGCCAAACTCTAGTATTTCCCCTAATCTTGAGCTGGAAGCCTTGTTCAAACGTCACTTCACTCAGGTGGAATTCTATCAAGGATCGGTCCTCAACCCGCATGATCTAGCAAGAGTAAAGGTAACCTCAGAAAAACTCAGCAATTCTTTCAGTTTGATCTGACGATTTAATAAACGGGATACTTATACAGAATTGTAGAGATATTGTAGATATTAATGTTTGAGTATTTTGATGTTTTGATGCTGTTCTGAACACTGAGGCATCACCTCGTCTTTTTCATCTTGTACAGATCGAGTCAGCGGACGCCTGCTTGATTCTTGCAAACAAATACTGTGCAGACCCCGATGCTGAAGATGCCTCTAATATCATGAGGTCAGTTCGGTGGAGGGTTGCGTTTGCTATCAACACATTTGAGCACATCTTATTTTTATGTTTGTGGGCAGGATCACACACTCACTAGGGACATCCTCTTGTAAAAAAGATGTATTGAAAGCTGATGGCTTTCACCCTCCTGTGCTGTTAAAGGAAGGTGTGAATGTGATACTTGGCGTCTCAGGTCATATTCACACATGTTATATACCTGGACACAGATGAAAGAGCCAGGAGGAATTTCCTCTGGGACGGAGTCATATAATATTGCTCTAAAAAAGTGTGAAGTGAGGGCAAACATATTTCCCTTCCTCCTCTCATGCTGGAGATGTTCTTTAGCCATGAATAACGCACAGAATCGCACCCAGGCTGGACTGTTTGGAAAATGAAATATTAATGTAGGCAGGTCTCGGAGTGCTCTTTTGAACTAATGTGTTATAGAGCAGCTTAATATGGAAATAAATTCTGCACCTCTCATACGAGACTGGAGAGAAATCCAGACTGGATTTCACAGGGAAATCACACTGTGTTGCCACATATCACAGGCTCCTCTATGGAAATGGACGATTAATTTATTTTTTATTCATTCAGCAGATGCTTGTTTTTAATCCAAAGTGACTTACGATGGTGAATTCTGGGACAGTCCTCCTGGAGGTTAAAGGTGCACTCAGTAGGTTTTTGTTTACATGAGGGAGTGAGCTGCTCCATGCAGAATAAAACCGATTTTTCTAGAAGATTAATATGTTTAGAGTCTGTCATCTCATGCGAGTGTACATCATTTTAATTATATTTCTTAAAAGTGCAGTTCATATACTGCTGTTAGAAATCATATACTACTGTAAAAAAGAAGTAATAATCTTGTTTAGCAAGGATGCATTAAATTGATTTAAAAATTATCCTTTTAATTGTTTAAAAAAGTATTTCAGACATATTTTATTTGAACTTTGAAATCATCAAAAATCATGAAAAATTGTATCATGGTTTCCAAAATAAAATAAAAAATATAGTGTAACTTAAATTGAAAACAGTTTATTTCAATTGCAATATTATTTTCACAATATTTCTGGTATTACTAACTTTTCAATCAAATAAATGCAGCCTCTGTGAACATAAGACACTTCTTTTAAAAACATTAAAGAATTTTACCGACCCAAAACTTTTGAAGTGTATCTTTGTTTTAGTTTAGTTTAAGCAATAAATGACTGAATGCACCTTTAATCTAAATGTATACTTCTAAAGAAAATGTAACTATTCTATCTTTTTTCTTTTCCTCGCAAATGCTGCTTTATGATGGCTTTAAATGACCTGTAAATTAATACAACTGCTTCTTCTTTTTACAGAGTAATATCTATCAAGAACTACCATCCAAAGATCAGAATAATCACTCAAATGTTGCAGTACCACAACAAGGTAGGAAGTGAGCTTTTCAGTTGCTATGTCAATTCAAATCAACAATACATTGAACAGAAGGAATACAGATAATATATAAAGAGGCTATAAAATTTATGAAAAAATACAAATTTAAATCTGACGTGGCAGATAAATGTGCAATTTGAGAACAGACCCTCAGATTCAGCTGTCCATGACAACAGGAATTTTATAAGTTCACAGGAATCAACTACAGTATGTCTACATATTTTTTTCCCTTCAATGTTTATCCCCTATTATAGCAACATGAACGCAGCTTTGTATTCATCAGGGAGTGTAGAAACAGGAGATGAATGTTAATGACTTGATGGATGTTTTTTGTTCATGGGACACTTCACTTGAGAGCAATTGAATGTCATCTGTAGACAACTGTTTTAGAGGACTGTCAGCAAACCCGCAGTGTTAGCAATGAGATATGAAAGAGTGACGTGCTACTGTTATGAGATTTGCGTTATCAGTTTGACAGATTCATGTAATCTAACTAGGCAAAGGAGACTGTGGACTGTTGTAACATGCTTTGTTTTGACAGTGTTTTCTAATGTACGTCTCAAACCTTAATATAATAAATAATAAGTTAATGTTGCAATGTCTGCTACAAATAAGTTTTGATTTTTCATTTCTCCCTAAACTGTAAGAACTATTGATTTTCACTTTTTTGCTGGTGTTTTTCATTACTACACTTGTTAGACTTCTCAGCAGGGGACATTGTTAACTTCCCCTTGTCTCGTCCCGTGTGTCCTCAGGCCCATCTGCTAAACATTCCCAGCTGGAACTGGAAGGAGGGTGATGATGCGATCTGCCTGGCCGAGCTGAAGGCAGGCTTCATAGCCCAGAGCTGCCTGGCACAGGGCCTGTCCACCATGCTCGCCAACCTCTTCTCCATGAGGTCATATATCAAGGTACCGTCAGCCCGTCTTGGGCCTTGATAAAGCCCATAGAGTAGAATCAGCCTCTATCCCCACTTCAGCTCAATCACCAGAGCCATTATGGCATGGAGTAAATCATCTTCTGAGCCTGGCGGTCTCATTTGGGACCTACTCGGGACGGCAACACAGCATTGCCGCTGCCATTATGAGGTTATTTATATGAGTCAATGGCATGGTGGAAGTGAGGATGTAAATTAGTGGTTTTTCCTCTCGCTGAATTTACTGTCCTCCTGCGTGCCGATAGAGCGGGGAAATGTGAACCATGTGCCTGTTTCATAGTCAATGAACGGCACCCCAAAGCCATCTTTATTTATCGTCCAACTGAACCAGACTGCTCAGAGCCATACAGATCGCTCTTTTTAAGAAAACACTAAATAAAACGGTCTGAGGCCTGAATGACTGCAGTGAGGTGGTGGGTTATTATCAGGTGGTTCAGATTTGGATGGAGCCCTTTGGAAAACTGGAGAGATCAAGAGAGAGCGTGTGTGTGCGATCAGACTGAAGAATTTCGCAGAGATTGTAAAACTTATTCTGAAATCCGCAAGGGGCTATATTTTACTCTCTTTTGATTTTTTCTTTTTTTTTTAAGACTGCGCAGGCTTTTGACATGGAGAGCAGCATTCTCTTGTCATAGAGAGATGAGGAATGACTTTATAATGACTGTTTAAATGTGGCATGTGCGGAAACATCTGCAGGGCACATCACTCTTCTCATAAAAACACAGAGGAGAGACAGCCCAGACCACCCATGCCAGACTACAGCATACAACACAACACACATCTAACCTCTCAGACCAATGTCCATGTTTACAAAAGATACCATGGGAACACCTAAAACACTTTCTATGATTCAGACAGGGCATCTGTTAGGATGAAGAGGATTTATCAGTATTGTTTACAGTAACAGTATAAGTTTATCAGTATTGTTTAAAATGCCAGTCATCTCTTAATGAGTCTGATGGCAACAAACTGTGATAAGGAGAAAAATGCTAAAAAATTAAAGGGAAAGTTCAACCAACAATTACAATTCTGTCATTATTTACTCGCCCTCATGTTGCGCCATAACCGTGAGACCTTTGTTCATCTTCAGAACACAAATTAATGTATGGTCTGATAAACTAGGTTGAACCACTGATGTCACAGACTATTTTAACTAATGTATGTCCTTACTAGCTTTCTTGGCCTTGAAAGTGATAGTTTTCTTGCTATCTATGGAGGGTAAGAAAGCTCTCAAATTTCATAAAAAAATCTTTATTTGTGTTGCGAAGGTCTTGCGGGTTTGCAACGATATGAGGATGAGTAATTAATGACAGTATTTTCATTTAACCCTAAACTAACCCTTTAAGATTATGTCCATTAGCTGTGCAAAAGAAGCGTTATTTTTCTTGTACGTTTTAAGTTCGATGTAAAATAGACTCTGTCCCAATACTACATTAGCTGCCTTACGGCTTCTAAGGATGTAACGTTACACAAATAAATGATGGGTCAGTGTGTACCTTGGTTTTTGAAGTCAGTGTGTGTGTGCGTGTGCGTGTGCGTGTGTTATACACAGGCTATCAATTTTTAACTATCATATATACAATACATATAATATATCATATACATACATTTTAATGCATGCATACATATTATTAGCATGTTTAATGTTCAATAATTGTGAGTTTGATCCTTTAATTGGCAACAATAAAGCAACAATAAATTGTCTAAAATAGGCAATATTATGATTAAGGTATTCACATGAGTTGCATTTAGAATATTCCCTTCATGTTCCCGTTTAACATGTTGTAGTACATAAATCGATTGATGGCACACGTCATTACTTCACTACACGACATCTTCCGACGTCCAACAAAGAATGTGCTATGCTGCATTTCGATAATGTGACTAAAATAGGAATACTCCACATGTTTTAATTTGTATTGTTTACTTCGAGTATGACTTTAGACAGATTAAGGTAATCAAAAATCTGTTTACATTGTAGATTCTTAATCCGAGTATTGTCTTAATCAAGTTAAAATCAGAATATTGGTGTCCATGTAAACATGTGTTTATGTGTGTGAGAGTGTAAGGGCAGTCTGTCTGCTGCAGAAGCGGGGTTAGAGAAGGCTGATTTGACTGATTTGAGTGGGCATTCAGGAAGCAGAGCAGAAGGGTGTTACCGAGAGGTGCTAATGAGACCCACACCCCAAGGACACACACATTCACACAGCCACAAACACATTTGCATTGTGTCTGTTGTTCTAACTATAAATCTCTGATGTGATGTGCCGTTCACTACAAATAAAACTGCAAGAATGTTCAGCATGAATCTTTTATCTGGTCTCTTGAGGTTTAACAAAAAAGCAGTAAGCAGGGGGGTTTTGGATCGGGCTCTCTAGAGAGACTGGTGAAAATAATTGTTCAGTGGGTACGAGAGAACACGCCCGTAACACTTACATCAGCTCTGACAGGCAGGGCACAAACGTGCGGGGAAATTTAGGGAGCCTATGGTAAATGGCTGCCATCTCTTTAGGACTAAATGACAAAAGTCGACCCATTAGTGCCGCCCTAAAGGATGCCTGCCCAGAATGCAAGTGCTCTTGGCCTGGCAGTGGGAAAGGGAGTCGGGCCTGGCTTTGAAAGCATCTCTCTTGACTGTCAGTCAGACAGACGTTGGCTGGGCGAGATGGCTGACTAATGGCATGGTGTTTGCCTAATAGCCCCTCTGCTTATCACAGCCCCACCCACTCCACATCCTGAGATGCATGTAATGAGAGGATGATGAAGAGACCAGCTGTGAGCTTTATTCTCCAAGTCTGACCAAGTTTGAAGTGTTACAGGTGTGAAAGAATGATAGAGCAACTTCAAAGTGTAAGGCATGTTTAAACTGTGTTTTTAATGAATGGTACTCATGATATGAGATGCACAATGCATCATTGTAGTTATCTACCTTTGCCAGGGTAGATGCCATACTTAATTTGATGCACATGAAAACAAGCTGTTTTCTACAGATGATTTAAAAAAACATGTTTGTTAAAGGATAGTTCACCCAAAATCAGTTGTTAATTATTTACTCTCATGTCATTCCAAACCCATAAGACTTAGATATTTTTTTATGAAACACAAAAGATTTGAATGCCTCCATTGCAAATCCATTACACCAAAACTTGAAAAAGTTCATAAAGGGATTGTAAAATTAATCTATATGAATTAAGCAATTTAATGAGACCTAATCACTTTATGAAAAACAGATTTATTTAGGCTTTTATTCATATCAACACACAAATAGACTATATCAAATATGGTAAACGAGCCTTTTTGTGTCAAACAAGAATGGTTGACTTTCCAATTACCCTATTTGATGAGCTCTATGTATGAGCTTTTGACCATAGTTTTTATGTGAATAAAAGCCCACATTTAATGTTCAATCGCAAAATCGTCAGAATAAACACAATTCTTTATATAATACAAAGCAATTGTGCCTTTTCATAAAACTTGGATTTAAAGTGCTTGATTAATATGGATTTCTGTTATGATATATTTAAGGTTTGGTGGAATAGATTTTTAATAGAGGAGCATAAATTGCTCATAGAGGAACATAAATCACTCAGGTTTCATTAAAAAGTTCTCCATTTGTTGATGGGCAAAGATGAGCACAAGTTTTATGGGTTTAGTCATGAAGTTGAGTGAATGATAATATATATATATATATATATATATATATATATTTTTTTTTTTTTTTTGGGTGACCTACTAAGTCATATATAATTTTCATGATAATTTTGGTAAAAATGTTTAGACATGTTCTGATTGCTATCTATCCATTTCCATCCAAATAAATGGTGTTCTCCATGACTGTGTGTATCTGAATCCAACTGTTTTTGCTGTGCAGATTGAGGAGGACACATGGCAGAAGTATTATCTGGAGGGAGTGGCCAATGAAATGTACACTGAGTACCTGTCCAGTGCCTTTGTGGGGCTTTCGTTTCCTACTGTTTGTGAGTAAGTATTCTTCTGCTTTAAAGCATGAGCGCTTTACAGCACGCCGTTACTCTGTATACAAACACACTGTAGTAAGTATCATAAAGGCTCTAATAAATTATTTTTTTATATACTGCCAAATTTACTGCAAACCTAAACTCTTCTGATTTCAGTAGATCAACATTAAATAGTTTTTAAAGTCCAATTCAATTGGTCTCACGAATTTCAGTTGCTGAATGACGACTTCTGGACACTGAATGTCTGTTCTCTGTTTCAGGCTGTGCTATGTGAAGCTCAAGTTGTTGTTGATCGCTGTTGAGTACAAGTCAGAGCAGAGGGAAAGCAGGTTTGTTCCCCTTCGATCTTCAGCTCCACCATTCACAATACACTGACCAAAGAGGGGCAAAGCAGTTGTGTCCCTCATTGGTCCTACAGTATAGTTATCCTTTTTGTACTTACTGGACATTGTTGTAAGAAAAGGCTGACAGGTTTTCATCATTAAATCTCTCTGCAAGTAAGTAATCTGGTTTCAAATTGAAATCACTCTCAGTGAGACAGCAGCATGTCACGTTCTGTCACTGGTGGAAGTTTGCCTCAGCTCGATTCTCTCAGCATCACAGTTGCGATCACTGTCTGTAAGAGTCACCGTGAAGCCAAAGAGCCATGACATCTGCTCAGACTCACTGTGCTGTATTGATGAGGGTTAACTCTCGGAGTAAAGAGCCTTCTATCAATAGCACTTCTGTGGCATTCTGTTAAGTGACCCATTGGAACTAATAACATACGAATAACATGAAGTACTCTGTCTCAGTAACTCTGACTTTGCCAAATCCCACCACCCCTTCCCACATCCACAACCTGTGTTCCAATATTTCTGTACACTTTAACTCTTACTAATACATTTTTGTATACACAGTGTGTACTAATGTGCGTGGTTAAGAACACAAGTTGGCCTGAAAATGCACACATCAAAATATCAGCCAGAAGACCTGGTTATGTTGTCCCCTTTTTTTTTTTTTTTTTTTTTTTTGTTAATAGGGGTGGGCCGACGTTTTGACAGTATATATAATGGGCCACTAGAAATGTGGGTAAACATTCTGTTAACTTTTTACAGTGAAACTACACTGCCATTGGTTCGTGCAGTGTTATTAGCGGTGCTGCATGAAACTATGGCAGCAAAGCCCGCCAAAATGGGCGGGGGATCTGGCTATATATTGGCCTATTCGCCACAGGAATTCAGATTTCTTCTCCTTCATCGACGATGTCACACTGCTTTGCTGATCTCCGCTTTAAAGGGAAGTCATGGCCTAATGGTTAGAGAGTCGGACTTGCAATCAAAAGGTTGTGAGTTCGAGTCTCGGGCCGGAAGGAATTGTAGGTGGGGGGAGTGCATGTACAGTTCTCTCTCCACCTTCAATACTACGACTAAGGTGCCCTTGAGCAAGGTACTGAACCCTCAACTGCTCCCCGGGCACCGCAGCATAAATGGCTGCCCACTGCTCTGTGTGTGTGTTCACAGTGTGTGTGTGTGTGTGTGTGTGTGTGTGTGTTCACTGCTCTGTGTGTGTGCACTTTGGATGGGTTAAATGCAGAGCACAAATTCTGAGTAAGTCATGTCACTCACTCACTCAACTCCGCTGAACTGCTCGCCGTTGAAACGCCTCGCACTGGAATGCGACTGCCGGTCCCCGCTGCAGATACATCACTTCCCTGGAGAGAGAGAATGAAAGAGCAAATTTCTCTAAAAGAGCCTTTTCTACGGCTTTGTTTCAAATGCTGTCTCGTCATTGCAGCTGACGCAGCACACGAGGGGAATTCCTGTTCTCATTGTGAGAACATGAATATTGCCTCTCTGAACTCGCGAATCGCTTTTCTTTTCTTTGTTTTCTTCCTCCCGCGAGCTGGCAAAATAAAAAAAACACTCTTCACAAAAAGAGCAGTTTTCCTCACATAACACTCACGAGTGCTATGTCCCCCCAGCTGCAGACAAACAATCGAGTTAATCCAACAGATATCGTTTCAGGGTTTTACAGCCGTTACTTTCTAGTTCCAAAGAAGGATGGCGGGCTGCACCCCATCCTCGATTTAAGACATCTGAACCGTGCCCTCATAAGACGGTGCTTCAGATTGATCATGTGGGAAACAAATCCTCTCACAAATACGCTCAGGGGATTGGTACTCTACGCTGGATCTGAAAGACGCTTACTTTCACATCCAGATAGCCCCCCGTCACAGGCTGTTCTTGATATTTGCCTTTGAGGGTGTGGCTTACCAATACAAGGTCCTCCCCTTTGGGCTGTCTCTGGCGCATCACACGTTTACAAAGTGCATGGATGCGGCTCTCTCCCCCCTCTCAGGCAGAAGGGAATCCGCATTCTCAATTACCTCGACGACTGGCTAGTTCTAGCTCAGTCAGAAGGGGAGGCATCGGGTTACAGAACATTGTTTGTCAGCCATCTGGAATGCTTGGGGCTCAGGGTGAATTTTGTCAAGAGTTCAATGTCCCCCAGCCAACGGATATCGTTTCTGGGAACAGAGTTAGACTCACTTACGATGAAGGCAACAATGGTGAAGGAGCGTGCCGCGGCTTTACAGCGACTCATGGCCTCTTTCAAAATAGGTGCTTCTCGGCCCCTAAAAACATTCCAGAAGTTGCTGGGCCTTATGGCAGCAGCATCGCCGGTGCTGGAGCTCGGGCTGCTACGTATTCGACCCCTCCAATATTGGCTGAAACCACGTGTTCCACCTCATGCGTGGTGTCACGGACGCCTGAATATCAAGGTGAGTCAGGACTGCATTTCGGCCCTGACCCCTTGGAGGAACATGCAATGGATGGAACAGGGTGCCTCACTTGGTATGGTTTGCAGAAGGAAAGTGATCTCCACAGAGGCATCCAACAAGGTTGGGGTGCGCTGTGCGAAGAGACACCCGCTTTCGGCTGATGGTCGAAAGAGGAGAGCAGGCTTCACATTAACTGCCTTGAGATGATTGCAGTTCAACGAGCCTGCCAGAGCTTCCTGTCAGACCTAAAGAGCCACCACGTGCTGGTCAGATCAGACAGCATGACAGTGGTCTCTTACATAAATCACCAAGGTGGGCTGTCATCGACGCGTCTCTTCAGACTAACGTCACGACTGCTGGAATGGACCCAGAGCAACTTGAGGTCCCTGAGAGCATATGCTGTCAAGAAGCGGAGTCTCCTCAGAAGAGTGGAGGCTCCACACGCAGACAGTTCAGAAGAAATGTGACGTCTTTGGCAAAGCGGAAATAAGACCTCTTTGCCTCAAAAGACAACTCTCATTGCCCAATGTATTTTTCCAAGATCGAGGACGCATTGTCCCAGGACTGGCCCAACCGTTTTTACACTTTTCCTCCGGAGCCTCTGATTCCCAAGTAATTAGGCGGGTCAGGGACCAGAGATGCAGGGATCTCTCCACATTCAAGGTCTACGTAGTGACTATAGCTGAACCGATTAGTCGTCCGATTTATGAGAGGTGCCAGAAGGCTACATCCGCCTTGCCCTCCCACTGTCCCTTCATGGGACCTGCCCACGGTACTTAGAGCCCTAAAGAGGGCCCCCTTTGAACCGCTACATTCCTAAAGACTGCACTGCTGTTGGAACTAGCATCTGTTAAGAGTGTGGGCGATTTGCAAGCACTCTCGATAAGCCCTAATTGCCTAGAATTTGGGCCTTAAGACTTGAAGGTCGTCCTAAAACCAAGACATGGCTATGTACCAAAGGTGCTCTCCACACCTTTCAGAGCACAAGTTGTCACTCTCTCTGCATTACAAAACACAGAGGACGATCGAGAGCTGAATCTGCTTTGCCCAGTGAGGGCTTCAAAAGTCTACATAGAGCGTGCTGTGTCCATAAGGCGATCAGAGCAGCTCTTCATATGCTTTGGAAACCGTGCCAGAGGGTTACCGGTCTCAAAGCAAATGCTTTCAAAGTGGATTGTGGATGCAGTCCAGCTAGCCTACTCTTCTTTGGGCCTGCAAAGCCCAATTGGAGTAAGAGCCCATTCGACGAGAGCTGTGTCTTCGTCCTGGGCATGGTCTAGTGGTGTGACTATCACAGAAATATGTGCCGCGGCAGGTTGGAACTCACCGTCCACATTTGCTAGATTTTATAATCTAGACGTCCTGGCACTTCATGCTAGGGTACTTTCTGTGTAAAGTCACCTTTTTGTTCCTCATTTGCATGCTTTTGGCCATTCTTTGCCCGAGACTCAAACTCTACTCGTATGTACTCGGTCCCTTTGGTTCTGAGGATATACGAACACAGGATGATCAGGCTAGGCCAAACGTAACCTCATTGAGCTTATTCTGCTCCTAGTTGCTATTGTCATATCTTGGTTTCACAGATCAAGTATGATTGCGTTGGTCGTCCCCGCTTCTTAGCATGGCGTGATTGAACTTGGTTCCCATAAGCGTCTTCGACACAGTACGAGTGAAGTATTGAAAGGGAACGTACTCTGTTACTAACCTAACCTCGGTTCCCTGAAATATGGGAACGAGTACTGCATTCCTTGCCATGCTAAAAGGCTGCACAACTCAGTCGTCGCTTCAGATGAAGTTACTTGAATTCCTTTGGCGAAGTGGGCAATATATGGCCAGATCCCCCACCCATTTTGGCGGGCTTTGGTGGGCTTCGCTGCCATAGGTTCGTGCAGCACCGCTGCCGAGCCATTAGTTTGTTTTAATAATACTGCACGAACCAATGGCCTTGCAGTTTCACTGCGTGATTGAATAAGAGATTGAAAAAAGGAGTTTTTTCCCATAAGCGTCTTTGACGCGGTACTCGTTCCTGTATTTCAGGGAACTGAGGTTACGTTAGTAACTGAGTACGTTTTATAGTTTTGATACATTTTTTTTTAACTCAGGTGGCATAACTCACACTGTTTTTTTTTTCACTCAGTTACATTAACTAAGCATGAATAATATGATATTTTAGATTTTTCCAGTAAATTTAAGGTTAAAAAAAAAAAAAAAATTATCAAATGAGATGAATAGTATATTTTTTGTGTGTGAACTATTTAATTCTTTGAAAGATCCCAAAATAGCATGTAATATATGGTTATTTTAAATATAAACAGCTTTCTAGTTTATGATACATACCATTACCATGTTAAACATTTGTAATTAAGTAATTAGTAATTAATGCTATTATCAGATTTTGCCCATACTGCCCACCACTACCAGGTTTTGCCGTATTGTGTCTCAGAGAGATGTATATTCAGAACAGTTATGAAGTTGTTTTCTCCTTTTTTCACTCTTTTTGAAACGGCTGCTAAAAATGTAACACAGAACCTTGTTTTTCCCCAATATCACATAAAAGTGCTGCTAGTGTCCAGTATTCTCCGTGCCAACAAACGCAACGACTGTAAAACAAAAGTTATTTTTTAATCTCACTCGGTGTGATACAGTTCATATAATTTGATTACTTTATAATGGATGGCTGTTAAACTTTGGTTTATAACTTTGCCATACCCCACATAATGGCAAAACGTTTAGAGGACACAACATTATCCTTTAGTGTAACTCTTAATTTGGTGTCCTGGGCTGGTCTAAACTTGGAAACGGACTTTGGGATTTAGACCATAAGTTTTCCTTTGTAGAACAGATGAGTTAACTAATACGAAGTGTATTTTTTCATGGTGAAAGTGACTGTTTTGCCCTCTACTTTTTTTTTTTTTTTTTGATCTTACTGTGCAGATACAGATGACTGACACCTCGCCTCCTTTTTTCCCAGTCTATGTTTGATTTATAATGTTTTCTTGTTGTTTGCAGAAGCAGAAAGCGGTATGCCCTCTTCATTATCTCACCCCTCTACACTTTAGATCAACTGTGGGAGAAAAGCTTAAGGATATTGTGCCACCTCCCTCTCAAAAATGGCCAAAATCTCTCGCTATGTCTTATTGTGATTCTCTTTGTGCTTAATGCACTAACTTCTTTGCAGGCAGAGAGAGTAGTTGCTATTGTTCGATTCGCTCATTTCTGCGTCTGTGCTGTTGACATATCAAAACAGCGTTTATCCACTCCATGTTCGTTCATCGCTGGTTTTTGTTCTTCGTCTCCTTTCCTTTTTTCCCCTGTTTGATTATTTTTCAGTGTTCATCAGCTGCAAATCATTTCCGCTCATATCTTTTCAGCATTGTGCTCTCCATGCGAACAGTACTTCATGTTTTTTTCACTTATTTTGTAATGCACCTAAAAGGAAGCTGTACTGGAAATACTAGTGTTTGTCCATTAAGAACTGATGTGTCTCAATATGGCAAGATTTACTTCACACATTATTAAACACTAAACACTTCTTGCTTAGTAAAGGCCACAATATTCATGGCGACCATCTTTGCCTTTTCTGTCATTACCACTCTAACACTGTATTGCGTTTGTGTGTCTTTGTGTGTGTCAGAAAGTGTGTGATTTGTGTTTGTGTGTGTGATGTTGATTCTGTCGAGTGCGTGTGTGTGAGACTGAATGGTCAATCTGTTTGTCATTGTTTGTCTGGAACAGACGTTCATCATTTCCCTAAATGCCTGTGCGTCTCTGAGTAGATGTTTATGAAGTGAGGTCACTTCCTGTCAGTTTGGTGTTCTATACAACAATCCAACTGCACAGAAGTTACTGCAACAGTTTGCATCTACGTGCCGCTGTGCGGTGGCTGCGCCTGCTCTCTTTTAGATGTGCCCTTGGTTGTGATGCTTTTGGTAACTGCATGCCCGTATGCTCTGTCACGTGATGTGATGCTTGCTTTGTTTCCCATAAAATGAGATTTGGTCTGAACGGAAGCCTATGTTTCCATGCAATCAGTCTGTGATCGGCTTATTGCATTAGGCTTCTGTATGGTTTCGTGTCTAACGGTGTGAAAATCTCAAATTTGGGGAGCAATGTGTGTGAATATGTCAGTGAATGAGACTGTATTCATCTTCTGAACAGCATGTCAAATGTTCTGCTTCTAGCTAAGGGGGCTATTTAATCATGTAAAGCTCAGTGATAAATAACACAGCACAATGATTTAAAGCAAGACAGAGCACTTTTGACCTTTTCATTGACTGACAAGCCAACTTCCGCTTTATGATGGATTAAATCCCCCTCTTTTGGCCTTCATTTCTGATGAAAGTAGTTATTTGATGAGCCCAGAGGAAAATATTTTGATAGAATGCATGTATCAAATGGTATTTAAGTATATGGATTTTGGTCTGTGGAATAATAGCATATTTTTCATGTACCTTTCTCTTTTCGTCTGGGCTCTCTGGCTTTGATGCTTTAGTCAGGCTGGGCGTTTGCCAAGTGTTGCAGCCACCACTCAATTCATTGATGATTCCTAACAACTGGCAACCATTGATGGCTGTGTTGTGTCGTCTTGTCTCTGTCTAATTAATGGGGAATGATACAGTGGTTCAGTAGTGGCTCTTTCTACACTGCTGAACCTCTACAGTTGCAAAGCCTCCTAGCCAAACCTCCAGGCCTTGACTCTCTCAAATATTTGGCAGAAGCTGACATTGAATTCATAAACATCAAAACTTTGGTGCCCACCAAGGGAAGTCACAAAGTGACAATGACAGGGCTAGCTTAGGTTTGACAGTGACTGTAATTTGTTCACAATAGCCTGGGATTGAGCAATAGCTGGGAGCCAAAACTCAGAGCAAAGGTTGCATAAACTAATGTGCGGAGTATGATTCAGAATGCTTTGTCATTTTGACATTAAAAATAAACAGTAAAGACTTTTAATTTAACTAAATTTCATAAAAAATAAAAATCACAATTATCCACAATAATATTATGCAGCAAAAGGTACTCCCAGATAAAACAAATTGTAATTTAAATAATAATGTCGCATTTCCACCGAAATTACCCGGAACATTTGTACCAGGAACTTTTTTTCTCAGGAACTTTTTTCCCCCCAGACCTGTTGATTTCTGCATTTCCACCGCGGTGTAAAGTACCGGGAAGATTAGGCAAATAGTCTGGTGATGTAGGTTTGTGCGCGTTTTTGTTGGACGTGCATCCTCGGTAGTTCAGAATTTGCGCATTCGACTCGGGAGTGTGATGTCCGCGACGACGCAAGTCCGGTAAATCTATAAACAGCAGCGTACTTGATAACTTCAGTCAGCTCGTCTTGGCTACTGCAATTTTTCTCTCTGTATATTTACTATTTAAACAAAATAGGATATCAAATACCACTGCCTCCTTTCGTTTTCATTTAAACATAATAACAGCTGCAGAAATGTACTTAGTTCAGGGATATGTTTATATATACAGCCATTACAATGAAACAAAATATTATATAAATTTGCCTTTTTTATTTTCATTTTAACATAGATAAATTGAATACCGACCAAAGATAACCTGTTAGATTTACCCAAAACGAATTGTATGTTATGTTTAACCACTAAAGAGACACCATAGCCAGCGGCACACATCAGAAGGTCTAGACGAAGTGGATAAGTGAGGACTGAGCTCCCGCTGATCGCATGGAGCTCATGTCTCCGAGATCGGCGTAACACATTTTTAAATAGGCGCTGTCTTTATAAATAAACCACAGATTTGAGTTTTAAACAACTACATTCTCGCTTGAAATACTTTTAAAATTACATTTCATGACACAATAACAGTAATATTTTGAAAATGATCCAAATAAATGGTGGTTGAACCCACCAATACTGCGTGAACTCAACCAATCAGCATGTTTAGCGCTAAAGTCCCGCCCCTGAAAGTCCTGGAACTTTAAAAAAGTACTACCTCTTCAGCAGGGACTTTTCTGAGGGGCATTTTTTTTACCCGGAACTTTATTTAGTTCCTGGTTCCTGCGGTGGAAACACGCCGAGTACCAGGCCAAAGTCCCTAGTTCCTGGGTAAAGTTCCTGTGGTGGAAACGCGGCATTAGAAAAAAAAAATTCAGTATGTCATATCTGTATATAAAAGCCAGTAAAGTTAAACATGATGAATAAAAATATAAAATAACAAAAGTTACAAATCAGTCTGTCAGAGTGACATACTGGTTTTTGGTGGCACAACCTCTGCCTCGGTGCTTATTTTAATTAGGTTACGCAACAACAATAATAAGCTGATGAAACTGATGATTCAAATGTAATGGTAACAATATTTATGAAAAGATTTCTGCAATTCTACTTTCTTGTTTGCACAGTAGCAACTTCAAGAAAAACTGCATGGCTTGTGTTGGCTTAGTTATGCTGTTGCTGCAGATTCAGAGATCCCAGATGCACACTGAACTCTTGGTGGGCTGGTCATTCCCTTGCTTTCCACCGCACTAAGGAAGAAATTCAATTGCGCTTCTGTGTGGCAATAGACCTCACACCGTGAGTTTCTGGAGCCCTGTCGACCAGAACGCCTAGACTGTTTCTGCCTCAATTTTAATTCTTTGTTTTATCTCATCACCTAGACAATTCAATCTAAGACCATCGTAACAAATAAAAAAAGAATTAAAATGGGCAGGTCATTCTGTGTACTGTATTGTATTTGTGTGAAACCAAGTGGCCTAAGCAGTATTTTTGAATAGGTCTTTTTCCCTGCAGTATTTTGAGAGTACAAAAGTTCAATTTCAGTATCAAAATTTGATGCAGTAAATGGATGTTTTCACGTCAGTCTTCTTAACAAGGTCCAAAACCACGTGTACCATTCCTCTTGATTAGAGTGTTTGAATGTGGATGATTGATTTTCATGTTAATGACAATGACTCTTTTTCTGACTGAACAGTATTCTGATCAACCCGGGAAATCATGTTAAGATGCAGGAGGGGACACTGGGATTCTTTATCGCCAGTGATGCCAAAGAGGTGAAAAGGTAATCCTCTCCTAAATCCATCAAAATTACTTGTATTCCATTCTTCATTCGGAAATGTGTAGGGCATGAATAAAAGAATGTTAAATTCTTTACCGTCTTCCATCAGAGCATTTTTCTACTGCAAAGCATGTCATGATGACATCACAGATCCCAAAAGGATTAAAAAGTGTGGCTGCAAGAGAAGTAAGTAAACCCGACCATCCCTCATGTCTGAACGGAAAGTGTTCGCCAACTCTTTTTCACATTGTAGGGCACCGCTACGTTGTGTAATGTCAGATATCGTTGTTTCTCTTGCGATGTTGCTTTTATTTCTTTATTTATTTTAAGTTACACGTTGTAAGTAAAATAATAGGCTTGAAAGAAAAAAGGAAACACTTGCAAGGCAGCAAACAAGTAATGTTCAAAGTTCAGATTTTTAAGTTCACAATTTTGCTTTTCTATTCACAAGCTATTTGCAAAAATCAATTCACGTCACATTAAAATTAAGTTGTTAGCAACAACAGTAGTGCTTACACTTCAAAAGAGCCAATCATCTTACAATTTCAACCCGGCCCCTTTTTTTTTTTTCAACTTCTTGAATTTGATGGATCCCATGGTCTTATAGGATAGTACTAGAAATATTAGGTCAACTTACTTTTCACATACTTTTTGATGAATACTGCGACACTACTCATTTGATGATAACCGATTAAAAACACTACCATTCAAAAAGAGTATGATTTTTTAAAGCAATTAATGCTTTTATTCAGAAAATTCCCATTCATCTATAGTTTACTGTCATCAAAAGTGATTTACATGGGTGGGGGGGGGGCTTTCTATTCATTACATAAGCTTTGAAAAACACGTTTCTAGAAAGAAATGTTTGTTGTTCAATGAATCAGCATATTAGAATGATTAGAATGACGACGATAAAGACTGGAGTAATTGCTGCAAAAAAATTTGCCACCACAGTAACAAATTACATTTTAAAATATATTGAAATATATTAAAACAGATGTTTTAAATTGTACTTGTACTTCACAATGTTATTGTTGTAACTTTATTTTTAATCAAATAAATGTTGCCTCATTGAGCATAAGTGACTACTTTCAAATTAAAAAAATCCCACCGACTCCAAACTTTTGGACGGAAGTGTAAAAAAGATGAGACCAATTGCAATTCAGTATGAACATGGGTGTAATGGAGGTAACTGATTGCAATTCATGAATACACAATGATGTAATATCATAGCTGTTGACATTTTGAATGATGGAATGTTCAGCTGTCAGTGGAAGATTTTCACACTTAAATTTCTTAAAGTTCAACCAAAAATGAAAGTTCTGCCATTAATTACTGTCCCTCAAGTCATTCCAAACCTGTTAGACCTTCGTTCATCTTCAGAAGACAAATGAAGATATTTTTTTATGAAATCTGAAAGCTTTTTGACTCTGCAAAGGCAGTAATGCAACTCACCACACGCATGTGTTGTTCACGCACAGAGGTACTCTCGATAAATGACGGAGGATGTGAGGAGGAGAATTACTAAATCGTTATTTTTGTTTTCTTTACGCACAAAAAGTGTTCTCGTAGCTTCGTAAAATTACAGTTGAACTGCTACTGTCACATGGACTGTTTTACTACATGGATGTTCCTACCACCTTTCTGGGTCTGGGAAATTTGAGATTCTTTGTTCTCTATGCAGGATCAGTAAGCTCTCGTATTTCATTAAAAATATCTTAATTTGTGCCCTGAAAATGAATGATGGTCATTTAAAATGACATGAGGGTAAGTAATTAATGACAAAATGTTCATTTTTGGATGAACTAACCTTTAAAGTGTGAAACCAATCTGTCATGGCTAAGACCATAATTATCTACAAAACACATTGCTGCCTTGCAATCACAATAAAAAGACAACTATAGCAGAGCCCCTAGGGTGTTCTTTTTCACTTTGAGAACAGCCATATGAAAGAATAATCAGAAAGCAATGAACTGTAGAAACTAAACTTCATCTAAAACAGACTAGCTTCAAAACCAGAGCCCTAGAAATGGAGCGAGATAGATGACAAGGTGAAAGAATGAGACTCTTGAGGAAAGCCAGTCATCAGCATGCTAATGGTGTAGAGCGATACAGTTGTAGGGAGGGAATGACGTGATTAGCAGGGCTGAAGAGAGAGGCTGTCAGCTCATGGTGGTGTCAGTAGGAGAGAGGAGGAGGTAATGACACTAGACAGGTGGAAAAACAAAAGGCAAGAGCAGCTTGGCCCATCCTCGCCAGACACACTGAAAACACACTCCTGGCTCAAGATCATTTTGCCAATCATATCCACCCATTTCCAGTTTACCCAGAACGCCCAGCGCATGTGCCGTTTGGACGCGCCTCTGTCATGTCCTACTGTGTCAGCCCAGTTAAAACATTTTCTGACAGGAAGTCACTGTAGTAGAAGAGAGATTAATAGCTTTGAGTGTATTCCACTCCTGCAGACATTTATATCATTTGATAGAAATGTATTTCCTTAAACACCCTCTTAATTACATATAGATGCGGCAACACCTAAATGTTTGTTTTCATTTGCTAATCTTGGCTTGGTGGAATGAAGCAATATTTATGTTAAATAGAGCGTACATTGACATTAATGTTGGAATGATGCATTGTTGTTACATGACCTATATAAGCATTTGTCCAAACCAGTTAGCCACAAGATGAATAATTCAGTTTCATTCCCAGTGACCTTTCACTGTGCACACTTAAACAGTTGCCTTTAACTGCAAAGCCTTCCTTATTCATTTTTGTTTCAATTAATTTAAAATGATATATGATGTATCAGATTATGCAAGGTATGTTTGGTAACCAAGGCTGCATTAGTTTGTTACAGTAAAAAAAAAAAAAAAAAAAGGTAATATTGTGAAATTGTATTATGGTTTAAAATAGTTGTTTGAATATGTTTTAAATGTATTTATTCCTATGATGGCACAGCTAAAATTTCAGCCTCATTAATTCAGTCTTAAGTGTCACATGGTCCTTCAGAAATAATTCTGATTTACTGCTAAAATTTTTTATGGAAACTGTGATTCTTTTTTTCTAAGAATTTTTCAGGATTCTTAGAAAGCAGTGTTTGTTTGAAGATGTATAATGATTAGAATAATAATAATTTTTTATGATTATTATCATAATTTATTTATTATATATTTTTTTTTTTTACAATTTAACAATCTTTTCTGCAATTTAATCAATTTAAATGTAATGCTTTTCTTGCTGAATAAAAGGATTAATTTCTCTAAACCCCCCCACCCCCAACACACACAAACTAAAACTTTTACACAGTGGATAAACTTTTTAAAATGTTGCTTTATTGTTTTCACCCCAATCAAATGTTTTTGATTATATTCACCCTTCCAAAACTGAATGTCACCCGAGAAGAGGCCAGTAGCCTTACAGTAAAGAAGATGAGATTTCCATTGCTTTAATCGAAGTTTGTGTTCTTTTATTTCACCCTCTTTTTGATCATTGACATACTTCTTGATGTATTTCCTTCCTTGCTGCCTTGGAATACCGCCTCTTTATTTAAACCTCTCACTGGTAGTGACATATTGTGAGTAAAAACAGGTTTCCTGTGGACAGAGTACAGTCTGACTGTCTCACTCTGATAATAGTTATATATATATATCTATATATATGTTGCATGTATCAGTCTAGCTGCTGCATCCCTCCTACACCTCATCTCTCCACTGTCCTCAGCCCAAAACAATACAGCAGAATTTACTGGCCTGAAAATGACCCGGACTGACCCCTATAAACCCGTCTTTAACAGGAGAGAACAATAAGGCCATGACCAATAATGCAATTCCTCCCAAAAAATGTACTAACAGCATGATTCTGAAATCAGAGATTTGTATCAAAGGTTGTTTGACCCTCCCGAAAGTCAACGAAAGCCGAAATAAATGTCACGATAATCTAAGAAGTCAAACAAGCTGATTGATTTTGCTACTATTAGTCATGGACTTCACGAGTGCCAAGGGGGGGGGAGGTTAAGTCCACTTGAATCCATCCCTCGCTGTCAGAGGCAATTTCACATGCTGCTGTATTTTCAGAGAGCGGAAAGAGTTCTGTGGGAAGTTCTTCAAATTCCTAGGCTTAACGAGCATCGTCTCCAAAACACAATCAAAACAATCTGGTCTCCCTCTTGCCTACAGCCTCTCCTTTGTCTTCACCGCCCGGCCCCTGCCCAGGCTCTCTACATGACACAACAACCTTCGGCAGAATTGAAATGTTCTGCATTTCAATTCCTTTCAGTAGTTGCGCCCTTTTTTAACTCACTGCCCTCGCTGATAGGTGCATCTCTCAGCGTTAGGCTCACCGTGGTGTTGACCTTTGCTGTACACAACGTTGGCCACCAGATGCCACTGTAGTTCTACAAATGAGATCGGAACAGAATGGGAACACTGAGGTCCTCGTAAACCTATTTAGCAAGATTGCAATCAGCCAATGTGCAATTTAGGGTCTTCTCTCTTGTCACCTAGGTTTCTTTATGTAGGTCTCCCGAAGGATCCAGGGTGCTGTTCACTTTATATTGGTTTAGAGATGGGGGTGTGTTTGTTTTAAGTATTTTAAGAATGCAAGGCTACACTGTATCTAATATTAACCCTTAATGTAAGTCTAAGCTCAAAGTAGGCTATAATGTGCATAAGTAAAGCTTGCAGATATGTTCCTGTCCATTAGTACTTTAACATACAATGCAGCCTGCTTTTAATTCTGGGAAGTTGTAGGGTAAGGACAGATGTTAGGGGTGCTGAGAGCATTCTTGCTAAATCTGGTTGACCTGTTAAAGAGGCTTCAGTAATTAGGCTCTCTGTGTAGTCATGTTCAGTCACTCACATCATTATGTTGTCTTGTCTCTTCCGCCCTCCATTTCTCACTGACTAACATAACCACATACTATGTGCTCCGATGAATGTCAACCCTCAAACTCTGAAGCGACAGATTTCAGCATGAAATTAAGTAGAAGCCCCACTGCTGCATGTTTTCGCATTGCCTTAATCTGTTTCAGCCCCGTAAACAGTCGACCCGGGCTGCCGTTTCAAGAGATTCGACTGCGGTCGCCTCCCTCTGCATGCCTGTTCTCCTTAATTTCAGCTGTTCTGCATGGTTCTATACGAATAACAGTCCCTGAGGTTATGGCTGTAAAGGCCAAGTCATTTAACGTATTATCTTTCCAGCATACAACTGAAATTGGCCTCTTAATTTGGGCTCGTAACCTCAGATGGAAGTCAAAAGCAGACTTTCCCCTGTGGATTGTTTGCTCTTTTGAGGGTGCCAGACTTGATTATGGTCCGTTAGTGAGGTGGCACCAGGAGAATGCATACTAAGGACCGTTTTTAGTCTGATTCACAGCAATCAAATGCTGCTATAGTCTCTCACCACAGCTCCTTTGAAAAACAAAAAAACAAAATAAAAACACACTCCACATACTGTATGTCTGAGTCAAATGCGCAATGCATGTGAAAGCATCTTTTAATCAGGGACCCAAGAAATAGCCTATTGGCATGTTACCACACAAATCTCCCAACCAATCCCTGATTGAGCAGAGTTTGACGAACAGAATAGAGCGCCTACGTTAGAGCCTGTAGCACGTTGTGATGCCGATAACCTGCTGCTGCATGATGGGATACAGGTACGTGATCCTCTCTTTTAGATACAGAGGATGTTATCCAAAGAGGTTTTGCTGCTGAACACATTCACTCATTATTCTCTGCCTGAATGTCTCTTGCCCCAACCCCTGATCATATTGTCATATCTGACCTTTTGACCTTTTATGACATGATCAGCCTTAGGGCATGGCTTGACCCCGATGAGACGACTGCTTCCCGTCTAAACAAGCCCTCTTTTAGATGTTTTCAAAGTCCGATTTGGTAATAATCTTCAAATTCGGATCGAACTTCACTTCTGCAGTGTGAACGTATCCAGAAGCACATTTCAAGCGGGAGCGCAGCTGTCCATCTGCGGGTCAAGTCTGTCAGTGCTTGATGCTAAGGCATTGCACTTTTTGTTTCTGTTTGACAAAGTTACCTTCAGACTTCCCTGGTTGAAAAGCTCTTTTGATCCTTGCCATTAACCTGCTGCTTTCCTCTCCTCTCATCCAACACATGACTGTAGCCAAGATGTCCGTCTACAAGCGAATGAAACTGGCATGTTGTTTTGATTGCGGGCGCTCAGAGCGCGACTGCTCGTGCATGTCAGGCAGTGTACATAGTAACATGGACAGTCTTCAGAGGGCCTTCCCACTTTCTTCTGTCTCTGTTCATGATTGCTCAACCAGTTTACGTGCCTGTAAGTTCGATCGCCAAACCACATGCCGTTCGGTGTCCGTGACCTGTGAGCGTGTGAGTGTGCGTGCGTGTCTGTGATGTGTTTCATGTGCCGTGTCTGTTTCGTTGCTCCATTATTTCCGTATATGTGGCTTATTGGTTGGTACACTAGTACATATTCTTTTTCATTTGGTGAATTGGTGGTAGTTGAAGTGACGTGGCTTCTCTGTGTTAGTGCTGCAGTAGGTGCAGTAGGACTATGTTGGCGCATGCTGTGTCAGTGGAGCACTTGTGCGGTGCTGGTGACCTTTTTTCAGTCACTGTTTTTGGTGTTTACACTTTTACATGGCAGGTATACATGTATCTGTTAAATTACTATATGATGTGCTTTTAATCGAAACATCTATGGGCTAATTGACACTAATGATGTTTGACAATGTTTTCATGTTGGTGTGACTTGAAGACCTACAACTGATTAAAGAAGATCCAGTCAAATTGCTAACTGTTTTTCCCCTCAGGTTCAAACACTGGATACCAACAATCCTTTGGTCTTTGAATTATGAATGTGCTCCAAAGCCATCTCGCCCAGTTTAAAATGTTAGCAACACTGCTCACTGCTCAAGATCCCTTTTGACTTTATTTGTTCACTGAGCAAAATTGAAAGGATATCAGTAAATGGAAAAAGTAAAACTATATATATGTCCATTATTTACTAAAATCATTTTGAATCTGCATAACAAATGCTAGATTGTGATTGAAAGGGATCTTTAGTGAGATTATTCTGTTCATAGAGTGTAAGTATATAATGGCAATGTCTTTTCTGCTATTCTTGGACAATCATGTTTTACAACCGCAAGCCATTAATGCCTCCACCATTTCCACTGGCTGAAATAAAACCTCTTCCTTCAGCGAAGTCCACATTTAGGTGCAATTGAAAAAAAACTTTTAAACTCTCCCCCTTTCCACAGGACCTGATCCTCGATGATTTTCTCTTAGCCAGCAATCAGGGGAGAAAAGTCAATGCGCTTTATTTAATGCCTTGTATACCACGGTGGGACTGTCAGGCTCAATGGGAAAGTTAAAAAGAGATCTCCTGACAGGAACTCAATTGAGATGGCGGTGACTCAGGCTATTGGATGAGGTCAGATGACTGAAGCAGTTAGTTGTGTAAAGGACAGTGCCGAACAGGGGTCTTCTCATTAAGCCGTAGCAGATGTGAAATACTAAAGCGTCTGTCAATTAGGAATGGCAGCGGTGCGACCTACTATAAAAGCAGGGGTCAGTTCAGGCGATCGCATTTCCTCTACAACTGCCTTCCGACTGTTCACCACATCAGCTTAGATTAGCATCAAGCCCTATGATGCGGTTGACTTTGTGTCTTGTGTTTTGGTCTGTGGTGATATCCCTGGATACCAGTTACTGGTCATTACGTAGTTACTGATCTCTTCACGTAGCGTCATCCTTTGTTGGTTTTCGCTGCTGCCATTTTTTTTTCTGAATTGAGTGCATTTTCGTCAAGGCTGACAGCTAATGTTAGCTGCGGCTTTGTTTGACTCCCTCCCATCGGTTTCGTCTCAGATCTAGCATTACATCTTTATGATGAAGAATTCATCAAGTTTGTTTGAGTTTGTCAATCTGACTTTGATTTCGCCCAGTCAATAATGATTTTCTGATTACATTCTCCAAGCACGTCATCATGTTATTAACCTTGTTCTGAATATTTGCTAAAAACTAAGTATCTGACCAAATTAAGTACCCTCTGCTCCTGTTTTAAAACAAATCTGCAGTTGCTAAGTTTCTATGCACAATCACTTGAAGTTCAGTTTTTATTGAATACAATTATTTTAATTACGTAACATTAATATTTAATTTATATTTAATTAATGTTAATGCAATATTAATATACATATTTAAAGTGAAAAAAGTGAACAGATGTAACATACAGCCAAGTATGTAAAACCATAATTATTCCCAAAAGTTTTCCCAAATATTAAGATTTTGTTCTTTTGAACATGTGGGGCTGAAGTGCTGCCTTACTTATCTCATTTTTGTGCTATTTTCTGATTTTTCGCATTAATTAAATTTGCAACTTCCACAACTAAACTGGCAATTTAGTGGCACTCTCCGCTAAATTGCAGATTGTGTTCCCACACCCCAAATGGGTCAGAAAGCATAAATATCACAACATTCCTGCACTAAGAATGATATGGTGGTCTTATCCCTGCACATAATACTAGCCCAGTTATTGCTGAAATAAATACTATTCCCCTGGATGCAGTAATTTTGCTGAATGCATGAAACGTGTGGCAGTAAATGCACTCTGTCTTACAGAAGAAATGTTCCCTGATGGGCACTTCCTGAAACAGCCCTCGTGCACTTTTTGTTCTGATTCTGTGCATGCATCAGTCAGGATGGTAATGCTCCTTTCTGCCAAAGCCAGACCAAGACTTATTAGTATGAAAATGAGATGCATGAGAAGTTGACACTATGTCTTTCTTGCTCTCTTTTGACTGCAGTCAAAGCCGAGAGCCGCTGACAAGGAGTAGGGAGCAATGGAGCACTCATTATAGCTCTGGTGCTCTGCACACTATTAAGAAGAGTTTGTTATCTCTGCTAGTGCAGGCTTTAGGGAGCAAATATCCTGAACGAGTGAGTTAGCTGCCTACACTCTAAGTTACAATGACAATAACAGTCCCTTCGCTCCACCTGCCGAGACTTATCCCCTCATTACACAAGCTTTAAAGACTCTCAAGGTGCTCAGCATCACAAAGGGTATTAATTCCTGTTTTGAACTTATGAGCCTTCACTAGGAAGTTTCCAGCAGGGCAATCCTAGGCATGCCTGTTTTGTAAACAACAGTCGCCTTGCACACTGAAAGGGGTTGTGGCTTTTTGGAGTCTTCAGGGCATTTTTTCCTCTTTTTCCTCTCCTGCTGCCCGCTCTGGTTGGTTATGGAGTTTGCAGAGGATGTGACGAGCATGGCGGGGCGGGGCGGCACAGCCCAGAGAGTAGATCTTGTCCGCTCCTTGCAGGGAACTCAGCACCATCGGCTCTTATGCAGCCTGACATGAAAATTATGTTTGCATTTTCATTTCCCCAGCTCAGCTGGTGTGTCATGAAACTCAACCTGACAGTTCCTTACCACCAGGCAGGAACAGGGCCGGTCATCCCCTCCACCGTGTAGGACAGATGCTAGCCAGAGAGTCGGCCGACTCTTCCTGCGCCCGCAGATCGCAAGCGACATATGCCAGGACCGGCGCAGGGCCCCTGCTTGAGCGCTTGTGTCACTGACCTGCCCTGGGCCTGCACCGTGACCTTTATGGCATCAGATACAGTACTCGGAACAAAAGATGAGACTTTGCAACGATGGAGGCAGCAGTACAAAGCAGCCTAAATGAATCCAAACACATCCTGCATTATGATGGTCTACAGCAAACCAGGATATATATGCAACATAATGACTTAACGTCAACATGAAATCAAAATCAACACTATTTACCTGCTTAATACGCATTCCTTGTTTTATATTGAATGAATCAGTGTTCCTTAGTCCAAAGACAGAAATAGTTTGGTCTCATTAATGTTGAATCAAATTGGCCTGATCTTACTCTAAAAATTACTTTCCAAATTTTCCAGGTTATGCCATTTAGGCTGCACAGGCTATTGGATAAAATAACCAGTATCTAAATAGCAACACTTTCATTTACTAATAAGTCCACTCAATTCTCACCCTACGTTTTTAAAATATTCTTTAGAAAATCTCATTATTAAATATTGATGTATTAAAATAGTATTTAATCTTGAAATATGTTTGGTAATTTGAAAATATCTGCAGTATTAATTATTTTAAGATATTACAATAATTCATTTTAATATCGTTTCACTCAGAACTACACCATATTACAAGGAACAACATCAATTCAAAACATCAATTCATGTTCACTTTAATGACTTATGTTGTTTGCTTTGTCACAAGTTTGTAGCATATAATAATCTTGATTCTCCCAGCATGCCATGCCTATGGTTTGGCATTCATCTGCAGTTGACAAGATAGTAATTACCGATCAAAAATGATCAGCCGGCACCGTTTAACTTTTACAGAAGCAATTATGTGATGGAAAACATCTGTAATTTGTTGTTTAACTATTTGCTTAAGCCTCAAGATTGCTGACATCTGTTTGATCGGTTTCACTGGTTTTCATCAAAATGAGTGTCAAGGATAAAATGATGACTTATCAAAGCGTTCTTTCTTCTCCAACCGAACTCCAAATACCATAATGAGCGTTGTGAGGTTGGTCGGATTTGGGCTGTGTATTCGTCATAGGTCTTTGGACGGGAATCCAAAATGTGACTTTTAAAATGGATCTGTGCTGTGGAAACACTGAACAGGCAGCTTGATTTTCATCGCTTCATTTAAATCCAGTCCCTCCACCAATCATCTCTTTCTCTTTTTTTATTTTTCTTTAATCATCTCCTGCTTATATCATTATCTTCCTCAACCTCTTTAACTGCTGTTAACTTGACTTTCCTTCCTCTCTGTCCTTGTGTAAGTGTGATGTACTGTCTTTCTGCTGTCTGTCTGTCTCACTCTCATTCTCTCTCTCCCTCTCTGTATTCTCTCATTGGTCTCTGCGTTCCCCTCAGCCAAATATAAGTTTAACGGATATGTCAGATCACGTAAGTGTACTTCTCTGTTTTCCTCATTCCCTCTTTGCTTTTGATTTTACCTCCACTAGCATTACAGCACAAAAGCTGCCATCCTCGGCTCTCTGTAGATTATTTGGGATTGATGGGATTGATGGGAAGGGGGGGCGTGATGTTAGTTTCTCAGCACTGGGTTCTGGTCAAATGCATCATAGGGGCTGCGGCTTTAAAACATGTGCATGAGAAAGGTCAGGTGCTGAATAGAAGGACCCATATGAAATCCAGATGTTGCATAAAGAGCTCTGTGTCCTTGTGAGGGATGATTGAAGAGCTAGAAATGCTGTGAGGTATTGCACGTGTTTCTGTATTGTGATGACACCAACAGCAGATGGTGCTACAACTCCAGGGAAAATATGAACGCAGCGGCAGTCTGGGGTTTGGTTCACAGCTCAATGTGTTTTAGGAAAACGAGTGCTGAGCGAGCTTTAGCTTTATTGCTATTAAGTTTCATTTCGAATGTAACCAATTTTTTTTTTCTTAAAGGCAGAAGTTATCATTTATTTTTTTCTATTTAGTTTTAAAAATTTTATCGTAAATTTCTGAATCTGGAGTACAAAACCTTTTTAAATATAAATTTAATTATGCTAATATTATTAGCAAGTAGAAAAATGTTGGGTGATTAAAATATTGCAGTGTGTATGTATGCCGACTAACTTGTGTAACTTATGAGCCGCCATAAAATTAGATAAAGTTTTAAAATGCATTTTCTCACAGATGTATTTTCTATAATTTAACAATGGCCTTGGTAAGAATGCACAATTGTGGCTCGTCACAGGATTTGCATTTCATAAAGGGACAGTTGCCTTCTGGATTACTGTAAATCCACAGTGAAAGTGCCACAGCGGATGTTCTCCGTATAATGCTACTCGTGTTTGACAGGGGCCAGATGAATCCAGGAGTTATCTGTGGCGGTCTTTAAATCTATGCGGCAGCTGACGGCAGAAATAACCATCTATTTATTGCTCTGAGCAAGGTTTGGGGAGCGGGCGGAAACAGCTTTTCCACTTACACCAAATATTGGTTAACCTCTTGCCTTTTGTGTAGATAGTATTAGGCTGGAGTCTTATGGCTGGGATGGCAGGCAGTGAGCTTGATAACTCCCCGTGTGTAACACTTTAGGTCTCTTATACACACCACATACTCCTGTCTGTCAGACTGCAGATTGTTGTTATTTTGCTCCTTTTCACAGCCTAATCTAAGACATTTTCACGTATTGTGTGAATTATTGATTTTCACACATTTTAGATGTTGTTTCAACATGGCTTTGCCGTATATTGAGGCAGAAGGTAAAGAGATTGCCGTGTTCTCTTGTGCGAGCACATCTCTGCGTGCACTGTGACCTGATTCGTTGTGACGGTGATCAGGAATAGTATGTTCGTGCTTTGTTCTGTATTGTCGCAGAGCAGGCGGGGAAGAAAGTGCTTCTAATTAATTAATGTTTATTAGCAATGGAAAAGCAAATGTCATATTGAACATTTCACCTAAAGCGCTTGTCATGTGGTTAAGCAGTGTTTAATAAAACTGAGGGGTCATCGTCAATTATTCAAATATGCGGCAGTTGCCTTTATGGCACACAGATTTGTGGATCTGTCTGTAAATGATAATCGAAGGGGGGTGCAGCAATGAAAATCATGTCAACTTGTATTTTCATACTTAAATATTTATGTGATTCTCATGCAGTTCAGTGATAAATTGTGAATGCTTCAGTGTTTTAATCATAATATATTTAGTTTTGAAGCATTAGTGGGATGTGCCTTTAGATTACTTTTATAAAGCAATTTTAAATCTTATTAAATCTTATCTTTTTTTTATTGTTATTTTTTTCAACCAGGGATTTGTTCTTAATTTACAGCCTCTTAAAATACTAAGTAATTTTATCTTTTTATGACCAGTTTAGTTCAGGTTGTAAAATGTCATGTGGTATGACTTGCCAAAAGCTTAATGATATTCACGTTAATAATACATGCTAATTATATGTATATATATAAAAAAGAATAATATAAAATAATATTTGCTTTCTACATTTCCATTCGTCATTTCCACAGTAGTGCATGACCTGCATGCATGTCACACGGATTATTACATAATCTGAGAATATTTGTTTTACTTTTGAATTAGTTCTTTAAAAGTAGACATTTCACTCACTATAGATATATTTTTTAATGTCTGTAAGGGAAAGAAACACAGTGTTTCGCACTCAAGTTCACAGAGACCAAGATGACAGAAAGCGTATCCTGTTTGCTTTCATTATTTAGCAAAAGCGCGTTTATTAATATTGTGAGTGCACACAAATAAACATAGAGTCTTTTACAGATTTCAAAGATGTATTACAGAGTATTTTAAGAGCAAATGAGTGCACCAGCACCTCCATCTTTTCTAAAAAACACGTGTTTTAAAGGTTTAAAAAAAAAAAATTATACTTGATTTTTCTTTTATATGTTTCATTTTCTTTATCGTAGGCACTCTTATATGTCACTGACCCAATTCACAGTCATCTCTCCTGTTTTTGTCTTCCACTGTTTGACAGTAAAGGAGGAAGTTATACCGACTTTTCAAAAGCGCTCAATCAAACTGGCCAGCAGCATGGCTGTTCCCAACACTCTTCCCAGTGTGCTGCCGGTTATAGAGTGCTCCACGACTGCCATACCTCTTGTTAATAACCGTAAAGGAAGTCTTCTCCCTCTGGCACTGCCCTCTCAGTCACGCCTCAGCCTGGCTGGTCTGAACCGGGCCCGCAGCCTACCCGGAAAATACCGTTACCGCCCCAGCACCTTGTCCTCCACGCTCACCCCCACACACTGTAGGTAGCGCCTTAGGACGCATTAGTCAGTGCTGCCGCAGACAACCCCTTTCTCCTGCATGGGTCCCTGCAGTCACTGCTGCATGCATGTAGAGCAGCTAGTGGCTAATGTACCCCCTGCCCCAACACTAAGTGCGTGTGTGTGTAATGTGTGTAACCAAATCTGCCATCAAAAGAAGTGTACTGTAGCTAGGTTTCACATCAGTATACTGTATACAGTGGGATCCAAGGCCACTATTTAAAAGTTTTAAAATGTATTTTAAACAGTTTTTCATAACACATATTATTTTGTTGTATGTTTGTTTTATTATTTATTTATTTATTTATTTAGTTAGTTAGTTAGTTAGTTAGTTAGTTATTTTTCCAGATTTTAATTAGATTTTTAGTGTTATCTCAGGCTTATAGACCTAAGCCAGTTGGCAATGGGCAACTTAAGTTGCCCATTGCCAACTGGCTTTAAATATTTTTTTTCATTGCAGAAATATTTCTGATTTATTTCACATCATTAAAATATCTTAAATATATCTGAACATTCAATTTACTTTTTTCCCCTTCTTCCTTCTGGTTCATTTCCAGGTTTAAATTAGAATTTCAATGTGGTCCTGGACTTTCAGAACTAAACCAGTGTATTTTTCATTTTGTATCTTAAATATTTCATATTATTTTACATATTTAATTTCTGTGCCATTCCAGGTTTAAATTAGGGCTGCACAATAAATTGCATGAGATTGTCATGTGCATCTCATCAGTAAAGCCGGTTCTGTGATAAGTAGTAAATCTACTCTAAGTCACGTGCATTCAGTTTGAGGGGCATTTAATACACAGAACCATAGTTCGCTGACAAGCTATGCAATATCAAATTTGATTAATTTGCAATTATGAATGCAATATTGTGTAGGTTGGCAGTGAACTACGGCTCTGTGTATTAAATGCCGCTCCATCTGAACGAAGGTGATGGAGATTTACTACTAATCACAGAACCTGCTTTACTGATGAGATGCACATTACAATTGCATGCAATTTATTGTGCACCCTTAGTTTAAATGTAATTTTCAATGTAGTCTCAGGGTTTTTAACCTAAGCCAGTTGTTATGAACACCCTAAATTTTACAAAGTGTCTAGTGTTATAGTAAACAGGTGTGAATGATTTCAGACAGCCTATTGTCTGACTAAAGCAGAGGAGAAAGATGTCTAGCTCAATCGTTCTGATCCGCGACACAAAAAAAACGAGGGCTATAGCTGCCCGTGGTATGGAACAGCAATCACACTTTGGTGGGCTGATCCTATTTTGATTGAGGTTGTAAAAGTGCTGTAATGTAATTTGGAACAAGCAGAGACTTGCTGAAATGGCCGTGTTGCAGGTGGAGTTATTTCATTGTTAAGCCTCTTACTGAAGGGCACCACTGTAGCTCGTAAATCTCCGGCGCCTAATTTGGAGGAGCAAGGGCAGGAGAGAGCGGTCCGGCCCAGCCAGGCCACTCGCTCAACAATCATACCACGGAACAAAGGGCCACTGCACCGCCATCTTATCAGTAGTGATATTTTTAAAGTTGATTACTGTCTCACATTGCTCCTTCCACAGTGAAATTGCAAATGTCAAGCACTGGCATTTGGTAAAGACACAGACAGCGTATTTTTGTTTAATTTGTCTTTTTTCATTTTAACAATTAGATGGCAAAGGGAAACCATAGACCTACAAGTATACGCGTCTGCAGTATTTGTTTCTAATATTTTGCTGTGCTGATGAATTTCTAACAGAGCCACACTAAAGCAAGCTTGCAGTGTTTTAGAGTTTGGGTTTCTGTTACCAGTTTGTCTCTAATACAAATCAGACCATGTTGGGTTCAGTTTCTGGTATCATATCAAAAATAAATAAAAAGATGCATAATATAAATGTAGCAGTTGAACATAACAAATATTAAGTCATTTGATGAAAAAAACAAACAAAAAAACATGTACTGTGGTATACATGGAAATTATAGATAAAAGTCCAGGACAGAAAATATTTAATAGTAACAATTTCTTCCCAACTTAAAGGAACAGTTCACCAAAAAATAGGAGGAGAGGAGATATTTTGAGGAATATCAGATGCTTTTCTGAACCAAACAGTGACCAAAATAAATCTCAAATTTAAGTTGTTCAGTTTGGCAACTTTAGCTGCAAAGCCAGAATTCGATGCTATATGTGTATATGTGTAAAAAAACGAATTAAACGAATAAGTCATGCATGTTTGGTGTGTAATAAATTATTTTTAGGGTGAACTATTCCTTTGCGTAAAGCAATAGTTTTTGAATATTTCACCTTACTATATCCATAACATCTCAGATGAAGTTCAACCTTCAGGCAGCTTTAACCCTCGCACATGATGTGTTTATAAAGCAGAGAGCTTGTGACATTCACAGGGCCCTCAGTAACGTCCTTCTTGAGAGGCGTTTCAGTGAGAGAAGGCTCAGTTCAGGGTGCTTGTTCAGCGCTGAGAGTGCTTGTGGTACGGGGGACAGACTCACAGCGGAGCCATCACTCACGGCTCTCTGAGTGATGAGGATTGATTTTGCCATGTAGTCATCCATTAAAAAACACACACCAAATTACTCTTCTTTTTCTTTTTTCTTCCCCTCTGTCATTGTTCGAGCTCATGCCCTCCAAACAATGACCGAGAGGTAAAAGAGAGTTTATTAAATAAATCCCCACACACGCACATCGCTCAAACCAACTCTTTGAAAAGAAAACTCATGGAAAACAGGGTGTAAAACTTAATGGTTGTCCTTCAGGTCTGTACTTGCCTTCTTTAAGTGTACTTTTGTCCATACTAACACTGTTCTCATTCTATTTTTGGAGGTCTTCACAGATTTGAGTGTTGTTTCCAATGATTGATTGAGTGTTTGCTTTTGTGTTCTTTAATATGTCATCTCCAGCACACTTGACAATCCCAGCTGTCCACAGTCTGACACTCTTTGCATGTGTTTGCAGTCGAAGATGAGCATCCGTCAACACTGTCGCCCAAAAAGAAGCAACGCAATGGAGGCATGCGAAATTCACCCAACTGCTCACCCAAAATGACGAGGTAAGACATTGATTTCAAGACGTTCCCTCCAGCCTTCAAAAGGAAAGATAGGATGGATGGTGCTGGGATGGTGGGAGTAGGAGTGGAGAAGGAGAAAGAAAGTGTGGAGGGAGAGAGAGAGAGAGAGAGAGAGAGAGGGAGGGGAGAGCAGGCCTTTCAGGCCGAGGCGTTTGAGCTGTCAGCCTGTCAGCGGTTAATGATAGAGCTGAAATATTTCTGTCATGAAAGCAGCTATGAAAAGCTGTTTGAAAAATACTCTTGCTTTAAAGTCTCAGCTGTCATCTCCCTCCAGTCCCGTCCACATGTAGTTCTTAAACAGCGGTGCCACTAATGACGGTGCCAACCAATCAGAGACGCCAGCATGGTTACTTAGCCTCGGGGCTCTTCATCTATTGTGGGAACCCCTGTGAGGCGTGTTTTTCGTACTTAAGGCCATATGTGAAATGTATCATTGCAATCAAAAATGAATTCAAATATTACCTTCCTTTTATCCTGTCCGCTGGAATTAGAATGCTGCTAATTGATTTTGACTGATAAAAGGACTTGCTTTCCACCCATGTGGCCAGGAGACGTTTATGCAGAGGTTGTAAAAAATGCAGAGACACGCCGTGGAGCGAGAAAATGTTGCTGAAGGTTTAGAGGAAAGGACAACTTTCTGCAAAGTGATAGCCAACATGTTTGACTGTATGTGTGTTTGTGTTGCAAAAAAACTGTTGTAATTTAGTGCAGAGCCAGTCACATGCTTTCAGTTAGTATATAATCCCAGTTTTATGTTACAGGTTTATTTTTACCGTAAACTTTTACATACAACATAGTATTTTAGTTTTTTTCAACATTTTATATATATAAAATATGAAAGTAATAGTTGTAAAATGACATTTAATTAAAATTTGTTAGATGAGACAGCTATTTTAGTTAATATATTTAATATATAATTTTTTCAATGCAATATTTAGTTTAATTTTTTACATATTGTATTTTATATGTTTTTTTTTTTTACTTTTCATTTTTATATTTAACATAATATTACTTTTTTTTTTTGTTTGTATGCCACCCACAAGGCATTTCACTGTAGCTTATAATAAGTACCCCAGACAGAGGTCTCTAACATAAATCTCTCCCCAAAAGAAGCAATTATGTCGAATTTTACATACTGTAAACTGTCAGCCCTGCAGAGGATCTCGCCCTTTAGTCTGCTTTCCAAGTGAAAATGATCAATGTTCAATTGTTTCTTTTCGCGCTCGGTTTTAAACAATAAACTGTGAGTGGAATGAAACAAAAATGGCTTTCAGCGATTGCTCCGAAGGATCTCTGGTTTTTATTTCTCAGCTTACAGCACAAAACTGTTTTTCTGAGCAGATTTGAAGGTCCCCGTTTGTCATGTAATGTATGCAATCGACTCTTTGATCTACAAGTGATGATAATTCTTGGGAGTTATTTACCCTGTTTTGAAACGCTTCAAAGCGGTGTCAAAGTTTTCTGTGCTTTAGGGTGCCTGTGTGTTCAGCTGGCTCTTGGGTACTGGATGACAGCTCCTCTGTTCTAGGTGTAAGCTTTTTCAAGCCAAAGCCCTGCAGCGAAACATCAAAATTACCAAAGACAGACCCGTGGACTCCCTCAACCTGTGCCCTTCTTGTCAATATATTACAACATACATTAAATTCCTCGCCTTTACAAGGTGCGTTTTATGCACAATGAAAAGCGATTGTTTGAGGGAGCCTTAGGGATACTTTATTCAACAAGCAGGAAAGGGAAAAACAGCCAGCGTATACCATATCAAGTATGGTTTTTACAGGCTTCTGCGCCTCCAGGCCGTCGTAAATAAATAATGATCAACAGATTGGCTGTGGGTTTTTGAAAAGCATGCCTTTGTCAGTTTGCATGATAGGGAAAATTTTCAAAGCGAGGAGCTGCTTTCATAGGCTGCTGGAGAGGGATTCGGGGAGCCAGTGACTGCCGAGTGATGCGCTGGAATAGCTGAACGCTGTTTGAAAAGCAGCTCGCCTGGCTCTCAGGGCAACTTCTGTTCTCTCTCGCTCTCTCTTTCCCCAAATACACGTCTAGGATGCTCCTCTGGACATACCAATTAAATGGAGAACTTTCTGTCTCACTTACGGTACATGCTAGTTTCCTGTAAAGTACTCAGGGCCTTTTATTTTCAGATTAAATGTCCTTTTTTTTTTTTTGTTTTTTTTTTTTTTTTTTTTAATTCTTAATTTTTGTTTTTGAAACAAGCTAAATTAATTCAATTATTTGGCAAAAATATAGTAATATTGTGAAATACTCTTACAGAATAACATTATAATAATATTATTAAAACAGATACCTGTTAGCTATTTTAATATTTTTTTTAAATACATTTTCAGCATCATTACTCCAGCTTTTAGTGTCACATGATCATTCATAAATCATTATAATATCCAGATTCGGTGCTTAAGAAACATTTCTTGTTGTTATAAATGCTCAAAACTGTTTTTGCTTGCTTTGTATATTTTTTGAAACAGTGATGCACAACCACTCAAATGTATGGGCTAAGTAAAATGAAGTATTTAAACTTAAGTAAAGACATTTATAATGTTACAAAAATATATATATCTATCAAAGAATCCTAAAAATATATCATGATTTTGTATAAAAAAATATTAAGCAGCAAAAAACATTTTCAACATTTAAAATAACAAATACCATTTCTGATAAAATATACCAATATTATTTTAAATTAGCATTTCAGAATGATTTCTAAAGAAGGGAGTAATGACTGCTGAAAATTCAGTAATATAATAATCTTAATAACGGCAGATTTTTATATTTCAAAAAAGTTTATTTAGAACATCTGAAGTATTCTGCAATAATAATATTACACGTCAACACTTCAAAGCATACACAACACATCTAATTGTAGGAAGTCACAATGCTTTTGTGGGGTTTCCTAGCAGCAGTGAGTAACGTCAGATGTTTTATTCTGGAGTGGTGTGGAGCGTTGGATTGTGCTTGTGACTGGCAGGCGACTCTGACAGCGGGTGAGAGATAGCTATCTTGGCAGAGGTGCACTGCGCCTGTCAGTATGTTGAGGGGAGATTGAAATGACAGAGGTCCGCAGAGTGAGTGGTGAAACACGCGCCACATAATGAAATATTCAGTTGGGGTGTAAAAGCACTAAATGCTATCACTGTTATTAGCACCTGCACAGAGCCTGATACCATCTCATGCAAGCATGCTAATTGACACATTTCTGATGTGATATTTTAGCAATCAAACATCGTGTTACTGAATTAACCTGCTTAGGAAGGTGAGAGAGAAAAAAGGAAAACGGTAATTATGAGGTTTGTAATATGACCAGAATTTCCACATTTTTACTTCCACACATCCATTGTTGAACTTTGCTTATGCAGTATTTGCATTTGAAATTTCGGCTTCAGATGTCAGTGCAGTTATTTTAAGTGTAAATTAATTGTCCAGAATATTATCTGACGTTATGCAAATATGGAAGGTGAAGCAGAGGTCCCATCATTCATTATTAGTGTGATTAACAAGTGGCTAATGCAATTTACAAACCGCATTCAGTGCGGTGTTAATTACAGTGTGTTACAGAACAAGGCATGGCACGCAAAAATTGGTTATATCAGTTAAATGACATCACATGCATTTTATTTGTCAGATATATATATATTACCAGACAAGACTGGTTTAAAAACTATAGCCTTATAAATATAGTGTTTTTTTTTTATTATTTGTTGAAATCCTTTGTAAATGGTTGTTAATCTGTGAATGAAATGATCAGCAATAGCTGGGTTGAGCAGTCTGAGAGCGAGCGACCGAGCGAGCGGGTTCCCCTGCAGACACATCTCAGAGATGGGGCTTTGTTGTCTGCCCTGAGGCCAGTTCCTCAAAGGCAGCCTTTTGGCCTGTCTCAGGCCCGGTAACGTGCTGCACGGTGGGTTCAGTTGACAGTTTTTTGCATTTACAAGACTTCTGTGGTTTCTGTGTCTTCAGAAATAGTGGAGTATCAATTCAAGAATCACTGATGGAGACAAATTATAACATATCTTTAAATAAGATACACACATAGCATATGACTCCGTAACTGGTCCAACAGCCATTTTTTTTTACCAGTATTTGAAATTCATTGGAAGTTGTACCAGTAGTTGTGCAGTATTTATATATTTTATTATTATTGGTGGTGGTGGTGCTTCCACCTCTTTGCAAATAAAACCGTGCCTATTTTTTATGCTTTAAAGTTCATTTTCTCAGCATTTACAGGGATCCCAAACTGGTCTTTTGCTTCATTAATAATTGCAATATTAATGAATTTATATCGTCAGATAAATCATTACAAATATATTGTAAATATTTAATATACATCACATGTTCCTAGTTGTTATTGTACTAATTTGCTATTATTGGACGATTCTAAGACAATATATTTATTCTGCATAAAATTGTGCAACAGATGATGCTATTTTTGTTTTCAAAAATTTTGTAATAATCACATTTGTAATAATTCAAGTTTTTTGAATTAATGATAAAAGAGTCTCTGTTGATATTAAACATTTTAAGACATCATATATATATTTCTAGTTTTCTTTATGGAGTATATTAAATGTGCAGATGTGTCCATGTTAAATCCAATAAATCTGTATTTGAGGAAGAGAATGCAACAATAACAAGCTCAAATCGCCATTCCACAATTTTTCGAGTTTCTGTTCATACCAACCATCTCCAGACCAGACATCAAATGAACATGACCACACATTTAGTTTGTGAATTCAGGTTTACAGTGGTGTAGTTCTGCTACCAAGCTGTTTAGAAAGCTTTCAAGGCGCTTGAATGTGAGCTGTGCCCAAGTGCTGGAACTTCCTTCACGGTCAACATACCCCCCAGATCAGCTTCTGCAGGACGTGCTGATATAGGTTAGCCTGTTTGGACGTGACACACTGCTGAAACATTAATGGCCTTCAGTTTGGGGGAGCAAAATGTGATTGGGCAAATTCCTAAAATATTTAAAGTGCAGCTCTGTTAAAGCTTTTACCGTTGGACGCATCACATCAGGAGTGATGCGGAGTAAAAGCCGGTAATTGGCGTTCCATTCTGGTGCCACTCAGTCACTGAAGTGCTCCGGCTCCATCTCTTCCACTCCAGTGCTGTCACCTCGCGGACGCTTTGATGACTCCGCGTTCTTGGCAGCCCGGAGAGAGCTGCCGTTATGATGGAGTCCAATGCACAAATTCAATCTGACAATGACGAGCCATGTCAGCACAGGCCTGTTTACTGCTTATTTATTGTCAATAGACGTCTGGTGAGATGTGCTGAAAGTTTGTCCTTTGACAAATGTCACAATTAAGCCCAGAAGATAAATTCCCACTGTCACTTTTTTATTTATTTATACTAACCTGCATTTGCAAATAAGGGCAATCATTTTCTTCTTACACGTTTTCTCCTTCTTATGCTCTATTTCAGACACGACCCTCTACTCATTCCGGGAAATGAGCAGATTGAGAACATGGATGCTAATGTGAAAAGATACGACTCTACTGGAATGTTTCACTGGTGTCCGTCCAAAGATATCGAGAAGGTCATTCTGGTAGGTATCTTCATAACTGTAGTTGTAAATTTTAATATGTTTTAAAAGTGCTTTACAAAATGTTCAGGTTAACATTTTACTTTAATCTGACAAAAACTTCCAAGCACCACCTAGTCACAAGAATGTTGTGTCTATCTTTTGTTTCTTTTTTTTTTTTTTTTAATTTAGCAAATTGATAAATCTTAAGAACGGTAAATAACAAAATGCCATATTTTTATCAACATCCTATATAATTAATTCACTGTTCTTGCAGCACTATCATATCGGAGTATCAACTAATATATATATATTTATATATATATATATATATATACCATACTAATAACATTTATAAATTATTTCATTGTAATTTCTATTTTTGTTGTTTCTTCCCAGTTGAACGCAATGGAAAAAAAAAACACAGAAATAATTGCATTATTTATATTATGATAAAAATGTAATACTGAAATACCATGAAATCTTAATTGCTAGGCAAGCATATAATATAATATATATATATATATATATATATATATATATATATATATATATATATATATATATATATATATATATATATATATATATATATATATATATATAGGTTATATTTATGCTTATTATTATAATATGAATGCAATTTTGAACATTGTATTTCCCCCATGAACAAAGTAAAGAAAAACAGTATTAACCTTTTTGCTCATGTTATGTATTATTTGGCTTGAGCACATTTATTTATTTATTTATTTGAAATGATTTAATGACAGTATTTTGGGGGTAAGTGTATATTTACTTTTACTAAATGAATTGAATCCTATCCTAGTATCCTAAACAGATGCATTTTACTCACTTAGACTCTGTTGACGATGCTTGATGATAATGTTCTTGAACATGCATAAATGCTGTTGCTATTTTTTACAATGATATTGTTTCCTCTCTTTAATTATTATTGTTGCTTAATGTGCTTTTTCCTCACAATTCCATATGGTGTGTTATTCAAACGTAATTACTATTATGTGATTACATTTCATTCAATTAAATACAACATTTACAATTGCAGCCCTTCTTAATTTTATACAATATAAAATCTTCTACAGCTCATGCAGTTTTTGTATGGATGGCAGTTGATGAGCTCTTATTATATTCTTGTTGATGAGATTGTAACTGTCGTATTTGTTTCTGTCTTTTTCACCACAGACACGCAGCGAGGCCTCCATGACGGTTTTAAGTGGACATGTAGTAGTGTGTATATTTGGAGATGTCACGTCAGCTTTAGTGGGGCTTCGAAACTTGGTGATGCCTTTGAGAGCAAGCAACTTCCATTACCACGAGCTAAAGCCCATCGTGTTTGTGGGCTCATTAGATTATCTGAGAAGAGAGTGGGAAACCCTTCACAACTTCCCCAAAGTCTCCATCTTACCTGTGAGTACATGCATTGGAAATGAGCATACAAATGAGTTTTTACACTTTGAGAAAATAGGTCATCGGTAAATGTTATGAGTTCATGTGACTCATAAGACATTACCAGCTTTTTGCTTTGAAAAGTGCCACCACAATTTGTTCTCAAGTGTCGATGTTCTGGTTTCTCTTGGTCGTGTGAATCTCAGGCTTTGCTGTAGCGCTTGTTAGCATTAGTTTGACTGTGTATGAAAAACGAAGCTGCCGTCAGCAAAGGCTAGCATTTTAGATTAGACCACATCTCTTCTTCCCTCAGCACATAGTTAGATCAGCTGAATGTCACTGCCTTTAGAAAAGTAAATACTTGTTAACTAATTTCCCTGAGCTCCTGCGCCATCTTTAATTTGTTTTCATCTTTCTTCGTCTTTCCCCTCTCTCTCCGCTGAAGGGTACGCCATTAAGTCGAGCTGATTTAAGGGCCGTCAACATCAACCTCTGTGACATGTGCGTTATCCTGTCAGCCAATCAGAACAATATCGACGATGCTTCACTGCAGGACAAGGAATGCATCTTGGCGACTCTTAACATCAAATCTATGCAGTTTGATGACAGCATTGGGGTCTTGCAGGCTAATTCCCAAGGTAAGGAGTGGCCAAGAATACTTCAGCGCATAGAGAATACTCCTCAAGAGCTTTAGACTGTGAAACCAATCATTTACTGTGTGCTTTCAAAGACAACAAGGTCCAATTATATACCAGAATGGATTAATAAAACAAGGGATAAAAGCATGACTCGTGTTTGTTCATCTAGACACACAATAACTAGACGCTTTATGCCAACATTTAATAAGTGTCTATTGCATTTTTCATTTTATGAATATGCATGTTCATTATTAGCATACACATGCAGTTCTGAGGAAGTGTGTATTATATCCTTCCCGTGTAATCAAAGCTCTGAAAAAAAGCATCTCTTAACATTTTTGTGCAGATTGCATAGTTGCCTCCAATTGCTGGACCGCGGCAGATTTGTTTGCCGACAAATTGACTCGAACAGATTGTTTATGCATTCGGATAAACATGTAACCCTCTTGTGCCCATCAGGATTCATCATCATTAAACAGACTGTACAAATCAGCAGCTTCACTTTCTCAGCTGCTCTTCATTACGTAAATTACACACACCGCACATGCTGGCCCACAACAATTAACATTTTAACCATTATTGAGTATTCACTTTTTGCACAGAAAGATGGATTTAAAGCTTCATAATGACAGTTTTTATATGAAATGTGTCCATAATTGTCCCAAAAGCTCATGCTGAACAGTGTGTAGTAGTGTTGGGAAGAGCACATCCTTCTGTGCTGGATGATTATAGCTTTTAATCATACTGTTGAAGATGATGTTATTATCAGGCCCAGAAGGAATCCGTTTGCAATATCTGTACTGAGTTTGGGAAATTCAGTAGATTTAAACATTGTGAAGTTATTAAGTGAGAGTACGGTGACTGAACACATGATCAAATTAGCCAAAGTATTAATTCAAATTGCAGAAAAGGCAGGGGATCTGTAAAAATTTGTGACTGATGGGCATTTCTAGTTCTGTGGAAATCTGTGCACTGATTCCATGCGGGCCTGGTCATTACTACGCTCTCAATTGATTTATCTCAACATCTGGCACGATCAACAGCAGAGCAATGGCGTGTAATAAAGATTTATTTCATTAACACCCAGCAAATTAGAACATATTTTATCCAGCAATGAAGAGTTTTCTTGTTCTCAGATTATTCCCAAGTAAACATTTGCACCAATAGAAATAACAAATGATAAATTTTTCTTCCATATTTTAATTCCAATTAGGCAGAAAGACAGTTATTTATTATTATTATTATTAATGTTACATGATTACACATCATAATTTCATTTTCTTTAAGGCAGAAGGATCCATATAAGAAATGTATTTAAAAAAAAAATACCATTGTATTGAAATCTTTATGAGATAGAGGTGTAACAAATTACATCATACCACATCACTCTGTAAATATTCTTGCCCTCAGCACCTCGTCGTTTCAGTGAGGCTTGTTAAACTTGTGCAGAAGGTGTTATTTAATAAATCAGCTAGCCTTTTGCCAGGAGAAAGTACTACACTGGGCACTACTAGAAGTGCTTTAGGGGTTTTTGAATAAAGTACACAAAGTCCAAGCTACATAATGCATTACCATTGAAAACTACAACACAAGGCAGAATTTAGAGCATGGCTTTAAGGTTTGTGTGCATGTCTGTTTGAAGGGTTTATAACTTAGTGTAATTGATGTGCAACAATAAACACATAGTTGCACAAGACCAAGTGAAATGTGGTTAGGCTTGATTTACTGGCCTTAAATTAGATTTGTATTTAATAATTTTTATGTCAAATGTTAAAGATAGTAGACAGTTTTAACATGTTTCAATTATATTGGGATATTTTTGTAAAAAAAAAAAAAGATCAAAATAGTATGTATAAACTACTGTAAACATAAACAATCTTTTTCTGCTTATTAATACTGTACTGGAGACGGTCTTTAATATTGTTGCTTCATTGACAACTGTCTGTAATATCACTCTCTCAAATATAATATATTTGTTTGGAGATGCTCAAATCTGAATATTCAGTTTCGTTTAATGTTAATTTTTTCAGCTGTGTGTGTGTTTTTCCTTAGTCCTGTGTCAAACGTCTTTTTTTGTTTTTATCAAATGTAGTCAACTTTTAGTTGCAACTTTTAGTTGCTGGCCAGCCTAAGGCACACCTGTGCAATAATCATGCGGTCTAATCAGCATCTTGATATGCCACACCTGTGAGGAGGATGGATTATTTCAGCCAAGGAGAAGTGCTCACTAACACAGATTTAGACAGATTTGTGAACAATATTTGATAGAAATAGGCCTCTTGTGTACGTAGAAAAAGTCTTAAATCTTTGAGTCCAGCTCATGAAAAATGGGGGCAAAAACACAAGTGTTGCATTTATAATTTTGATCAGTGTATTTTCCTGATTTATTAAATTATCAGAAATATAAACACCCTCTATACACTATGTAAAACTCAAAAGCTTCTTTCAAAAGCTGAAACAGTGATATTGCTAATATTAAAGCTGCAGTAGGGAACTTTTGACGCTCTAGCGGTTAATAAACAGAACTGCTTGCGTCTTGCGGAAGAACATCGTAGCCGGAACTACTTCTCTCTGTTTATGTCTATGAAGAATCACAAAGGTACTGGGTTACTCAGCTGCGATACTCCCGAAGCAATCTAAAATAGTCCGAATATAAACACTTATTATAGGTGCACCCTAGTGATTCAGGACAAGCTAAAAACACGGTTTGGAAAATGGATTCATGGTGTACTCGCTTATTATATACATTTTTCTACATTTTGAACACAAACAAAGTTACGGACCGCAGCTCTGATTGGTTGTTTTTTACCGGGAGCGGATGACTTTCTGCAAATGGCAATAGGACCACTGGGAGGAGCCAGAGGAGCTTGATTTTTTTCACAGATTATCTGTCTCATATTCTACTGTCAGGACATAATGACAGGTTTAACAAATATGTAAAAAATAGATTTTTTACAAAAGTTCCCTACTGCAGCTTTAATTCCAAGTTATATTAATGTCTTTTCATTAAAACAACAATACAAAATGTGCAACCTCAATTGCAAAGAGTATAGATGATCTATGTTTGTAATGATTTCAGTTTAGATCTACAGTTAGTCTCTGAGAAGGTTTTTTTAAGCTCCATTTTAGTCACATCAACGATATTGTATGTTGATTTAGTTACTACTGATATTTAATTATTCACTGATGTTTTGTCTTCGTCTTGTCTTAGTCATAAAATAAATATTTTTTATCATGATTTTTTTTTTATTGAAATTAACAATATTTTTAGTCAATATTATAATATTATGACTCAAAATACTCTGTTTAATACAGACACAAACCAGCTGTTTATTCATAGGGATCAGAATATTGTCTTAATCTGGTTATGACAGAATATTACCAAATTCCGAATAAATATCAGAATATCATTGCATGTATATTCTATATTCATGTATTTTCAGAATATTTTTGCATTGTTCAGACGCTTTACAGTGTACCAATACCAGAAAAACAGTATAATCAACAGTAACATTGCTCTTGTTTATTGGTATCCAATTGCGCTTATTTATCAGCTGATGCTAAAATGCTTTTCAGTATGCCAGATGGTTGACTCTGGCTGTCACTGCATATCTGATGTCTTCACAATTCACACAACAGGAGACAGGATCATTCTCTGCACATTTAAGATGAAGTCTTCGTCTCTTTCTGTTGTATATTCTTTTGTTTAGAGCTACAGAGAGCTAGTCTATTGAACTTCCCCATTGAGAAGGACGACCCTGTTCGGAATTCTGCAGCCCTTTGAAAACTTTGTGACCTGAATCTTTTCCCCGCATTATGTTTGTCACTGTAAAAACTATACGCTTGCATTTTTCTCCAGTCTATGGATGTCAAAACAGGGCCAATGCATTATGCATATAGCATTACTGATTTAAAGTGTTTACTTGTCAGCTTGAGGAAATGCAAAAGTGTCAAGTCATGTGAATTCATACTCTTGTCACTCCTGCTTGTGTTTCATGGCGTTTCACATAAAAGGTTTTCAGGATCCACTTCACCAGTTTTATGGTAACAAAATGAACAGCATATAAAATTTATACCTGCTAGTTGATGGAAGGCAGCAAATGCTAAATATGCCTGAGCTGACCCTTAAAAGTGAAGGATCTGTATTTCACTGTTTTGGACTGGAGTGACAGTCCACTCGTATCCTGCCACCACAAACTCTACAATATGTTCACTACTTTTAGCATTATACCAAGAAAATCGTATTTGCATGGCCTGACTGTTAAGCTACTGATTTGGTCACCATTGCAAACCTTGAATCTGGTTTGGCACCATTAGCAGAGTGAAATGTGACAAGTCTCTTTCCTCTTTCTCTTCCAGGTTTCACACCTCCAGGGATGGATAGGTCATCTCCAGATAACAGTCCAGTGCACGGCTTAGTGCGGCAGACATCCATCACCACGGGATCAAACATCCCGATCATAACTGAACTTGGTGAGACGCGACTGCAGTCATACTGCTAACATGTCAAAGTCAAGTGTGATTAGAATCTAAACTCCCGTATCAAGCCACGCTGATGTGTTCCTTATGAAGTGTGTGTCTGTGATGTGTGGCGCACCTGAATATTTCACAGACTTGGTCAATGTCGCGTCCTCATCAGTTGTGCCTTTAATGCACTGGAAGAGACCTAGGCTTATAGGGAGTGAAAAACATATAGTAGCAAAATGGATTCATTTATAAATAACAATGAGGGTGGCACTATTACCATGGTGGGGGGACTCATGAAAGTTTTAGGTCTCAGAAGGCACTAAAGCACTAGAGACCGGTCGCTACAATTCTCCACTGACCCAATTACAGCGAGTTACACCAGAAAGGCTGCAAAAAATAAAGGGCCTCACAGATTCTTACAACTTCATGCAAAACACGCTCCTCACACGCACACATACACACATGTACTTCTTGTCCTCTTAACACGAGATCCAGAATCCTCCTCCCTGAGGGGTTGCAAAGTCCTACATCTTGGACACATGGGGCCTGATTTACTAAAGGTTTCTGGCATGTTGGTAGGTGAAACAAATATTCAAAAAGAAGATAAAACAAATCAAGAATAATCTGTATAATCTTATATGAACGCTCTCCATTTCATCTGTCATTAAAGATATTGACTAGTATTTGACATTGACTAATTTAAAAGCGAGACTTTGACTTTGAGTTGAGAGGATATTTTCAGCCTCTTGGCAATGTCCTTCTGTAATTCAAGAAGTAGAAGCGGGATGCTGAAGCTAATAATACTCTCAAGAATTGATAATTATAATAGTGTAGTTAACATGAGTTGCTTCATCTAAAATGTTTTTATGAGTAAAAGTAAAGTAAGTAAAGAAATGCATTGCCCACACAAATCACTTGAATTAAATTAAATGAATTTCAGTTGTTGATATAAACTACCATTCAGAAGTGTGGGGGCAATTTTTTTTTTTTAGTAAATTTATACATTTAGAATTTATTATGTGACTGTACAATATTTTACATAGTTACATAGGAATTTTTGTTAAAATAATTTTTTTTTTTTTTTTTTTTAGAATGATCAATACTTAAAAAAAATACCCCCCCCCATTATAAACAATGCATTAAATTACATTAAAGACAAAAATAAATTAAACAAGCAAAAGAAATGATTACTGACATGTATCTGGTCCACTGATGAAGTCATGGGTCAAGTCAAGTGAATTATTTATCATTAATAATGACTTTAGGAAATAACTGACTTTAGGAAAAGGGGAATAACCAATGACATTTGAGATAACAACTAAAACAGCAAGCCCCGCCCCATGACTGACAAAAATAAAATTGTTCGCGCGAGCAGAGGTGAGATGATCGAGCGCGAGGATGTGGGGAATGAGCATGCGCGCGAGGGCTTTTATTGTGCACGAGGGCTTGTATTGCAGAGTATATGTCACGCGCGCGAGAGTTTGAAATGAGCTCGCGGACTCCCGTTTCTTCGCATCCGATTCAGTTTTCCTCTCGCGGAAGCCATATAGCGCGCGCGCCAGCATCAGTTGTATGCTCGGTTATTTTTGTCATTTATTTGCCGTCATACAACATGGGGGCGTGGCAGCATCGACGATTCCATTTTTTAATTCGAAGTTTGAGACTGTGACTTAGTTTCGATCGATTTGGATTTATTGGACACCCCTAATATGTGGTAATTTCCAAGTAAAATTGTGTAAAATGCATTACTTTTTGTCATCATTATTTTTTTATATAAATACATGGGCCATCAGCTATTTAAAAAACCCACATGGGTTGATCACTCTTCAGCTGCAACCGTTTTCATTGCTGCATCACCTGAAGTCTTGGCTTTTCTCCAGTCATTTTTCTTTATTTTTTCATCCATTTCTTTCTCCTATTCTTGTCTCACAGCATTCTGTCATCTGTTCAGTGGATCAAACTATACTAAGTTTTTGTTGTAATAACTCAACTAGAAGTTCTTTGCACAGACTGAAAAACGTTTAGCCTAAAGGTAGCGCAAAATGTAACCCAATGTAATTCACTGCTATTTTTTGAAACCACAACTTTATCAGCAGATTCTGTACACAAGCTTTTGTTAAATCAGGCCTGCAGTTTTAGTGTTGGAATATGTGCGATTACACCAGAAACATGTTGAAAAACACGTTGAGAGTGATTCGTTTTCTCTTCTAAATGGTTCATAGTTATCTTTCTCCTATTTGCAGTGCAGTAGATACCTAAGCCTGCACGACATCCCCGTTATCATGAACAAACACGGCCGAACTGTTCCATGGAGTTCTCACAGAAGCGCTTCATCCTGACACTGTACCTTTAGATTTCTAATCCCACTCTTGACATGATACACTCGTTTATGCTTTCTCTTTCTCTGGCTTTGAACTTGTTTCAATAACTGTCTCCCCTCAACACTGTTTTATCATCATTAGCTAAGCCTGGCAAACTACTGCCTTTGGTTTCATTCAGTCAGGAAAAAAACAGTGGAACCAACATACAAATGATAACAGAACTGGGTAAGCTGAGCCTTTGTCCTCCGTTACTCTGATGCACTGCCTCCTTCATCGGCTTGTCTTGATTTCTCTCGCTGCAGCTGAGGCCTGCTCCCATGGCATCACTTTGAACACATTTTTATCCTTAGTTCTGGTTGAAATTGACTGTCTTGTTTTTGGCCTTTTTTTAAGGAGTTTTTTTCTTTCTTTCTCAGAGCATCACTAGGCCTTTGATCATGCGAGTCTGTCCTTGTGGCTGTTTCCATAGCATCTCCCTGCAGTTCAATTCTCTAGCCCGGGCTCCTTTTCATCAGCGGCCTGTCTGAAAGACTGACATTTCTCTTCCTTAGCTCACAGGAAGTCTGGGAAGAAATCAAATTAGAAAAAAAAAAAAAAAAACAGATCAAACCTTGCTTTAAGCTGTTTATTTTTATTTATTTATTTTGGTGCTGGCCCTAATCTCTGAAGCATAGATTTTGAAAGGAGGTGAAACAAAGATTGTGTGAGGCTGTGTTCAAACCGAGCTGGATTTCAGGGCATTGTCTCTATACATTGGCCGCTGAGACCATACACAATAGCCTCAAAGCAATCTGACTACTGCTGTTTAAAAACAGGTTCTTTTAAATAAGTGGACCTAAATTTTTACAAGGCTGCTCTGTAACCTGAGGGTTTTTTGTTGTTTTTTTGACAATTGTAAATCACTTCAAGTAATAGTTTACCCAAAAATAAAAATTCTGTCATCATTCATAGATCTCTGTGTTGTTCGAGATGTAGAACTAGCTGTCTTTGGTACAACACAAAAAGAGACATTTCAAATAATTATTTGACTATTGTCACTTTTCTCTATGCAGTTACTATGAGAATCCAAAAGCTTAATAAAAGTAGGTCATAATGATTGTATACTATATCCCACATCTTTTGAAGTCATACAATAGCTGTATGAATAAAGAAAAGAATCATGTAATTCTTTATTTACTGATGATCTTCCCCTTTAATGATCTGTTTCTTTTACCACTGTGACTGATGTATGATGTCAGTCATAGATTTATAAACAAACTATTCAGATCAGTTTTGTGAAGTGATTCATTGAAAACATCTGGCTCCAAAGAACAATCCATTTACACATCAGACATCACAACTTCTCTCGGAAACAGAGATTTCATTATGTAAACCATCCCTTGCAAATTATTCAGATTATTCAGAAGTTAGATCCACCATTTTTGGGTACTGCATTGTGCAGATATCACTATTTCAACCTGTATTAATCTCCAGAATGCATGCCCCACATGCATGCAGTTTTTATTTTATTTTTTGACTTCATTAACCCGTTTATTGCTGGTTGGTGAGACATTTGTCACTTGTCACCCTTTGAAGGACATCGATTGACTCTTCTAAACAGTCGTTTTGCCTGAATGTAAACCATTTCTCTTTGTGCTGCAGTGAATGACTCCAACGTTCAGTTTTTGGACCAAGACGACGACGACGACCCAGATACGGAGCTGTATCTGACCCAGCCGTTTGCCTGCGGTACCGCGTTCGCCATCAGCGTGTTGGACTCCCTGATGAGTGCGGTGAGTTAGTGGCTAAACAGCTGATGCGTTGACACCTATTCACTGATTTGAATTCCTTTAAACAGATTAGCATACATAAATCCGTTAAAGAAATTATCCGTGCAGAATAAGTAGATTCAGATCCTTTCATTGTGTGAAGGATCCTTCATATTATCTACTAGGCTTCAAGATGATCTTTCCGTTCGTATTCAAAAGCAGCCAGTGATTTGGTGAACAAAGCAACCTGTCAAAAGGTGCACAGTCATTTCTCTCCCATCATGGTATGTCATATAGAATTACATGAAGGCATGTCTCACTGCTAATCCTCTGAAATAATGTATAGGAAAGAGACATCCTCCGGCTGTGCAGTGCTTTAGATGTAGGGCTCAGGCGTTACCAGTAGGCAGAGGTTGGTAAATGAAATGCCACATTGATCAGACAGCACTGTCAGTGGCGGTGACATCAAAAGGAAAGTTGTTGCCAAGACTCCTCATATAATGTGTCATGAAATGAACTTTCAAGAGTCTTATTAGATCTTTTAACAAGGTAAGTGCTCAAGTTTTCTTTAATGGCATGCCTTGACACGCAAAGGTGGGCTGCTATGGGGTCCTACAGCTCTAATCTCCTAACAATCTCATCTTGGGTAGATTAGGAAAGATACCTTTCTTCCTTTTCCCCCATTCTGTCGTCTTCTTTTCTTCCCCCTCACCACCTACTACCGCTGCTATCCCCTTATCCATATGATGGCTTAATTCCAGTACCTTTCACTTTGAGTGAAGCTAGAACAAAGCAGCCTTCAAGTGCATTTCACTGTGGACAAAGGTGAAGCCTGCTAATAGACAGCTCTCATCCATCATTGGGCTGAATGCTGCTGTCAGGGGCCCGGAGAGGTGTCACTCCAGCACGAGCTTGGGGCGACACAGCCCTCTGGTGCTCACACCAACGACCTTGTGATCTTAGTGGAATCTTTTATTTTTATACGTTAATCATTTGACAACTTTATCATCAGTGACACTGAAGAACATTTGACGGACAAGATACAGTGAGTCCACAAGTCAGAAACCACTTTAAACTTGGAACTAAAATAACTTTTAGGATTTCAAATACACTACTGTTAGAAAGTTTAGGCTCAGCAACATTTCTGACCATGTTAACGAATGCATGATAACATGGTTCATCATGTTTTTTTTAAACATAGTTTAATATGCTTGCTTTACTTATATTATCTAAACTATTAAGAAATGCAAAAACTTTCACTATAGTGGTCTCAGACTTTTGGATCCCACTGTACAAGATAAATTGTAGATTATAACACTTGTTGTGTTATGAGATCTATTCTTCATTGTATGTTATCTACAATTAGCTACAATAATGATAATTAAAATGTCCTCGTGTGCAAAATGCTCCCCTGTTAAGCAAGGATGGTGTTACCAAAATGAATGTGCATGGGGAGGAGACGACGACGACAACAACAACAACAGCTGGCGTAATTGCATTCCCGTGTCTCTTCCCTTCCCAGGGAGTCAAATGAGAAGAGACAGATCAGGGTCTAGATAACAGTGCTCGGGACAGCTCCAAAATCCTGACTGTCTTGAGTTGTGACTCTAATGGCACTCACGTCCGGATCCTCTCCTTTATCTTGGCAGACATACTTCAATGATAATATCCTCACCCTGATCCGGACGCTGGTCACAGGAGGCGCCACTCCGGAGCTGGAGGGCCTGCTAGCTGAGGAGAACGCGCTGAGAGGTGGCTACAGCACGCCGCAGACGCTGGCTAACAGGGACAGGTGTCGGGTCGCCCAGCTGGCCCTCTACGATGGGCCCTTTGCAGACTTGGGGGTAAGTGAATGGTTAAGAGGAGCTGACACATTTTGGCACTTTCCCCCAACAGGGCTCGTTCCCTGTCCGATGCCTTCCCTGCCCGCTAATGCAAAGTGAACGAGCTGAACATGCAAAGATTGTGGGTAAAAAAGAATGCTGCCTTAAATCTTTCATGGTGTTTCTGTATGTGTAATGTAATCCATAAAAAGTATCTGTAATCTGATTTCAAAATGTAATATTCTCTTATTAAAAGTACTTAATTATTGGATTCTGATTATGTAATCCATGCACCCATTACATGTACCCAGTTATTCAGTGACTATCCAAACTGTTCATGTATTGCCACATACTTTATTATAGAAGTGTAGACATCACACTAGGATACAGATGCAAAATGAGGCAAACAACACCTGCTCTTGCACTCGAGTTGGCTCTATCATGCCTGAAATAGGCATAAGCTGATTTGAATGTTTTGAATGAACAATTAAAGCCCTATTGTGTGTTCTTTTTCAGGATGGTGGTTGCTACGGAGACTTATTTTGTAAAGCATTAAAAACATACAACATGCTGTGCTTTGGAATCTATAGATTGCGAGATGCACATTTAAGTTCATCAAGCCAGTGCACAAAAAGGTGAGCTGTCCATTTGACCTATTCACCTCTTTATCAGTAGTGTTTTAGCTCTTTATTTCACTAGGCATACAATCCATCTACTCCAGTACTGGGAAATAATAATAAAACACACATTATTATAAGCCCTGCTCTAACACCTAGTGTGAGGTTCCTTCCTTGGCAACATACTGTAGTAGTGCACCATATAAAAAATCCACAAATTTGTGCTTGCTTTTAATTATTCTTCAAAAGAATGATTTTAAAAAGGAAGACAGCCCCCCTTCCCCCCAAAGAAATTACAACTTAAATTGAAATTTATCAAAAGTGATAGGAAAGACTTTTTTTCTTCCTTCATGAATAGATTTATTTTAAAAGCATTTAAAAAAAAAGTGTTCTGAAGTGTCCCTTATTTTATCCAAAATCTAAGACACTGCCACATGTCCTCCATGGATAAAGCTATCCCATAAATCATTTTGCAAGCTCAGTGAATGTTTTTATCCAGAATGTTGGTTAGAATGAGGGGAAGCATTTTTAAACAGATTTAATCAGTAGTAAAAATGTATTTTCTATTTTTATTACCTTTTTAATTATGATTAAGTGCACTATGTATTATGTGCATATAACGTTTGATTATTAGAATCAACTGTATGAGTCCCTCGTGTGCTTCATGAGAGGATCAGGATTATGTGGCACATTTGAATAATCATTAACAGTGTTAGGATTTACTGGCTATGAGGAAACATTCAGAGCTTCCATGATCCTTCTCCCATCCTAGCGTCTGGGGTTTAACTATAAGTGGTGCAGAAATTTTACACTTTACCATAAAATCAGTTCAAAATTAAAAAATAAAGTTAAATGCTTTATTTAGTCTTAAATAAGATCATTGAACATGCGTGTCATTTTTCATTGTGTGCAGATATGTCATCACAAACCCACCTTATGAGTTTGAGCTGGTGCCCACGGACCTGATCTTCTGTCTGATGCAGTTTGACCACAACGCGGGCCAGTCCCGAGCGAGCCTGTCCCACTCCTCCCATTCCTCTCATTCATCCAGCAAGAAGAGCTCATCTGTTCACTCCATCCCCGCCACGAACCGGCAGAACCGCAGCAGCAAAGCACGTGAAGCCCGGGACAAACAGAAGTAAGTTGGCCTTCACTTCTTTAACCCAGCAGAGCGAGTGTGTTTGTGTGTGTGTGTGTGTGTGTGTGTGTGTGTTTGTTCACTTCTGTGGTTTTAGCACACTTTGTACAGAAAGGATGCTTTGTGTGTGTGTGTGTGTGTGTGTGTGTGTGTGTGTGATTGTACTCAGTGTTCCATATTCTATTTGTGAGTTTGCTTCATTATGTGCATGTGGCCCTTGCCTTGACCACACATACAACTCTGTGACCATTTGATCATTGCCTCATCGCCACTGCACCGTAACCAGGACCATGTCTGCATATTGCTGCTGCCTTTGTATAAACACAATCAACCTGTGAACTAGAGGTCTGCACCAGTTTAGATTTGTTAAAGTACAGGACTCAATTTAGGAATTTTAAGTGAATAAATGATTAAAGATACTATGAAATTTGCCAGTCCCATGCAGCCCTATAGAACTGTTTAGTTAATATTTATTAAAGGTGCAGTGTGTAAATTTTAGCGGCATTTAGCGGTGAGGTTGCGAATTGCAACCAACAGCTCAGTCCCCTGCTAAAGCCTCCCTTTAGAGAAGCTACGGTGGCCGACACATGTAAATAGGTCGTTGGTAAAGACGGCAGAGAGCAATGAGATTTTTTTACAAAGATAAATCAAGGAATTATATTTACTTAACTTGTCATCACATCGATGGTATTGCGATTGTTAATGTACTTGTTTATCATTGTGACAGTGTTTTATTCGCAAGAACAACAAAGTTATGAAACGCGCTCTGTAGGGCAGTTTGTCCGTTTAGGACTACTGTACAAACATGGTGGCTTCCATGTAAGGGGACCCGCAGTGTATGTAGATAGCAATAGCTCAATCTAAGGTAATAGAAACATAACAGTTCAGTAAATAAGTTTTTTATATACCGCTGAATACATAGTTATGTATATTGCATTCCTGTAAATAGATTGCTGTAAATATTACGTATTGCACCTTTAAGCTTAATAATGTTCCAGAAATTGAGGCAATTTTTTCTTCCATCAGCATTTGTTGCACTGTATAGGTAATATAGTCATTTTTGGTCTTTAATCCACATGAAAGCATTAATTCATTTCTTGCCTTCCTGTTTGTCTAATCATTGTCATGTCTGTGTGTGTGAGAGAACTGCAAATTGCATCATCATGTTTTTAGTCTGTGTTAGTGGCTTATTTTTAGTTATGCTCTAGTGATTTTTTTAATGTTCCAGGTTGGAACAGACATAATCATAGCATAAATGGTTTCACACCATCCCCAAATGCCTTGCCGGTGCAGAAACCCTTACGGTGTGTAAAGTAGTTTTGGATCATTTACGTGTTGATCTTTGAAAAGTTCCAGCTTTGAAACCTTTATCATCTACATACTGTACACCGTTTTCATGAAGCTGTTGATTTTGAGACTTCTCCTTCACCGGAATGAGCAGCTGCAAGGTATTATGTATGGGGTGTTGTAAAACCCTGCATTGATTTCAGTGCCTGTTACAATGCGTGCCTTAAAGTTAATTCAACGAGTTTAGAGTTTGTAAGATATCCCCCACCCCCACTTAGAGAAAAGGTTATATTAATTAACCTGATCTAGTTTCCCAGATTTGAGAAGCACATTATGTCCTTTTCAAGAGTTTTACAATACTAATTGTTTTTAACTGGAAAAATAATCAGCTCCATCATAATATTTAATATTAAATTAGCTAAATAGTTTGTAGTCTTAAGTCCTAAATTTGTAGTAGTAAAATGAATTTCATAAGAATCATTTTCCATTTGTGTAAAATAAAGATGGTTATGATATTTAATTCACAATATATAACCAGACTAAAAATGTAGAAATATATGATGTCAGTTCTGTTTGAGACCTGTTACTTGCCTTAAACGCCGTAAAACTTACATAGACCACTTTTTTTCCTAAAGTGCAACAAGGATGAATAGAATGGGCCCAGGTATGCAAGTTAATGATTCTGCATGATACAGCACCTGTTGTGGGATCTTTTAATCATAACTTTGTCCTTTGTGGAGCACTGTTATGAGAGGGGATTTTGATTTTAATTTCCAAGGAAATCATGCCTACTTTTCACCTTTGCTTTCTAACTGAAAGCAAATGGCTGCTGCTAATGCCTAACTCTTGTCATGCTCAGGTCCATCCCAGCATTGCATGCGGTTGACTATCATCCTCTCTCGACCGCCATCCATCTGATAGGTTCCAGTAGTCCCCCTTGACTTGAGTTCCTCTTGTTCTTTTACCTCTCATTAGGTTTTCTTTCTCTAAGACAAACTGCATTGTGTGAGAGGTCAGTGTGTCTGCACATTGTTCCTACATGTAGATTATCAAAATGTATTTAAGGCATTTGGAAAATAATAAAATCTGGTTTAATGATCCGTTTCCTTTGTTAAAACAGATTCTATAAAATTATCTGAAATGTAATTAAAAAAAATGCATATTTAATATAATTATATGTACAACATTGTTATTATTAACTATTATGATTATTTAAATAAAAATAATCGCATTGCACAACATGCAATATTTGTTAAAATAAAAAGTCAACTTAATTTTCTACAGATTTTCTGTTGTTCAATAAATATAGAATTTAACGTTTTGACAAATGGGAAACTACCCCTTGTGTCAATCTCCAGATTGGTTGATTAACCAGCCTAGCCAGTATTGTTATGCATCGGTGGCTTTTCTCATATTCACCACCTTGCGTTGTGCCTGAAAACATCTTTTAATTTAAGTAAAAATATATTATTTTATGACCTCTCGTGGCTTACGGGTGCATTAATGCAAAAACGTAGATTCGGTCCGTTAAAAGTTCCCCACTCAAACCAGGCGAAAGTGGTTTCACGTTCTGCTCTCAGCCCAAATTCACCTCAAATATCCGTGTGAGAGAGGGGAGCCATGATGAGAGTCCCTGTGCTGCTGAAATTGGCTCTTTTAACCCTTGCGGAGCCAGAGGATGTCTTGGGGCGATGTAAGTGCCAGCATCAGTAGTAAACTCAGGGGAACGGAGCGAGGTGGCTGACTCCTTGCACCACCTCAGGCACAGCTCCACTTACATCAAACGACTGCGCCGTGACACTCTCCCCCTGCGGCTCATCGCAGCCTGACACTCCAAGGTGTGCAGCACATTTCAAGTTGGAGGAATAGTTGGAAATGTTGAAGTGCTGGAAAATGACACTGCCTAGGAGAAAGTGAATGTGATGGAGAAGGCCTTACGCCTGGCTTAAGTGCTCTTAGGACACATTTCAGAATTAAATGCCTGATTTCAGAGACCTGATCTTGAGAGAACGTGCTCAAATACACAGCATGATACAGTCCTTCCTATTTGATTACAATATGGCTGTAAATGCTTTTACATACTGTACATTTCGCTGCTTCATGAAATCAGTAATAGGTCCAACAATGTGTGTTTCACCCTGTCTTTCTGAATGTGAACTCAAGTTCATGTGCTGTATAGAGAGAGAACGAGAGCGTGGGATGATGATTTTTTTTTTGTAGAGATGCATGACCCTGCTTTAAAGATATGATATTAACGCTGTGTTTGTCGTCTTCTGCTTCTCTCCCGCCCGGCTGTCTCACAGAAAAGAGATGGTTTACAGATGAAGCAGAAAACGCATACCCAAGGAACATTCAAATCAAGCCCATGAGCACTCACATGGCCAACCAAGTCAATCAGTACAAATCCACTAGCAGTCTGATTCCACCTATCCGAGAAGTCGAAGATGAATGCTGAACGAATCCCCTGCCTTTACCATTACAGAGGGACGTGGGTCATCCTGCTGTAAAAGACGAGCGCTAATCGCGAATCCATGACTGTGATGATGGCGACACATTGTTCTTGCTCGACTCGAGGGTTTGAAGCGTATGAGAACTGGAAGGGACTTCCAATGTGTATACCTTTAATTTTACTTCCATAATTTTATATATGTATACATAGTGATGTACATAATGACAATCAAGTAAGGATTGTACAGCCCCTAGCACTTTTTGAAATTATGTTAACAGACAAACAAAAGAAAGTACTTCCTGTGATTCATTGCAATACATTTCACCTCTGCCATGACCTGACTCCATGCAGAGGGCGCTATAATGGAGGATGAGGGTCACCGTCGTTCACTTCATCCAAACACTACCCAAAGATCAGCCCTGCCGATTGAGTTGCGTATCCGTTGTCACTTTCGTTTTGCACTACCACATAATAAATCGGGCACTGCTTGCAGAAGAGTCAAAGCTTTCCCTGGGTTCTCCTCTGAGTTTGGGGCTGACGTCACAGGCTGAGGCTGTTAACTGAAAGGTTTTGTTCAGGGAAACAAGTGCTTGTGTGACTGTATTTGTGCATGGTGTGTGCCGAAGGCTGCCTGAAGTAACCTGAACGTGTGGCTCAGGAAAGGATGACCATTTCCATCCATACAGACCATTTAGGCACGTATACATGTGGAAATGTTTGCTGTACCTAATGCAAATGGCTGTCCCCAACGTAGCTCTTCAGAATTGGCAATACATTGAGGATATGCACTACTTCTGTTGCTGTCTTTCCATCATTCATGACTGCTGGTGTGGGAAACTCTGTTATCGAGGCTTATAACACGTTTGTTTGCGTCTGCGACTCTGCTGTTAATACGACTGAATGGAACACTACTGTAACCTGCTGATAATTCAACAGAGATTGAGCTTTAATGCTGAGAAAATGAATAAAATATACAATTGAAAAATGCCACGTATTGCGAAAAGTGGGCATTAATGGTTCCTCCTTTGGGTCTAGCCACTGCCTGACACAGGGTTGGCACAGGGGCAGAAAAGTGCTTGGATGTTCCCTGTGACCAACAGTGATGCCTTAAACTCAATCATAATGTTTAATTATCAGCCAAAGATGTAACTTGTGGATGATTCTTGCTGTGGTCTGAATGGATTTGAACGTCACTCACTTCTATCAAGGCTACACGACTATGTTGTACCTTTAAGTAGAACATATATTGATACAAATGCTTCACAGACCTTTGAACTTTGCTTCAAGTGCTCTGTCAGATTTATACATAAGTACATACTTATTTTTTATCCATGAGCGTAATCATTTTGTACTTATTTTTATACATATCAGAGAACTTTATTTCTAAATGTATCTTAAAGATATCTTAATAGCTACAGTGCAGAGCGGTTCAGTTTCTTCAGTTTTACCCCTGACAACACAACATATCGCATAACATCACCCGGGACACGTCAAAGATCTGTGAACCCGAGTCAAAAGGTACAATTTCAGCTTGCCATCTGGAGTGCTCTTTGATACTCACACGGGCTGCTTTGAAGGGCTTCGAGCTCTACTACTAAAAACAGCATACATGCTTTCATTTTCATAAGCTAACGGAGATGAAAACCAATATTGAATGACTGATGACACTTTTCTGTAATTCCAGGTAAAGCGATGTTGATCCTCAGACAGAGATGAACTCAGAGATGAGGAGGGGCTCTGCTCTTTCTGTAATGAGTTAGAGCAATCATTGACCTAAATTAGGTCTTAGTAAACAAACAAACAAAAAAAGCATGCAGAAGTACTTGTGCAAAGATCATTTGATCAGAAGCGAGCTAATAGGCTGTAGATGCAAGAAAAGAGACATTAGTATTCATCCATCCATTGAGAAAAAGAAATAAATAATCTGTTGTATAAATTCTGCCCGTTCTAGTCCACGTTCTAAAGTAAAACGATCTTTATTGTTTGTCTACTGGACAATTAGGCTTTGTCCTGAAGTGATTTTCTGAATTGTGATTATAGTGGTGTTACACTTTGTAGCAAGTAGATTTCTTGATAAATGAAGAAAAAAATACAAATGTGAGTAAACTATGTATAATTGGATTGTCTACATACTTGCTAGCTTAAAAAAAAAATATTTTGAGCTAAAAAGGAATCCATTGGAGTTAAATGTCCAATTTATTTATTGTATCTTCTATGTAAGGTTCTTTTCCTGTAATGAACTACATTACAAAGAAATGCCAATGGCGCGGTCAAGACAGCAGGTTTGATTTGATGAGAAAAGTGGAGATGCACGATGAAGAAAGCAAACTAGCTCTTTCTTTTTGAAGATTATTAACCATCAGGTTTTTACATTCCATTTTGTCATCAGCGTTTCAATGTTACAATCACATATAGTTTAGAATATCAAAATAGGTTGTTTCTTTACAGACCTTTTCGAAACATACTCGGGTAGCAATCCTGACAACAAAACTACAAAGAAAAGCTGGCTTATTTAATTTTTTTAAATGGTCGTAGCCCTTGATACTGTTATTTTCTCCACTGCAACAAATGTGCAATGTTTTAATATCATGCAATTTATTTGTACATCTTGTGAAGATACTACAGTGAACACATATCACAGTTTCTACTGTGCCATGAAATGTATCCATCTACTAGCATCAGTCAGTCATTGGTCAGTAATACTGGATTAATATCATGGCATCTAATACTGGCATGGAGAACATCCAAGCCATCCTTGCCTCCATGCCAGGACAGTGCCAGGCAGTGCAGGAAGACCAGAGGAGGAACGCTGGAAGACCCACTAGAGCGAAAAGTGGCATTCAAACGGGCATGATCTGCCCATGCAAGCTGCTGAAATCCTAGCACCTTGGTTATAGATACTAAAAAAGTCCAAAATAAAAAAAGGCAACTGCAATGACTGAAAGATGCTGAGTTAAACTATGATGTTTAGTTGGATCACCTGTCAATGTATTCAAGAGTGTTTTAATTAAAGTAACGCATAAAGCAACCGCACTGATATGCTATGTAATACACAACTGTCATATTTTGGCTATTTTATTCTACTGTAAAGGACAGATTTAAGTTTTAGAAACTGTATAAAGAAAATAAACTGTAACGGAATAAGTACCTGGAGGGAATTAAGTCTTAACATGCTTAACTTGCATATGGATTACTGTTTTGTTGCGGTCTCTTCTTCCACTTAAATAAATTATTAAAACATTCATCCATACATGTAATTATTGGCATTCATTAGAAGAAAATGGGGTTTCTCATAGCAGAATGACTGATTTGACTACTAGACATGAAGAAATTGTTGGTGCTGAGCTGATCTTACTGACTGTCAACTACTGTATAACCTGCTGATAAAACATACTGTCTTGTACAAAAAGTTTGTACATAAATTGTACGTTTTTTTTTTTTTTTTTTTTTTGTATTTTCTCAAATTAAAATGGATGTATTTGTGTTCTAGAGGTGACTGGTATATTGCGTCATTACTTGATTTACACTGTACATTTAAACCAAAAAAGTAAAAAAAAAAACAAAAAAAAAAAACTATTGACTAATGGATATTTTTAGTCCAAAAAAGTGTGTAGGATGACGTAGGGGACACACCTTTTGCAAACATCTGCCAATATTTAAAGATGTGCATTCAATGACAAATAACCCCACAAATCGTCTACTTCAGAATGTGTAGACTTCAAAAGCAAGTCATTTTATATCTACAAAAACACTTTTAGAGTTACAAAACACAATTGTGCTCCTTAACCTATGATTATAATGCTCCTCGGTTTCAGTCTATAAAAACAATGACTGTGTTTAAACTTTGCTCTATAGAAAGATATTAGTCTGGTCTTATGTGGCTTGTTCTTTTCAAAACTGAAGATCTGAGCTCAACCTACCGAGCCGAAATAAACAAGAGGAGGAAGTAGAACAGATGTCGGCTGTGCTCCTGATTTGTAGTCTGATAAGGGTGGCACCCTGTAGGTTGAAATTTATGGCTTGTTAGTAAGGACTGGCCCCTTTGTGAGATGTTTTCAAAATGATTGATTTACAATAAAGTGGCTCTCTGTGTGTGCACGCAGGCTGAACTGATTCAGATCGATTCCAGTGAAATTGATTGATCAGCCATTTAACTTGGCAGTATGTTTACTGAACGAAACCATGCAAGACCTATTCTCCTAGTCTCTAGCAATAAAACTGAAACAAGCCACACATCACAACAAAAACAACCACAGCTGCACCTTTTCTACTGCTTTGGATTCTAGTTTTATTAAAAATATGTATAAATGGCAATAAAATAATCGATTACACTTTATATTACATGTTTTCAACTACAATAACATTTTTAATTCTCTGAAGAAAATGTTGAAGAAACCATTTTCATGCAGAAATAGCTAGTAAATTTCACAAATAATAAAAAAGTTAACATTGAATTAAATGTGAGTTTTGATTTTTTTAAGTAGACTAACTGAATTACTATTTTCTGCAATGTTTTAGTACCATGTAATGTATTTTCACTCAGAAATATGTAGTGTGTGTGTGTGTATATACACACACAAACATCAAAGATTATTGGAGTATTACTGTAGTAGTTTTAGAAAAAAATAATACTTCACTGCTTTCTTTAATTGTTTGTGAAATATACTATGTACATCTGAGTGAAAATTATTTCTAAGTTTTACAAATCTATTAATATAATAATAGTACTTCAGTCTGTTAAAGACTAAACAGTGTACAATGTATTGCACTCAATATATAGTGGGTCCATAAAATGTGACCTGGGTTTTTTGTATCCTAGAATACTGCTTTTACAACTACTTTTTTTTTTTTTTTGCATTAAATACCAGCGGTAAGATCCAACCATTTATAATACCCAAGCTCACCCCTGTCTGTTTGACCTCTCTCTATCTCCCTTGCCTGCTCCCAAGCCCTCATCTCTTTGCTGAGACAAAGCACTCTTGTTTTCAGCCCACAAATCATCCCGCCATGGACACTTCATGCTGTCCTTTGGATAATTGTGGATGAAAACAGCCCCCTACATTCTCACCTTGGGATGTAGTGGCCCCATCATGCTGCTTATTAACGATTTTACACGGTGAGTCACGGCTCCAGGCCTGTCAGTACGCCAGTAATATTTACTGTCTGACTCATGGGTTGTGGGGGGAAAAGATTGGGAAGGAGGCGGAGGGGTGGGGGCGGACGGGCTGATTACACCCATCCACCTGACAGAATCCTCATTCCTGAATCCTTCCGCAAATATACTCCTAAGATCATTCGGGGTGCCGCCGTAAGGCTGCTTATTATGAAAAAGCATAACGTTATTGAAATGTGGAGAGGTGGCCGGGGGTTCGTTTCTCCAGGGCCAGAGCTACGACAATCAGAGTTGACGAAGTTGGGCGTAGGGCATTTTCCCACATGAATACGTTCGAGCACATTCGAGTGGCCATTATGGGCCATTTAGCAAATCAATAGGTGCTAAAATCAAAAACAATTTTCTGGGTGGATTGTCAGCGGAGTAAATGAGAGTGAAAAATTTCTAATATCGAACACTTTACAATCAATTTGTTGCACACTTGATGGGGTTTGTTTTCAACATGACAATTCTTCAGAAGTATTATTCAAGTCAAAGTCACCCCTCGGATCCATCCGCTGTCACTGCTATTGACTCAAGCGGTATCTCTATGGGAGTCATTCACTTGTCTCAGACGGACAGCAGTCAGAGGAGGAGGAGCTGTCACCGTGGCAACAGACCCCCGTCCCGGGCGACCCCCCTCGAGTCACATTCAACATCATATTTAGGAGCCCTCCATGGCCCCGGCTTGGCCTTGATAATAGTTTCCATGACGATGCGGCATGCTCAGTGCATCAGTGCCAGCTCAGATAAACAGTGATCCTTTACAAAAACAAGAAGGTCATTACGGCAGCTTGTCAAATCAATGCTGAGAGTGTCCCGGCTGATTAAGCCATCCTCTCTCAGCTCTGACACCGTGTCAATAGTGCCGCGCCGTCTGAGCACGGCCAGATGATTGGAGTGAAATGCCCATCAGTCAGAGAGCTGAGCCGGACTAATGATTCCCTGTGCTGCCTATTAGAGCTACATGACAACTCAATCCTGCACTAGAGAGACAGAGAGAGAGAGAGAAGAGCGAAAGGAAAACAGTGACCTTGTTGCATTATTTGAAGCTGAATTAAATTGGCAGCAGCAGTTAATCTTTACCTGAGGCGATTAACAGAATTTAAGGGGAACAACAAAAGTATGGCACATTTGCCATTTTGGCTTTCTCTTACTGACATTTTGATTTCCTTCTCCATCCATTCATCTGGACGATGATGATTTATCATTAAGGGAACAGGAGAAAGGGGAGGATCCTCTACATCATAAATCGCAAGCATAAAATATGCTCTCGGTTTGCGCTTTTAATTTGTTTTAGCATGTCTCTCCGCGGCCCTGTGGTGAGATTTGTGTAAGCCTCATCCAATTGACTTATCCATTTTGTCAGCTGGGATTCATCCCCCTGTGCCCCGCTGGTGACTGCAACACTGAGCCGGTGAAGTCAACTGGTGACGGGCAAATGTGTGCAATCAGATAGCTGAAATCGCACAGCATTAAACGCTCCCGCTTGGGAGCTGCCTAATTGCTTAGTGTTAATAGAGCACACTTAAACTCACTAATCTTGATTTACTTTTTATCAGACAAGACGACTAAGATTGAGCATGCACACAAAAGTCAATGGTCTTCTGCATTATCGAAAAATAAGTCTCAAAGAACAATTACTTCACTTTGGGCGAGCATTTTTCATTCAGCCCAATTGGTCAATTATGCCAGTTTGTTTTTAAATATGGATAGTTGGCATTACGCATAACACAACAACTTCCTGAAAACAATTTCAACTAAAGTGATTTTAAACTGCTTTTTGGTCAGTATTGTTAAAAGTATATATTTTTTTACCTCATATTAAATTACTACCTTATTAAATTAAATAACTGAATAATACAAAGTAACGTAATCACACCACAGACCCATTTAAAATTAACTTCAGTAAAACACGATTATAGTATAAGCTCTTTAATTTTATTGGTAATATTTGTAATTTTACCATTTATAGCACTTCCCTTAAAATGTGTTAAATGTAATCAACTTAAATAGAGTAAGCTATGCATTGACATCTGATCATTTTTTGATAATATTACCTTGTTTAATTAGTTTAATGGATTAATGTGTCAAAAATGTATAAATATGACAATTAAAAATTTGAAGAATAGAAAAAAGAGAGAAAGAAAACCAATTTGTTGATATTTTCATATTTTGCATTCATTCAGTATGAGATGAAAATGGCATTAATTGGGATTTACATGCCAGTGGAACTAATAAAGCAACATGCTACAGGTCATGGCTAAAGAGTAGAGAGTTTTCACATGAAATTACTCTCAAAACAAATTAATGATGATGATATAAATAAAGGCAAGCCTTTATTTATACATGCCTGGTCTATCATTTGCTAATATTACACAATTTCTCTCAGCGTGAAGATTGGGATGAAAATCGTGACTAATTTAACATGACATTGAAAATCGCCTCTCCTCTCAACAAACATTTGTTGGCAATGGTCAATCAAGTTCTTTCTCCACATGCATTAGTCTGCCTGTCTACATGTGAAACAGCAGAGAGAAAACAAATCCACAGGGAGCTATGTAATTGTCTTGTAGAGCAAGCTTTCCTCAACACAAAACACAATCTGAAGAGAAAATGTGTAAGGCGTGTGTGCGTCCAATTCTCTCCCTAACAGTGCCATGTCATTAATAATACGGCATTGAAAAAAACACACACTTCAGCATGGAAAGAAATCCATTACCTTTACTTATCTCTGAAGCTTCACCCTGTCACGTGATATATATATATATATATATATATATATATATATATATATATATATATATATATATATATATAAAAAATTAACTGTCACTGCATGCATGACAAATGAGAGGACATATGTCACAAGTAGTTAAACAATATAGTAAAGAAAAAAAATAAAAGTTTGTATTGAAAAAATTCTATTTTTTTCTCAGAATGTTATCATGAAAAGAAAGAAAAAGAAAAAAGAAAGAACGAACTAGGATAGTTCTTTTTTTTTAAGGATATTATGAAAGGACATTTTGAGACAGACTTTTTTATTTTTTTATTTTAAATTATTTATTTTTATTTTTTGATCCATACAATAGAAGTCAATGGTTAATTCAAAAACTGAATTACACCGTAATGTTATACAGAAAGAAACTGCTAGTTCATGCTTCTTGAAGGAATCATTGTACAAATTGCTTGAGGTTATCTCTGCCCATTAAGCTATTTAAAAACTATATTTTATACATATTTATGTAATATAGTTGTTACATAAGGAAATATAAGTATTTATAAATATTAAACAAGAAAAAAAATGCACTCAACCTCAAAAAAAAAGAGAGAGAAAAAAACTTTTAATTTATATAAAATAACTTTTTTTTTTTTGGTGGATATTTTAATGAATCCATTAACATGTTCAATTACATTACATGAAAGAAAAAAATCTGGCGAATAGGGCAAATCTTACACGCTCACTGGTCTTGCGTTATCTTCCCTCCTAGACCTGCTATGAAAATATAAGAAAATGCCAATATTTCCACCACTGTCTTATGGACGCTTTGATTTTTAAGTCAAGCATATAAAATAACAGCTTAAGGCCTAAATATAGTGAAGCTTCAACAAAGTGTAAACCAAAAGGCCTGAAGAATGAAGACAAAAGGTCGAAGTACAATATAGATTTGGTCCATCATTTAAAAAAAAAAAAGAATAATTAAAACCTTTAGCTATTAACCAATGAAAGCAACTGAAACAGATCTCTGGTCAAACCTCACCATGGCAGTTATTTTACATACAGACTACAAACAGCTTCATTTAAGATGTGACTAGCTTTGCGAGATCATTTGCTTGTACCCGAGCAAGGCCTTTAGCTTTGAAGCATTGCAAATAATATCCGACGGCACATAGTACACAGTGCAGTTTCAGCTCACCTTCAAGCTGTAAAGCTGATTTACAGCCACATGTTATTATTTAGCATTATTCATCTTGCTGTCGGTTGCACATTGGAGGTTAATAGAAATGCCAGCATGTTCACTGATTTACTTAGTAAAATTTTCATCCCAAGGTTGGGCCTGAGTGATTGGACACTGACTGAGGAAGGAAGGGGTTCATGCATTATGTAGAGGTGGCTGATGTGACCTTGAGCCATCACGGCCCGGGCTATATATTACAGCTACGGCCATCCTTCCCACACCAAAGAGCCGTCCGATGTATTTAACAGGGTTTTACACAACATTACTGACGCTTTGCATGAGTTGAGCTCCTTTTATTTGGTCATCCATTTCGAGAGTGGTTTAACAACAATGGATGAGAAGCCATTTACAACAGTCCCACTGCCATTTGATTCACCCCAGACACAATTAATGATCGCAAAGCCACTGATACAGTGAGAAAGAGGAAGCCATAACCATTTATTATGTGTTCACTAGGACAGTAATAGTGTAGATGGACTTCCATCAATTCCAATGTTAATCAGGCATATATCTGTCATTTTACGTGACCAAATAGAGACAAATATTAAGCAGCCTGTCATCTGGAAACATGAGCGATCATGATAGCATGATAGATGTAAATATTTCAATAGCATTGCCTTAGGGCATGATGGCTTATGTAGTTTTTGCAGTAATTTATGTATTCTGGGAAACATTTGCTTTGACTTTCGAGGTCTGGTAGACCAGCATTTTCCCACAGAAGAAGGTAGTGTTGGATCAATACGCTGCATGTTAGTAAGGCTTTGGCAACCTTTAACATAACAAGCCAAATTGATTTATCTAATGCCCTCCCATATTTTGAAATTACATTAGCGTGTAATCTTGTCTAGGACCCGACCATGACATTTAAAGACCACCCCCCCCCACCACCACCACCACATCCACAAATACACTATCCTAATGGTGTGTTCATTATTTAATAAAAAAAAATAATGAGTATTTTTTCTACACTTGAAAGTACAGGTCATCCTCCTTTTCGATGTTTAAACAGAAATAATTATGTTGGAAATGATGGCCATGCTTGCCAATAGAGGAAATGATAAGGGAACACCATTCTCTTTTTAAGGCGCAGGGTCCATTCGAATATAATTGGTAGAGGAATTATTTATGACATTAATTGCCACATTATCGACTGCCTGTCAACTCGCGTGGCAGTTCGTCCATCTTTCTTACCGGCGCTCGCAAGCTCAGCCTAAAGCAGACTGACAAGCTAATTACACCATCTTCCCCTTCCATGACAAATGCTACTCATCTGAAACCGCGCCGGAAATAAAGCTCTTTCTCTCCCCGAATGCCCTTTTCCCTCTCCCGTCTGCCCGGGCTAATATCTCCTCGTGTCTGTGGTAAAGGATGGAGCCGTGAGCTTTCGGAGAGCGATCTGCTCCCCGTCTCACCTCTCACTCATTCAGTTAGCATACGCTATCAGTGCACAGCTGTCGATCACGCGTGGCACGCATTCTTATTTGCATTCGCAGACGTCAGTCATTCAGAGAGAGTAGCCTAATAACTGATGACTACAGTTGATTTCCCGCCGCTGCTTTGATGGGCATCCATGCTGACTGTTGGATATAGTGCAGTGCTGCTCTGATACAGCTCTGGGCTTTTTGTGGAACTGCATATACGGACCAGACTTTGCATGCTGCCCAATATTCTGTTGTTCCAATTTTGATAGCTGTTAAATGTCATATATTGTACATTGCTATGCGATTGGTGAAAGCAATGTTTTGATACCACCACGTTGTTTTGTGGGAATAAAATGGTTTTTATACAGCTCTACATTGCATTTTAATTGTCTCTAAGTGGATTAGTGCAGCGGTTCTCAATTCTAGTCCTCGCGACCCCCTGCTCTGCACATTTTGTATGTCTCTCTGTTAACACACAGATTTGCGCTGCGCAAAGTCTTCACAGACGGAAAAGTGTGACATCATTTATGTGCATGAGGACTGGAATTGAGAACCGCTGGTTTAGTGTATTCTCGAAGATACAAATTCTAACTATGTTATAACTATGTGACTACTTACATTTACATTTATGGATTTTAGCAGATGCTTTTATCCAAAGAAACTTGCAGTGCATTCAGGCTATATATATATATATATATTTTTTTTTTGCTATGTATAATAGCATTTAAATGCATTACACTTTTTGAAGATGTAACAATGAATAGATTTGGTAGTTTGATATAATACACTGCATTATACGGCATATTACAAGGCATAATTAATGGATTAAAGAGGTTTCCATAATTTTATATAAGACTTTGTGCTTCTGCAAAATAAATGAAAAATTACCACTTACGCATATCAATAATGCGGACCATTTCAAAAAATAAAAAAGCAAAAGCATAAACCATGACCATGGTTAACTGTATGTGTTTAATCAAGATTGAGTTTAATTATAAGATTGTTATTACCATGTTATAAATGTGTTATTACTTTGTATAGTATGTGAGCAAAAATGACCTCTTATGCATGTCAATAATGTAGATAGCTTTAAAACTTGAAACCATGATTGTTCCATTAGCATCCTGTCAAACTGAGATGATCATTTAGTTCCATCAATTTTCTCAGGCCCATATCCCAAGCGTTCTCCTAGTGAGGAGCATTTCCTGGAGAGTCCCAGGTCAGAGCCCACAGGTTGCTCTCCACTTCTCACACCTTAATTAGTCCCTGCCACACGTCTTTCCGAGTGCACACTGTCTCTCTCCTGAACACACGTGTGTGTGTGTGTGTGTGTCAGCATATGTCTTCCCGCTGTACTTCCGCCCGCCTTCTAATGCTGTTTATATTTGCGGAGCTGCTTGAGATGAGGCCCTGACGAGGATGGGAACTGACACTCACCAAACTCGGTATGTCCCCAAGCCAGCTCCAGCGGCTCGGGTGCTGTCAATTCTGGCTACATCAGCGGCAGTGGCTCAATGGCAGCGTCTCTGACACATGTCACAAAGTTTTAAATGTCTGTTCTTTTCATGGGGATGGTTGGGTGAGCCAGCCGGGGAAGAGATGACATTTTGTGTGGTGGGGGGGGGGGACTTGTTGTGGCTCCTTCTTGCTGCCTCCACCAGCTGTCAGTGCCACTTTTCTCAGAACATATCACAACACCGACAAATAAACCTTGTCATTTAGAAACGCCCGCACTAGTGACCATGCTCTCCAGCAGTACGACAGGAGCAACGCACAGGCATAGTCTCAAAGGGCCGAAGACACAAATGTACTGTACACACACAATAAACAACCCGCACACACATTTAGTACTATATTCCCTTCTCAGACACTGAAACACACACACTTGGACCGAAATGTGTATAAGGCACAGACACACACAACCTGTGACCTACAGTCAAACCCACACAGCCAGTGCACACCAAATCATTGCACTGGGCTATGTGTGACCTTTCCCTGTGTGCTTCACATCGCCGAGCGCCGCTCTGGGTACACATGCTTTCTTTCACATCCAAAACTACGTCTCGCATTTGCTGGGCTAATTCAGATGGCATACTTGGGAGGCCGTTTAACACTCGGCAATTAAGCAAGATGAGGTTAGGCAAAATTATGCCATTAATAATGTATGTTTACCAAAAAAAAGAAAAGAAAAACGCAAGGTTCAGACGTGTAAACATTATACTAATAGTAAAACTAATAAAAACAATTGCAGTAATTTTATTTATTTATTTATTGCTTAAGACAGTGGATAGCACATGGTTATTTAATCAAAATAATGTTTCATGATTTTGGGATTACATTTTAATAAGAATTGTATTTTAAACAATTAGTACATACAAGTGATATACTACCCATTGTATTGTTTGATTACATATGTGTAGATGACAAATTGAAGTTCAATAAAATAATCAAGCAAATGTGCAGATACTTTGAAGTCTGTATCAATATGAAGTCATAAACAATATTTATAATAATAATTAGAGAGAGAGATTTGGCTTAAATGAACTTGCCCAATAACTTATATATATATAATTTCTTGGGCAAGTTTAAGACAAATCTACACAGATTCAATGCAAATACTAGTTTCCTTTGCATTGAAGCAATAACGAAAGCCCTATTCGGACGGGACTAGTTTTACAGGGGGTCGTTAGAGAAATCTGTGTTTCACAGACGTACTTGGTGATTTGGTGACCCGTCCGAATCTGCCACATCTGTGTTTTTCTCACACAACCTCTGTGATAGTTCCAGAGCAAATTACCTACTGTTTTTCAGCAAACTCAGTGATCCTCGGAGAAAACTAATGCGAATGTCTGTGATTTCCGGTGATGTATTAATTCACAACGCGTTTCCTTGTGGGTTTTGGCCAACGTGAATAACCGTAGATGCTCTTACCGCGCACATGTTTGATATATTTGCTTACCGGCAAATAAATAATAATAAAAAAATAATAAAAATAATAAAATCAAGAGCAAGACCACGTAAACCGTTTATATCGGCTATTGTAAAAGATTACTCGCGTTCATTTATGCACTCAGTTACATAATATTTAAATTACATATGTACCTTATATGTACCTTACATATGTATGGAAATTAAACATACGGTAGGTTTAGCCTACTACACACACACACACACACACACACACACACAAAGGAAAACAAGTTAGACTAAAGAAACCACACATTAACAAGGTTTTGCGGTGGATCTTTGGCTAGTATTACGCAGACTTCGATGCATAAGCTCAACTTTAAATGTGGAATGTAATATGGAAAAAACAACAACACAGGAGGCAAAATAAATTGGATGCACTTAAAACATTCATCACCCTCACTGTACCTAATGGAGTTGATTTTTCAAATATTTGCCCAACTTTTTGGCCACTGCTTGTAAACTCACAACAGTTTTGTTGTGCTTGTTTCCAAAGCACAACAAAGGCCATTATGGATTTTTTTTTAATTGATTTTTCAAAACATACAGAGAAAATAAATCATTAAAATAACGTGAATACAGTAGGTCCAAAAACCGCATGAGGAAACAATCAAAAAGACTGGAGGAAGTTGTTGACTCCCCTCTCACACATGCATACTGTACATCCACCTCCTCCAATTTCACTGCCAGAGCTGCTGTCTTTCTTTGCTCTCTCCCTCCAGAGAAAGAATGAAATAAAGCAAAGCTCATTACCTCTTTCTTTCACAGCTCCTCCAGGCTCCGGCATTGCAACAGCTGCCCCCGCAACACACAAACTTCGCGCACGACATGCACATGCACCTCACAAACACGCAAAACATACACATGCCACAGAGTCAAGAGCCTGTGAGGGCCTCGCAGCTGCATTTCTGAAAACACTCATGCTGAAAATATTCAATACAGCTTTGGATCATTAAAACACAATAACACAGATTAAATCTTAAATTAAAAGCATAAATTAAAGGTGTGTTTAAAAATGGCTAATAATTTTAAAATGACAGTTCTCTGCATATTTAAAAAAATAAATAAAAACACTTCATGCCAATTGATGGTGAGCACTTGCCTGACACATCTTTTATATTTAAAGCTTAAAGGCTAATAAATTGAAACAAACTAAATTAAATCTGTTTACATTTATTAGCCTTTTTTTCAAAGATTGAAACTGACATTCTGCCTACAGTAATGTCCAGAAAATTACATGGTGACAAAACCATGCAATAAAGTTTAATTTTAATGATGGTTATAGTGTAAAACTCCAACAAAAGCGGCACTTTCCCCTGATCTTTCTCTTTAACTTTAGCTTTGACTTTGAGGGACGCTCATCCTGGGCTTCCGTGTGGGCAGCCCAAAGCCTCAGGTGGGACCTTTGACCTGGGGAGAGCAGCAGTTGGACCAGGCAATCCATCATGGAGCCGCGGCTGTCAAGACGAGTGTGTTTCTGTCACCGTGGCATAGCGGGGCTGCTTAAAGGCAATCATGTCAATCTGGATGGCACTGCTCAGACGGAGCGAGAGCGATGGGAGGTGGCAGGGAAGGCACACTCAGCAGACGGCACTAGAGGGCTGTGTTCGGCTGCTTCAAATGTGTGTGGCAACATGTATATTTATAATAATATGCGCAAGATATCTTTGTAAAGCCCCCTCGTGTGTGTATCCACTGACCCGTCTGTCAGTCAGAGCTGGTCATTGCGGATGAATCGATTGCCCTCTGAGTGCTTGCCGTAGTAGACATAACGGCACTTGGTGAAAACGCCTGAAAGTGAGAGAGAAGAGCATGTCAAAATGACATTTAACTACAACGTCAAAGTCAAAGCCACTTCATGTGAATTCAGCGCTGAAACAATGTGATGCTGCAACCCTCAAGATGAAATGCTGGAATTTTAATAGCACAAATATGTTTATAGCACTTTAAATATAAGTTTTATATTATGATGCTATTTAAATACATTATATAAACGTTTGAAAAAATATTCAGCTTCACAACTTGCACACAATAGGACTTCGCCGCGATTCATGCTTCATTTTGTTCATTTTATCATCATCAATACACTTCTAAAAAATTTGTTTAGTTGTTCATAAATTTCAAATTGACAAAAGCAACACTACTGTACTGGACATAATTGCTTTTTGATATACTGCAGTACCTTGAGATACCAAACACTTTTACACAACGGATGGATGGAACAAAAAACGACTGAGATGGATAGATAGATAGATAGATAGATAGATAGATAGATAGATAGATAGATAGATAGATAGATAGACAGACAAAATGTCACAATTCTGTGTTACTGTTTATCCATCAGAAAGTGGTTTGTCAGTAAAGTACACACACTGCTGCAAAAAAAACCCCCAAAAAACAATGTCTCCAGATTCTGTCATTTCTCACTCAAATTTCTGGCATGAAAGGTGTGTCGGGGGAGACAGTGTATCCGTCTAAAGTCTGAGAACACCAGAGAGACAACATTTAGCCTGAGGGCATTGTCTAGACAATAACAAGCCAAGAGATGCTTTCTTCAGAAACAGAGAGAGAGAGAGAGAGAGAGAGAAATGAAAAGACAGTGAGGTGAAGATCAACAGTGAGCTCATTGTACTGATTCACTCATCAACAGTGTTTGGTAAGGTGAGCATTAGCTTCATTCACTGTCCAGACACTGACGGTGAGAGAGACACTGTGACAGTGTGTACGATGAGCTCACAAGAACACTGCTGTTGAACCTCTTCACTCATTCATTAAAACAAATCAAGCATCATTATGAGCATCAATGACAGAAGACAGCAACAAAGAAGGCATTTGCTTATGTCTGCTTACAGTAAATCAATACAGGCCTCATCAAGTTCCGTACTGCTACAGCGATGCTATCACAAGAAAAATACTATACTAATACTAACACATTCATATATAACACGATAATCAATCCTTACTATTTCCTTGCATTGCTAGGGTGCTCTGGGTGGTTCCTAAGATGTTGTTAGATGGTTGCTAGGATGCTGCTAGACAGTTGCTAAGGTATTCTATTGGCACTTTTACACTGCATGGTACAGCTCTGAAATGTGATGTATTTACACTGCAGATCACTGATTGGTCAGAGAAAATCATCACTACCAGCGTCACTAGATTTGTGACGCCAAACCTGCTAGCAGCAACAGCCACCGCATTAGCGACTCGTGTATTCTTTAGCAGTGTTTATCTTTGCAGGCATCAACCTCCTTTGAACCAAACTTTATCTAGCAGTGAAAAAAAACATCTACTTTACAATAATATCACGGCAGTAGAAGCAGTGCTATTAGTCCAATAATCCCACACACTTGAAGCGTTACTACTGTAACTGCACTGGAAAAGAGAGCGAGCCGAACCGTGCCGAGTGGTATCGAGTGGCACCATGCTGTGGAAAAGCGCTATGCTTTCTGGTATGAAACAAAGTCTTAGGTTTCTAATGTGGTCATATATTTTTTTTTTTTTAAATTCATACATTAAATACCATTTTGTGACTCTTTAATGTGTCGTGACAGATCGCTGTAGCGCCTCAGTTCTAGCAACACATAAACCGATCACTTTACATATTTACTTTAAACACAAAATAAACATGAATGAAAATCAGAAGTTGTTTTATCTCAACCTTCGAAGGACATCAAGTTTAAGTCCACTGATGTTAATCTACTCTCCTGTCTGAATTGTTTGTCGAACAAAGTGACAAATTCCACCGTTATGATTGGTCAGATTGCCTGTCAATCAAACTCTTGAAAAAAAAGGGCCAATTGATAGTAATTTCTGCATCTGCAAGAGTGTGGTTGCTAGGGTGCTGCAAAGAAATTGCTGAAGATGTCTGGGTGGTCACTAAGATGTTCCTAGACAGTTGTAAGGATGTTAGTGGTATTGCTTTGGAGCTCAACCCAAAATAATCATCATCAAGCAGTGACTAATGTAACATTAGTGACAATTATTGAGGCTTTCTCCTCACGAGCATCGAGACTGATCAAAACTCATTGAGAGAGCGAGTGTCTGTTCACTTCTCTCATACATCAACAATACATGACCTGGCAAAACATATGCCAGTGATAGGAAGAAGAACGCAGAGTTTGTATTGTTCACATCTACCTTCCCACTTTGCTGAAAATTGACTGTGAGGCCTACAGGTGATGTGCGGAGACAGCCCATTCTGAGTGTGTTAAAGACAGGATCGTTCTGACACGCCAGCGACAGAGAGAGAGAGAGAGAGAGAGGTGCTTGATGGATGTGGCAGACTGCAGCTAGGTGTCAGCGCTTTAGTAAATGAGGCAAGGACAAGTGGCATTAATGCTGTCAATGATCTTCTGACAGGAAAACAGATATGGAGCTCGCCGCTGTTTTTAAATAGACATCAAGTGCATTAATGACAAAAAAGGGCAGGCTTCAAACAAAGCGGCTGAGTGATGGGCGAGCTGCGGCAGCGCTCCGAGCGCGCCACTAACATAATCCGAAAAGACACTGTCAGATCTACGGAGAGACACGCACGCACTGACAGTGAACAGAGATGAGGACAGAGATACTGGTGCCATATTAGTGCCAAGCATATTCCAACACCAGTCTGGATGCTAACCCAATCTGACACTTTCCTTCAAAGTAGCCGCTCCTCCCCTTCCCCCACCGCCAGCGATCCTCAACCAGCCTTCGCCAACGTGTCACTCCAGTCCCGCACTCTCCGTGCGCGGCGAGTAACGACGGCCCGATCGAGTCAGCCTGCAGACAAACTCAGTCAATCTAAATTTGGACTTTTGTAGCCGAGCGACGCTCATTTTCCCTGCCATCCTCACAAGTTGAGGTGATCCAAACTGTGAAGTGTGAGGAGATGTCTGTTCACATTAGATCAGACCCCTTGCTCTGTGGACGGGTGTGGGGGTGCAGCGGACAGCTCTGCCAGCGTAAGTACTGGTTCTGAGGGGTGACAGGGTTTTTGCACTCCAGCTGCTGCAGTTGCCCTGAGGATGGAGGTACCACCGCTGGATCCCTGTATGCTCATTCTGACTATCAGAGCGCTGGTTTGACAGGAGATTCTCGTGCACTTCACCTCACCAGGGTACATAAGACGAGCACCCTACTGCAGCACTATCATCCTAAACACAGCAGCACCCCTTCAGTGAGATTGAGATCACAGAGTACTAGCTAATGAACTCATGGGTCAATGATGTCTAAATCTATAACAAGTTCTAAAAAACTTTTTTTTTTATCTAAAGAATCCAGAAGATTGATCCAGAAGATATTTTTGGTGAGACTTAAAGGCATAGTTCACCCATAAAATAAAATGTTGTCATCATTTATTCACCCTCAAGTTGTCCCAAACCTGTATTCTTCTGTATTTCACCTGTTCAACTGAAGAATGTTGGTAACCAAACATTACGGGAAAAAAATCAAATAAAATACTATGGAAGTCAATGGCCACCAGCAGCTGTTTAATGATCCACATTCTTCAAAATATCTTCTTTTGTGTTCAGCAGAAGAGATAAATCCATACAGGTCTTAATGACATGAGGGTGAGCAAATGACAAAAAATAAATACATTATCCCTTTAAAGTTTTTTGGGAAAAAAAGGTAGTCCGGCATAACATAGTTTCTTGAAAAAAGTTAAAATAAATGTTTTTAAAATGTTATTATTTTTTAAAAGCATTATAGCCCGATAAAATAAAAAATTGAATTATTATTATTAAAAAAAATTTAAATAAATAAATAATTACATATAATTATTATATACTTATTATTATTTATTAATTTATACATAATTATTATTATTTATTAATCTATCTATTTTTTTTTACAAATAATTTTAGCAATATAAATAACAATATAATAATACTAAAAGATAAAAATACAAAAACGGTTGTAGTTCTTTAAAAAAAAAATCATATATAGGACCCAAATATATATATATATATATATATATATATATATATATATATATATATATATATATATATATATAAACTGAAATTCGAAATACATTTTTGTAAGTTTATTCAAGGTGGAATGCATATAAAGTTATTAAAACAGTTACTGTACAAACCAATTTATATACATGGGTGATCTATAAATCTCATGATTTCTGTGAGCCTCATATGAGTGCCTGGAGCAGTGTCTGATGGGTTAAATCTAGTGATAGAGAACAGCACATGATGAGTAAAGTGTGGCTCAGTTCAGTGTCTGGTGACGACTGAAGCTGTGATATTGACCTGAAGCAGCATGAATGCTTCCTCACATGTTCAAGCGCTTAAAGCAGCGCTCTGCAAATGGCTCAGGTCTGGGAGATGTCCATCCTTTCCCCCTGCACACTGTATTCTTTAAACAAACCTCTGTAGGGAGCAGACAGAGGAAAACACACATGGGCATGTTTAGCGTACACTGGCAGCCGGGGTGACGCGTGATATAGTGCAGCCCACTGCAAATATTGCACACGGCAGCCAACTTCCACAGCTGGACACGCTGCTTATTACATGAGAAAAAAGAGGAGCCAGAGACTAAGGTAAAATGCAGAAGCAGCTATTTTTTACATAACCTGTTAGTGGAAAGCAGAGTCTATCTTGAACCCATGGGGATGGCTGATGAGCTGATAGTTTATGCGAAAAAACGGGGGGAAAAACACTGTGTCAGGGCCTGGCCTTCTCTTTATTCCAGACACTCACACACAGCTATTACAGTGACGGATTAAAAGTTTTCGGGGAGCTAATGTTTCCATGCTGCATATTCTGGCAGGGGAAAGGTTGAAAGCATTGTTCCTGTCCTGTCATACCTGGATGTTTGGAGAGGAGAGGAGGTTGTCTCCGTGCGAGATGGAGGTGGAGACAGGACCGCTGCACTCACAGCTTATTACAAACAACATGAGCCCTCCACAGCCTCTCCATGACCTGCTATCACAGTGCCTGACGTCCTGGAAATCTGCTGTCTTTGCTTTTCTTCCTCTGGCAAAACTCCAGTGAAATCATAATAGCCAACATTTATCACACTGCCATTTAAAAAGTGTCAGGAGGAGCAAATGCAGAAGACTCGCACAGAGTACAAGCTTGTTTTACTGCTAGCACTACTAGTTCTAATACTAGTTACAGTGTTTCCTGCACCTCTACAGTGTCAGGAAAAATGCATCATATTTAGTAGAATGTTATGATAAAGGCCCTGCAAAACAATGCAAAGATGATAAATAGACACGTCTATCATATACCTTAGTGTATCTAAATGTAAGACACTTTCAGATGTTGACCGATCAAATTAATACTGCATGTTCATACAAAACAAACCCATACAATTTGAAAATAAATCCTGTTTCTCAAGGCACTATTTTGGATTTTTATAATTTAATTTAGCTGATACTATAATAATGCAATACAAATATATTAAATAAATGTAATAATCATTTTGTGTAGTAAAATGCATATATCGTGTCACCAAAATACCACCAGAAGAGAAGAAAAGAAAATGCATAATGCCGGATTTTTAACTAGAGCGAAAAACTTCGGGACTCTTATTTTGAAATGTCTATGCTTTACTACTTTCAGCTGCTCATTCAAAAAGATTTGTGAAATATTATGCACTTTTACATTCATCTACAACATATTACAATATAAACAGAAAATAAACATTATTCAAAATTCATCAACAGTAGATCAAAATAGGTAATTTGCCATTATGTAGCATTTTTGAATAGCATTTAATGTGCAGCACTCAAATGTATTTAATAAAATCATAGCCTTCTGAACTTAATTACTTTGTTTCGCATTTCACCGTTCAGCGCACAAACTTAAGACCTCTTTAAATAACATGAAATACTTTATATGGCTATACAATTTGATCAAATTGAATTTAAGACATAAAAAACCCTGATAAAGCAAACAGGAAAAAAGAAGAAAAAAAAAATTGTGCAAAAATCTCACAGTCAGGAATTTTAATAAATCAATCAAACAGAGAAGTTGTGATATTAAAATGGAGATAAACTGGATGCATGGCTTTAGGCCAAAAATACAATACATTTCTTTATCTGTAAAACTTCTTAATGAAGAAAAAATACACCTAAATGATTTAGAAACTACACAGAGAACTGAAAAATAAAGAAATAAAAATCCTTGAATCTGTTGAGCCCCTCTAAACAAGAAAAACTAATTCATCAACTGGCCGCTCTGATCTGCATACAATCAGCTTCTCTCTTTTCGAGGGCCATCAATATGTCAAGGAAAGACGTATCCGAAGGATATAGCTCTTAACATCAAGGTTATCTATTCTCTGCTCCCTCTTTCTCAGTCTGTTTTCCTGTGCCCTCCCTGTATCCCATGCTCTCATCAGCCCTGCAATCAATCAGGGTGATAATGTTGTGGGGGAAAAAATCAATTAACAATGCAATTAAAGTTTCCTTATTATCTCACAAGCCTGCAATAATACCTGAAGGGAAGACGGACCGACATTGGTGAGAGCGCACGAGGGTGAGTTATGGCTGTGAGCAGCTGCAGCCGTGAGCTTGTGCTATTATATGAGTCTCAATATATCTGCCTGAGACCCTTTATCAGTCTGCAGCAACATCCTGTGATGGAGTCCTCATTATCAGGCCTAAAACAACTGCTTCTGACCTACAGCTGTTGGGCTAATGTGAAATCAGGTTATGTTTTTCAGGTAATACATTACTTGTCACATTTACACTCTAATGCATCCAAGTGCTTCTGTGGAATTCAGCTGTACTCACTATCTGTACTGGATAAAATAACAGGATACGTGCTTCAGCGCTAGATTTGTGCTGTCCTGGAAATCACTGGTGCGTCCACCATAAACTTCACTGAATGTCTTGTTTTTTCTGGTCGGGCATGAGAAAAGAAAGCGGACTACTGAGAACATCATTCATCAGAACATTCAGAGATTCCTGTGCAAATACACTTGCTGAAATAAAAGTTCAAGAGGAAATTTTGTACAGAATGCAAACTAATCGCTGCATCCCAAATCACATTACACTTACTTGCTATGTATGCAAAGCATGTCCGAATTCATATTCAAACAATACGCAATGACAGTAAGTGAAAAATACCCAGATAACCTGAACTGAAGGGCACATTTGATGAACACTTGTTTTTTTTTTTTTTTTTTAATCGCATGAGGCCACAGGAAAGGATTTATGAATGGCAGTGAAGCGACGCAGGTAGGTCATGTGACAGTAACAACATGGCGGATGCAGTATGTCTGATTAAAACAGAACTAAACAAAACTTTGATGACTTTGCCTCCTCATTTCTGAGCACCACGGTATAGAACATACTTTTTCAACAGTAGCAAACAATTCAAATGACTTAAAAGTATTGCTCTTCAACAATGCACATCTACACCAAAATAGAAAGGCCTTAGGACTCCTCTTGACATGGAAATGGCATCTGAATTACCATCTTTTAAACACATGTGTGGAAAAAGTTCTAATGCTGATGATAATTCATGGCATTAAATGTCACGGTTCACTGATTTTGTCCACCGATCTTTAGAGTTGTTATTGGAGACAACTGCTATAAAGTCAAAGCTGTATTTTATATGATTTTTACAGCAACGCCTGTTAACCAAAATAAGAAACTACTGCTGGCCTGCCAGAAGACAGTTTTAATGACATCCTGAAGGCAACGCTCTGCATGTTACTGCATTCACTTAGAGGTCAAATACACAGATAATAAATAAGTGCAACCAGCGGAGATGAATATCCACACGCACTGTCAAAGAGCAGCTGCGTTCCCCTGCCTGCAATCTGAGCGAGAGAGACTCAACTTCCAGAGAAAAGAAAGAAAGAAGAGAGAATGTTGGAGGATATTAAATTAGCATCCAGGATAATGTCACTTATTCAATCAAAAGGGAGGCTGAAGTTGTGATGGTGTACTGGGCCGCAGTTCAAATGGAGCCATATGCAGCTAAAGTGAACTGGCTTTAAGCCCAAAGCCTGCGATGAACCACAAACTACTGACCGCTCCTGACACACACACAGAGAGGTGAGGCATTGGAAAAATGAGGCTGGTTTGCATCAACGCAGACATGAGAAAAGCTGGAGACATCGAGACGTCCCACTGAAGCATGGTTCAAGAATCAGAGGCATCGAAAGTTAAGAAAAGGGCTTGTTGTCTTGATGAAAAATTCACGTGTTTGCAAAATGCGACTTAGCATGAACAGTTTAGCATCTGCACTTTCCTCTGGACAAGAACTCAAGCAACCTTGCTTTGCATCTGTTAAATGTGGGAGTTTCTAAGCAGCAGGGTAAAAGAAGTCTTGAATGTCTTTGAGGATGTCAATCATCTTCTGGGAGCAGCCGAGGGAGGCTAAATTCATAACTTAGAGTTAAACTGACATTTGTTCTCATGCAATAAAAAATATTTAGTCCATTAAACATAAATACCTGTCATTATGATGCATGCACTGGATGCAAGCCTCCCCATTCCCCACTGATGTTTATTACAGCCAAACAACTGCAGCGCCTGCATGTTTTCAACTTTAGCGTATTGATTAAACTTTTAAATGGTTGCCATATAACCCAGGGACATCAGGAAGATTAATTTGCGTCAATGTTCATCTGTAATTCATTAGCCATTTATACCCCACATCCACATGGGCTATCAAGAAAATGCGGGACATTTTTCACTCGAGCTCAGGCTTTGGAATGGGAGCTGAAAACTGCACTGCATACAAATAAGACCGGTGGCTTTGGGAAAGAGAAAGCAGCTAAAAATGCTACCAAGGCCAAAAGCACATAATTGAACCAGTATTCCTAATGAAACTAATGCTTCCTCCATGACAGTGGCTTATAAGAACACTACTAGTATATTCATTTTTAGTACAGGAATATCGCTATAATCTTCCATATAGTTTGTGAGAAAACAGATTAACTTTCCTATGCTTTATCAGCATACTGTATATTGTACACATCTGATAAGAATGCTTTTTTTTGCTTAAAAAAATCTCATGAAATGGTGAGCAAGCATGGTTTGATTTGTGTATATTACATATTGACAGCATTATGTGCAGTGATGACTATAATAACTAGTGTTGAGGAGAAACTAACTAAAAGTAGAAATGCAGATTACTAGTACTTTCAGTAGTTTAACCGTTTGTAAATAGTGCAGCTTTTCCAAGTAATGAGCTGCTGTACTTTTTCCAACAAACAAACAAATGCTGTTTTTAATGTCATATCGTTTGTTCACACAGTTTTACTGCCGAGTGAGCTGGGGTGATAAACAAACACTCTCCGAAATTGTCCTTTCTTGATTTATCATTGGAAAGTCTTTATTAATCAATTAATTCCAGGGAATCAGTTTAACCAAATTCATATAATAATTTGGGTTCATATGGGGTATTCTAGGTCTTTTTTTATAGTCCAAATAGTAGCCCAAAGCTGTTTAGTAATTGAACATAATTATAGCTTTAACAAGCTAGTTTCAACGTAGCTTCCCAGCAGTGATAATAATATATTTCAAGTGCATTTCCACTCAGTGATAAGAACATCTGTTGTAAACCATAAAACTCTGCATACATGCGTAACTTTCTCTGCTCTGACAATATCAGGTAATGTGTTTTAAGAAGCTATGATACAAAGACAGACTATATAAACATCCTCAAAGGCTGGATTCTCGCATACATAATGGGCCCGAGCATAAGGATGGTCTTCCTGTCTGTGTTTCCACTGTATCGTTTTGTGTTGAGGCTGATACATCTGAGGAGGGTTTGCATTGAGTTTCTTTGTCCCTGCTGTCTTTAGCAAGTCAATGACTTCCAACAATCTGTCAGAGGGTCTTGCTCTAATGATGAAGTGAAGTGAAATTTCAGCAGCATATGAACTTATATGTAGAAAAATGTGAGGTTTTCCATTTAGCAAAAAGTCTAGAAGCTATATAAAAGGACACACACACACATACATATTATATATATATATATATATATATATATATATATATATATATATATATATATATATATATATATATATATATATATATACATACATACATATACATATACATATACATATATATATGCCCCTAAAAGAGGTTTAATTTTCTATCTGCAAAATATTATTTATTTACTGCTTTGGTTTTGCAGTGAATATGTCCAGGGTATTTTCCTGATAGTTTCACTTGTGTGTTTTCCTTTAAAACCAGATTCAGACTTTTGTGAATTCCCTGAAATACAGCCCTTTAAGTCAGTCCAACCTAAAGCAACAAAGGAAAACATGATAGTCAGGCATGGATGAGGTCTGGCAATGAGAAAAGGTTGAGAGATTTGCTCTAGCTAGAGGGCCTGTCAGGAGAAAGCAGCTAGTTCATGCCTCAGAAGCTGTGATCAATACCAGCTTGATTTGCCACATGATTTTTTTCCAACCAAGCAAAACATAATCTTGAATTTATTTTTTTTTTGAATCGCCCATAGTATTTTGCGCTTGATGTCTTTTATACAACCACAGCTGTTGACTGTACCCTATTTCACCCTGAAAAATAACCATCAGCCATTATACAGTTTTAATAGCTGTCCATTCAATGACGTTAACCTCCACAGTTTCACTTTTAAGAGGACACAGCACCGCAAAAGGGCCTCATGAGATTACTGCAATCAAACATTATGAATTGAAAGCGGCAGTATTCATTAATGAAGTCCTCAAACGGCTCACCTGATAAGGGCCTATCATTCTTTGTACTCTAACTTATGAAGTTGAAGAGGAAATTGAATTCTGGAGGACATACATTTTGACTGAAGAAAGAGATTATAGCAGGAGCCTAATTCAAGCCTGGTGAAATTAATTTCAGTGACATTTATTCTACATAGAGCAAGTGTGCATGAGGCACACAGTGGCTCTGGGCTCTGGAGATAAGGGGAAGTCATTTGAGGTTGGGTGCTCCAGCAGTTTACAAAGCCTTAATCTCCTTGGAACAACTCATGGTCTATCATAAGGAGACTTACACGCCGACTAACAGCCATTCGCCGCCTGAATTTCCCCTGCTGTTTGTGTCAGCACGAGGAATGGCTCTGGCGCTTGCACTGTAAAAGACGGATTCGTGCAAGTACGTGTCAGTGTGGTGCTGCTGATCGAATTGAGCTGTAGTGATGTCCAGTTCGCAAACTAATCATTCTGTTTAGCTGGTTCTTCTTAGTGAACACCAAATCGAACTGAATCGTATTAAAATGTTTGCGTCTCCAGTATGCACCAATCCACAAATTACTTAAGTTATTAATTTTATAAATGTGCCTCAACAGAGTCTCTGGTTTCTTTCAGACACGTCTGATTTGAGAGCCGATGATCTGATGATACTGCGCATGCGTGTCATTTTTCAAGAGGACGAAAAGCATGCTATTCAAGTATTTTGTGGAACATCAGAAAGTATGATGATATCAAACATACTGAAAATTATGATTATGACTTTGTTACTGTGTGAGGATGTGTTTGACTTGGCTGCATTACAGTTTTTGAAACAACTGATGGCGCAAATTAAAGTATTACTCATTTGATTTATTTTAAATGAAACTATGTGTGTTAAAGTCCATAACACAATTTCTTAAATACCGGTACAGTAATTATAGATGATGACACATTCACAAATTAAGTTTGTATTAAAAATAATTGATTATGAGCTGATGATATACTGAACGTGCCTGCAGCGCGTCGGTTAAAACGGTTATCATTCTCAAGTCAAGAACTGGTTTTCGGATCACCGGTACACAGAACGAGAACTGTTTCTTTCGGACATGTCCGATTTGAGAACCGATGAGCTGCGCTGTGCTGATAATAAGTTATTTACTTTACATCTTCAATACTTATAAAAACATCCTCGTTTACACACCACTGCTTGTACTTGTATTTGGGTGCTACTTGCAAAACTTCATTTTAAGAAACTTGTCAGATCATGGTGATGTTTTAACTCAAGGAAGTAATGATTACTGACTTTATATATTTGAATATGTTGAATGTATTTTCATCCGGGCCCGAGATGATAGTCATTACATCATCGAGAACGCTTTATTGCGTTATAGCGTAAAAGAAATGGTTCATTGAAACAACTGTCCGAAAGAACCGGTTTGTGGAAAAGAACTGGAATGTCCCATCACTACTGAGCTGGAGCCACACCATGTACTAACTACACGTGACGCCATGCCACAACACACAATAAAAGCTATCTTTTCCACATCAATCAGAGTTTTAACTAGACATGCAGACGAAACACAAATTTTCTAATTTAGAAACGGTTTCTATTTCCGTCATGTCGCGGCTGGAACAACATCATACAAACCATAAGACAGTGATAATCTCAGGTGATTGTGTGTTTCATTCAAAGTTAAATGTTTCTACTGTGTTTGAATATCATTTTGCGTGAGCTTATAGCTATATTGAAAAAAAAACTAAAGATAGTTTACCTCAGACCTTGAAAATAAATTAGAGCAAAGATGTTCGTTAAAGCTGTGAACTCACTGCAAATCAACGAGTGTATTCCATAACATTTAATGATGTTAAAAAGGTTTAATATTTATGAATTTGATTTTAAAAGTACATTTCTTTGCGAGTGCTTGTCGCTGGAATCTTGTCGCGTCGCATGTAGTTAGGACACGGTGTCACAACACAAAGATGCCATGCACTAATTAACCACTGCAGCATCTTCAAATGACCCGAGTAATCATTATGATTTAATAACCATTTGTGTCAAGGACGTTAAGCGTGATTTGATAAGAATAACGTATTACAGAATGAACATGTTCTGAGGCTGACTGACTGTTGTCGTTATTAGCGAGTACTTTCTAATTAAAAAAAGAAAAGCTGATAAGTCACCCAGACCTCTGTAAAATGTGAAAGTCTGCTGATTTCAGTAATGGTCTCATTAATAAGGCTGATGGGAAAGTAGCTCATTTCAAATAGAGTCCGAGTAACATGATTCAATAACAATGTGGTGTTAAATTAATCATTGCAGGAATGATTGCAGCACTTTTTAACCACTTTGACATTGGAGGTCGGTCCGAGTTAACGAGGGTCTAAATCAGTGCACAGTAAATATTAATTACCCACCCAAAACACCAAAAGTGAAAAAGAGTGTGGGAAACACTGTGAAGTCTTTATCAAAACAAACCACATGAGTGACTGATGACTTTGTGTGGATCATTACAAAAGTCGTATTTCAAATGATTGTGGCTGAAAACAAAACAGATCTAAAAGCAGAACTAAACTGATTTGTGCAATGTCTGGTAATATTTATAACATTGTTTTTGAGACAAAACATGCCCCACACCATTTGCCAAAAGTTATAAAATAAAATAAAAAACAAATTATTCACTAGACTATGAACTAAACTAAAACTAGACAACTCTGTGTTCAACTCATATGTACAGTACAGACCAAAAGTTTGGACACACCTTCTCATTCAAAGAGTTTTCTTTATTTTCATGACTATGAAAATCGTAGATTCACACTGAAGGCATCAAAACTATGAATTAACACGTGGAATTATATATGGAATTATATACATAACAAAAGTGTGAAACAACTGAAAATATGTCATATTGTAGGTTCTTCAAAGTAGCCTGCTTTTGCTTTGATTACTGCTTTGCACACTCTTGGCATTCTCTTGATGAGCTTCAAGAGGTAGTCACCTGAAATGGTCTTCAACAGTCTTGAAGGAGTTCCCCGAGAGATGCTTAGCACTTGTTGGCCCTTTTGCCTTCTGTCTGCGGTCCAGCTCACCCCTAAACCATCTGGATTGGGTTCAGGTCCGGTGACTGTGGAGGACAGGTCATCACCCCATCACTCTCCTTCTTGGTCAAATAGCCCTTGATGCCTTCAGTGTGACTCTACAGATTTCATAGTGATGAAAATAAAGAAAACTCTTTGAATGAGAAGGTGTGTCCAAACTTGTACTGTATATACTGTATATATATATCTCATCAATGTTTTAGCAATTTTAACTTTAAAACGAACTTTAAAAAAAATTACATAAAGGGAGATATATTGAGCATGTGAGGTCAGTCGGTTATGAAGATGTATTATATTACATCAAAAAAGTGTCAAATCAATCAATCAAATCAAACAAATAAGCCTTTAAAATCTTAAGTCTTCTTCCAGTATTCATTCATTTATTGTATTTTTTTTGCCCCTACTCAGTGTGTCAGCAACAGAATGTTTAACAGATTGTTTTAAACACTAATCAAAAATACATCCTCTGTACATATACGTAAAAAAAAAAAAAAAAAAAAAAAACTATTATCGACCAGTACATTTTTTTCATGTCCACTGCAAGCAAGATAACTGAAATCTATGACTCGAGGATGTAGGTTTAGTACATGACTAAGTTTAGTGGGCAGTTGGACAGATGGTCACGTGGCTGTGTGTTGATGTTAAATATAATGATGAGGGATGTGATAGACCTCATGCATCAGTAAGCAGTGCGGCTTCTTGCTGAATGTCATTTGGAATTAATGTCAAACAGCATACAGCCACCAAACCATGGAAATGAATGGACATGTCAACATATCACAGTGCTCATTTCACTCAGAGAGAGACAACAAACAAAGCCTATCCTGGCCGCAACAACACGAATAAACATTTCTGAATGCATTTCATCTGTAGAAATAAATTTACTTTTCATCAATTTTAGACACTTTTAAACAGGGTCATTCCAGCTGCATAATAAAAATCTAACTTTTTTATTTTTTTATTTCTTATTTATGTCAAAAACTGATTTAAAAATAAATGTAAATGAAACAGTGTTATTATAGTTATGTATTTATTTCAGCTTTAACTTGTCGTATAAGAAACTAATACTGAAATAAAAATAATAAAGACAAAATCATGGAACAAATTACACATTTTAACAAACTGAAAATCGAAAAATATTAAGATAAAAAATATATATACAGTTAATATATTAGTATCTCTATTACACTTAAATAACATTGCTTTGAATTAAATACTTTGCTTTAGAAAAAAGCATCTGATAAATGATTAAATGTAAAGTCAGGCTTTTTATATAATTTAAAAGCTGGCGTAAACTGAACTTTGGTTATAGTCACAATTTGACATATTTGTGTGATGTGTGAAGTGTGGATTTACACACTGACTGCACCTCTCAAACTAACTCTCTTTTAAAACCTACAGCACAGGAGAAAACAGCCATATTGGATGAAAGCAATACACCATGCTAGCTCTCCCATCAGCTGCTCTGCTAGGTCAACAAACAGCCTGATCTTTCCCGAAGCCAACCGTCAATTACCACACAGACACATGGCCTTCTTGCTGTCTTAAATAAAGCTCCTGACACTCCCTGGAGTGACACATATCAATACCAATCTGACAGCCCCTGTTGCCACCTCAGCCACAGAAGAGACAAGCTGCACCTGCCTCACTGTGGGACATGTGTCTGCTCGCCACTTCCCCCTGCAGAGAACACACACACACAGCCTCACTTCTCTTCCTGTGTTTGAGTGCCTTGTGCTATTTTCTGAAGCCCATTATTATATTCATTTCAGCATGGCGTCTGAGGCCTGTTGGTCTGGTACCTGAGGCTGCGGAGCACGCTGTTGTACAGTGATTTGTCATGACATCCTGACAGAGAGCAGGGAGAGGGGGCATGAAAGGAAAAGAACAAGGGCTGAGTCGAGCTGCTGCTGGCCCGGGTTCAGGGTGCTGCCGGGTGCCCCTCTCGCCCAAAGCTTGCGTCCCGGAGCCTGGTGTCACTATGACGGTGAGGGGCATCAGTCAGACCAGAGCTTCATCTGACTGGAAAGGATCAATCTCCTGCCTTAATGTGAGCGGACAGTGTAAAATATCCTTTAACACTGTGTGTCGCCCTCCCGCCCCTTTCTGAGTATCAGACTGCCTGATGATCTTCACAGTGGCAGCTCAGATGCCAAATAGCTTCCTGCTTTTTTTTGAGAAGTAGACTTTTGTATGATATGGTATGCTAATGTAGCATTAAGTCGGACATCTTCCTCCAGACTTTTCAGACAAGGGTGTTTATGTAGATGTAGCAAGGGCCAGTGTGAATAAATCTAGATTGAAGCGCAAAGAGACAAGTAGTCTATGTATGACCCAATGATTTATATATTTCCAAAACGAGGCTATGTGAACATTACGGAGAGCTGAACACTCATGCAGTGAAGGTTTCATTCATACTGGAAGCCAGAGGGCGCTCTCACGCAGAAATCCAAAACGGACTCATTGAAGTAATAACTGGCATAAAATTAAAGAATAGAAACTATTCTGCCTTATGTGTTAATAGTAGACAAATCACAAAGTTATCATAATGAAAATATAGGGGGAAAACATATTGGTTATTACCCAGCAGTGTATTTGATTTCTTAGCCAATTAAAAGACATACGAAAAAATAAAGCCTGTCAATTAGACCCTGTTCCATTCATTTCTAAAATGATGATGCCTACGCCCCTGCATTAAAGCCAATTGCCCCCCTTTTTAAAAAATTACTATGATAACCACAGTTTCTGCTGAAAATAACGTTTCTACACTTATTACAGTAGAGACACTAAGAATAAGTCTCCTTGAAACAAATTGACACCATAGTATAATAACCCTATTAGATGGTGGATGCACCAATATTAAAATACATGCCGATAGCGATAACCAAGGCCAAAAACAAATAGCCGACATTAATATTCTGTGTATGCTGTTTTAAATAAATAAATACAAACATACATAAAGTCCTTCATTCATTTAAATGCTACAAGTGAAGGATAATCCACATTTAAGAGTGCAGTTCAATTTACTTTGTGTGTTAAAAATTCCACTTTGGAAATTCAGTGGTTAAACAGTAAAGCTTAACTACTGACAAATTTCACTCATGTGACTGTACCTTAAGTGTGCATTAAACAATTTCAATGCACAATGCTTAGTTTACGCACCAAAATAGTTATGCACCAAAGAAAAAAATGCTTGTTTAAAAAAAAAAAAAAATGCTTGTGTAGTTTAAAAACTTTTTGTATTTGGCGTTGACATTTTTTTTCTTCTGTTGTTGCCATTTTATATAATTAGATGCAGTAAAGAAGTGCTGTTAATCGCATCCAAAATAAATGTTTTTGTTTACGCAATATATGTGTGTACTGTGTATATTTATTATGTACTGTATATATAAATACATACACATGCATGCATATATGTAAGAAAAAGATGTTATGTTTATATTTTAAATATATTTATAAATAATATAAATCATATCAGAGGTGGCGAGCGTCAGTCCTTGAGAGCTGCAGCCCTGCAGAGCTTTGCTTCAATCTTAATCAAACACACTTGAACAAGCTAATCAAGCTCTAAAGGGTTACCAGAAAGCTACAGGCAGGTGAGGTTTAATTAGAGTTGGAACTAAACTCTGCAGGACTGTGGCTCTCCAGGACCGGAGTTTGCCACCCCTAAATTATATGAATGCAATTATATACATGTAAATAATAATAAAATGTATACTGTATGTGTGTGTATTTATGTATGCATAATAATTGTACACAGTAAACACACATTAAGTAAACAAAAACTTTTATTTTGGATGCAATTAATCATGATAAATCGTTTGACAGCACTACAATAAGTTATACAACCATATGCCTGTACAGATAGAGGCAATAAATAAATAAATTCAGACATGGTTTATCATGGCGATTTATTTATTTATTGAATATCACTAAACTCTTCCAGTGCTCTGATGAATTTCAGGCAGATTTCAATGACCTCACAGTACTGCACAACAAGTCTGTTTTCAAACCAAAATTGAAAAATGAGTAATGAAGCCCATGAATGTAATGATAGGGATTGCGATGACTCTAATAGTATTAAACTGACAGCGAAGGCTAAATCCAAGGCAAGGCTTTGAGTCGCAATTACAAAAGCGCTCGCGCCTGACAGAGGCCTACAGACAGAGACCTTACACTTGAGAAGAAAGAGGAAATAATATCCTGGGGAATTATAATGGATGATCTCATGAGGGTTGGATATATGAAGGCAGGCCGGTGATGATGAGACGCTATTGTCGAAGCCCTCTCGGCCCCCTCTTAATGGATGGCTTTACTGTAAGTCTCCTCTCCCTAATTAATAAGACACATACAGTTTGCAGATGCAGGAGGAATGGAGCGGAGAAGATGAGGGGTGATTAACGACATAACACTCAAGCCGAAGAGGACGTCTCCCTCCCTCTCTCCTGACATCCTCGGACCGTCGTCAGCAGCCTGCACATCCCCTGACAGGTGGAATAATAACGGTCATACATCACTGCTCCCGAAAAGTCCAATAACCTAAATCTTCACTTTCCACACAGCCCAAGACTCAATTACTTTATTGACATGTAATCTTCATAAGGGGAGAAATATTGAGCATGTAAGGTCAGTCGGTTATGAAGACATATTATCATATTATCTGCATGGGGGCTGTAGGGGCGAGGACCTGACAAAGCTAATTATAATCGTACATGTTACCGGGCTCCAAGCGCATTATGTGCTTGGCTGCACGAGTGAGTCTGGGCAGAGGAAGGGAAGGACAGGGGGCGGCTGTCCAAATATAAGAAAGCCAGGATGTCCTTATAAGGGCATCGCAACTAATGAAGTCAGATATCATCCAATATGTGTTCAGCACGGTAATCTCTCTCATTCATTCATATATCTTTAACGTAAAGGCAGAAACATCTGCTGGATAAAGAAGGGATTGCCCATTGCATGGGATACTGGAGGATAATATTAGCTGCACCATGCACATGTTGGACGAAAAAAAAAAAAAGAAAAACACTACCTTGAATAGAGCTTAAAGTTCAGCAAATATCAGTTGTGATTTGCGCAGTGACTTGAACAGTTGCACTGCCCAAATGTCACTGCTAGTTAGTGATTCTGGAAGCCGAGCTTGTGGCACTCCACCCCCCCTTTCTCATCCCCAAGGTTATCTTAATACCAGCCGTGCCTCGGCACTGGTCATCATCACCATATATTGCGCCATATTCTGATAAACAGGCCTGAATATGAAAACCAAGGTGATATTTGGGACTGTCCTTCAGCTGCAAGCATTCCTCAGACTGCTACTTTTTACAGGACTAGATTTAATATCCTGAGAGTAGCACTTCCAGTTTTCTAGGGGAAAGCTATGGCTACTCTAAGGCATAAACACAAAGTATGGCCCTGAGTCACAACATGAACGGGGCAGCCGGGTCACTGGATATGAACACGGCTTTGCTCGCTTCCTTGCTGAGGGAGGAATTGCACTTCAGGACATGTGTGTTCATTCCGATGCGTTTTATTTCATGCCATTTTTGTCTTTTATTTGCTTCTTGCTTCCTGAGAACAAACCGTGTTACGCTTGTATCTCCGGCGATGCTGAATGGTAAAATAGTTTGCTGGAGGTGGTACAATTTCAAGCTGCTCTCAGGGGAGGCTGGTTAACAGAGGCTTAATGGTGTCAAGTGCAGAGGCGTATTTTAAGAGTATTTGAGAAGATCTGAGCTCTCGGAGACACACATATACACTTCTGTTCAGAACTTTACACAGCCTCTGCACAATCTACAAGACGCTTATCACACACAACTATCGCATGGCTGCAAGCAGCGGAGATGCCACGGAGGAAACGCACAATATAAAGAACCGACGGCATGCGAACTGCTCGCTTGAGCAAATTAAGTTATTATTTGGTGTGGAATACTGTGTAAATATTATGCAGCCTCTTCAGGGCAGTTCTTAAGATAAATACATACAGCACACATACAAATAATAATAACAAGAATAATATTATTAATTGTATTACTATTGTAGTAGTAGCATCTTTCAGTAAGAACAAATTTAACTGTGACCGTTAAAGACAATAGATTCCCATTTCAAATAAACAAATCTGTTTTCAACACTGATAGTCCAAAAAAAAAAAAAAAGAAAAAAAAAAAGGTTTGTTATGCAACAAATCAGCATATTATAATGATTTCTGAAGGATCATGTGACACTGAAGACTGGAGTAATCACAAGAATTTTTTTTAATATATTAAAACTTAATCTACATTATTTAATATATATATAATTACAAAACAAATTTTTAATTGGAATATACATTTGAATAATTCACAGTATAACTGTTTTGTTACTGATCAAATAATTTCAGCTTTGATTTTGTCATACTCCTTGCAGAATATATACATTTTTTAGCATATTTACCATAAAGCATATAAAATCTTTCTATATTATATATATATATATATATATTACGTAAAATAACAGGGAGTATAGATTTCGCAAGGATTATGCAAACTTATGAGAAAAGAAGCGCATAGCACAACTTTATAAATACATTTTACATTACAAACAGTTTCAGAGGCCAAACTAAATTAAAACCATCTCTCTGCAGTTATGCTCAAAATTCTCAAAAGTGTGCTGGTTAGGAACAAAATAACTCTATTTGAAGCAGATATTATCTAATACAGCTCATTAGCAGAAGCTACAGTGTGGTTTACAACAGAACATGAAGCTACAAATCCTTTGTGCAAATCCATTTTGTTCACTAAATAACAGTCCAATAAATGAGTTCTGGAGATCAGAGAATCCATCAAACTGAGCACGACAGCAGCAGAACTTGATCCTGACATCTTACATTGGCTAGGTGACCTGAAGTTGAGTGGTTAAACCAGCAGCGGGATTGAAGAGGCATAATTTCCTGGGGAAATGAGGAAAGTACTCATTCAAACGACGGCAATCTGGAATTCATTTCAGTGTCTGACCTCTATGACTCAGTCAACTCAACAGTCTTACAACGACACAACATGTCAGAAATGATCACCCAATCAAATTATGACAGTAAAACAATGTGTCCGCTTACATTAATATGATGGGAAAACCCGCTCTCTTTCGTTCGACTTCATGGGCAAATCATTTTGACAGATTAAAAAGTTGCCCGAGATGCAAAGCCTTGTTTGACCTAGTTATCTGTTTATTTTCGGAACCATTTCGACCGACCCTACAATTATTCGAGCTGAAATGTTAAATATGCTTAAGGAGTGAACGGCACAGCTCAAAGTACCTGACCACAGCTGACTTTGATCAATTATGACATTAAGTTCAAGTGCCTGCTCACATTTTGGCCAAAAGTCCTGCTCCACTTTGGAGTGAGCCATCAACCGCAGTAAATGTCCAATTCTCATCAGTTTGCGCTCTCAGTCTCTGACGGAGATGATCCACCCTCTCTCTGGCTGCTGCGAGGCAGTGAACGCTAACTGTCCGTTTCCCAGCATTCACGTGGAATAAACGATGTGCTAGGTCATTAACTTGAGCTACGCTGATCCTCTCGTAATAGGCCGTGTTCAGACATCAGAGTGGGCTGGGGGTCTCGTGACGCTGTGCTGAGGTACAGTCGACAACAAATCAGTAAATTCATCGGGGAGCAAGAACACGGTTTTGACAACAGTCCAATGGAGCTAGCTGTAACTGACAGATGAGTTCAGTCCCTTCCACCACAATGATTTCATCCCAAGACAATCTGTGGATCGAATGGTCACAGGTTACTGTGTGTCAGTCATTGTCTCAAATTGCTTATTAAATCATCCCTGTGCTTTGTTCTTTATGCTTTATGCTCTTTATGCTGGTCGATGACAATAAAATAACTTGTCATTTTCAAGAGAAGTTTAATGACACAACACACCCCCACACACAACCATGAAAAAGTTTCTTATGTTCACCAAGCATTGTTCATTTGAACAAAAAATAAATAATAAATTGTGAAATATTATTATAAATGAAAATAGCTGTTTTCTAATTAAATATATTATAAAATGTAATTTATTCATGTGATTGTAAAGCTGAATTTTCAGCTTCATTACTCCAGTCTTTAGTGTCAACATTATCCTTCAAAAATCATTCTAATAAGCTGATTTGCTGCTCAAAATAAATAAATAAATAAATAAAAAACCTTCCTTTCTTATTTTTAATGTTGAAAACTGTTGTGCTGCTTTGTAAATATTTGAAATAGAAAGCTTTTGTATGTGTATATATCTCGTTTTAGGGGAGCTGCACAATCGTTACATTTTCAGCCTGAATTAGCCTTACCTTGTCATAAATAAGTCTAATTATCTGATATTTTAAGAAACTTATTGATCTTAACACAGTCAAGAGAACATGCAATGAGTTCCAGCATATTCTATGTATTTTTTTATTTATTACTATTATTACCACCATTACTAGTAGAAAAAAAGTTAATTTGCTTTTCACTTGCTTTTCAAAACTAATTTCACTTACTTTATGACGTCAGAACAGTGGCATCACTCTGACATGATTAACTTTGTCACCTCAAAAAATAGCAAATATTGACATGTTCTTGCTCATTATAGAAGTATATCCAAATCGTTAGATGAATTGCATTTTTCTAAGTGTATTTTTGCCATTTGTGTAGAGGATTGAAACAGAAACCTTTCATAACACGTTTTCATCTATCACCGATGATTAATAAGTCTGAAAAACACACGATACAGAATTAAAATAGAATAAATGGAAGCTGTCACCGAATTAATTGCTATCATTTGTAAATTGATTGTATATTGAATCACACTAACAAACACAAATGCTGCCAAAAAAGGCCTTGCTATGAATAATAATAATGAATAATAAATAGCTCCAGCATGTATCATCCACGGTTCTGAATTATAACTCTTCGGTGTGTTTTTCTCTTCCTGCAAGCAGCATTTGTCTTCATAAAGTTTTCCATTGGCCCGTCACATGATCATTATAATGCAATCAGGGCTCATTGTGCACAGATCAGTTTCGCCATCAAAAAGACAAGTTGCTCAACATCTGCCAGGACTCAGTGTCTCAGCATCTGAGAGGGTTGAGGAACCCCCTGACATGAACACCATCCATATCAACCTAAGCAAGAAAAGGGAAATTCGAGGACCCCGCATCGATCCCACCGTAAAAATATCCAAACCATATGGCTTTGCTCTTCCCTCATAAATTACAATGATAAAGTCCTGGGGTTTGAGCCTGTGAAAGCCACGCTAACCTGCTCTAAACTCTTGGCAGGACTAAAAGCACACAGGAAATACTATCCTGCATCTCAGATGTCCCAAACTCAAGTCACAAATCACGCACAAATATGAATAATGCTTCGACTGCATTAGCAATCACTTTTAAAGCTGATTAGAACGCAGGCATGGGGTATCCATTTGTATGATATATTTGCTGTCAGTCTCATGAGATGGTCCAGCACGACTGGGAAGCAGACCAAAGCCCCTAGTACTGCAAGTATGTTACTGCGAATGGGCTGGGCAGGATGGCTTGAATTTGTGTCCTTGTCCATCATGCTGACACATTCTCCATCCTGGGGTATCGCTTAACACTCGCCGGTGTTTCTTTTGTGCATGTATTAATAGATCATGCAGGAGGGGTGCTGTAATTTTATGAGGCGAAGCCGTACTGATTAAAGACTCTAAAGCGATGACATAGCGGCTTTAGCAGTGAATTAACTGCTGCTGGTGGGCTAATGCTAAAGGATTTGGGTTGCAAAGACCACTTGTAGACAGAACTTGGAGAGTTACCAAGACTGTGCCGTATCGCACCTTTACATAATGTTACTGTTACTGTAATAGATAATGAATGCAGTGCAATTAGTGTGTTGTATGTTTGAATGAAAAAAAACAATACTGCGGTGATACTACGCTGATTTTATTCTATACATATGGTACTTGGAGATATTCCATAAGAATAACATAGAATTTTTTTGGGAAAAAAGACTTGTTATGATTATATTCAAATATATATTATAAAAAAGAAGTTTATTTATTTAAAAAAAAAAAAAAAAAAAAAGTCTTACATACTCCAATGTCACATAATCCTTCATAAATCATTGTAATATGACGATTTGGTGCACAATAAATATTTCGTATTATTATCAATGTTGAAAACCGTTGTGCTGCTGGGAACAGCATTTATTTGAAACGGAAAACTTTTCTAATATTTGATCAATTCAATACATCTCTGCCGAATAAAATAATACACAAACACCTCTGAATGATAGTGTTAATAAATACAAGTCCACTTACAGCAAAAACCTCACACAAATACAAAAACAGACCTTCTGACTGGAATGTAAAAAGCAGCCAACCAGACTTAACATATTTAATATTTAATTAAGATTTCAACGCTTGGATATACAGTATACACACACACACGATCTGGTAACTAGTTCTTCCAACATCAACCTTTTTTCCTTCACTCTTCACTCACAAAAGTTGTGTAAAACCAGCCAGTCAGATTAAAGATGAGACTATGTTTGGAGGGACTTCTTAAAAGGCCATTTTAATTCATAAACACTACAGCAGGCTTTTTAGAGTCGTTTTCTTTGAGCATCCCAAGGAGCACAGCTACCATTACATAGTACTGGAACATGCCTTATTAACTTGAATCATTAAAAAGAAATGCTTTCTCGCTTTCATATTCCAGCGACTGCACCAGAGTACAAACAAATATGTTAAATGATATTAAAATAAACATCGCCATCTCGACAGTGTCATGTTGAAACCCTTCTCCACATTTCAGCTGTGCCTTCAGAGACTCATTCCACTACATCAAACAGCAAAGTATGAGAGGAAAAAAGAAAGAAAGACAGAGAAAGAAAGAAAAAACAATGGTGTTGATGACACATCCTCAAATCCAACACAAACAGAATTATTCAACGAATGCAGTGCCATCTCATATGGAGATAATGACACTGAAGACAGAGAAGCCTTCTTAGAACAGTTTGGGATGCCAAGTCCAAGTTCAGCAGTTGAAACTGTCAGGGAAGTTAAGTCTGTCCTGGTGTTTTAATCTACCCTGCTCCAAAGAAAGAGAGAGAGAGAGCGCGAGAGAGAGAGAGAGAGAGAGAGAGAGAGAGAGAGGGAGGTGCGCTCCAGGCTCGGTGATAAACAGGACTCTGACTGCCTCATGGAAGAATCCGATCCCATCTCTGTGTTCTTTTCTCTCTCGCTCTGATAGACGGTGAAGAATGGATGGAACGGCCTGGCTCTTCCTCTGTCTTCCTCCATTAATCTCCATCTCCAGACTAATGGATATTCATGCTCCTGTGCCAAAGCAGTCCTGGGAGGCCCACCGCAACCTCTTGAGAGAAATCATATCACATCATCTCTCTCCGACAAAGGAAACAAAAGCAGTCCTCACAAAGAGAGGCCCAAAAAACAGCCCCTGGCAGCTCCTATACAAACCTACAGGCTTGTAGGAGTCAACTTAAGGCAGCAGTCTCCCACAGATGGATTCTCCCACAGACCAAGGATATCCAAAGCAGATGTATGGTTACATCAAATGACTAATACGAATCAATATCGTACTGACCTTTTTTTTCCATCCATTATGTTTTGGCACCTGATCTGAGGAGAGCCGAGGTGTAAATCTGAAAGTCAATATAAACTTGCGTGATGGCCATTTATGTTTTATAGGAGCTCATTACAGAGCTGTAGCTGGAATTATAGGTGTGTTTTATAAAGGGGCTTTAAATGGACGCAAAACACCCTAAACCCATTATACAGAGATCCTAAACACCTCATCAGTGCTGGAGAAGGCTTTGGATCATAACACTGTCACGCAGCAAACATATCGTAAGACAGTTCTCCCTCATCCAGATCAATTGAAAACACATGTCAGCCATTTGGCCAAGAACTATGTGAGGGAATAAACACACGGCATTCTCTTCAGAAACGAAGCAATGGATTCCATATTCCATTCTTTCTTATTAAGGCACGAACATAACCCTGTGGTCAACAAATTTATGAATTGTAGTTAATAAAATAGCTAATCTCAGATTTACTATTGGCTCTGTTCAATAATGTACTTAGCTGTCTACAGTACATAGGCAACACATTTGTGACAATTAAAACCAGTCTTAAGTGTTCATTTTTTCGAAATTGAAATTTATACATCAACTGAAAGATGAATAAATAAGCTTATTTATATAATATATTATATTTGGCCGATATACAACTATTTGAAAATGCAAAAAAGGTGCAAAAAAAACACTGAGAAAATTACTTTTGAAGCTGTCTATATGAAATCTTAGCAATGCATATTACTAATCAGAAACCAAGTTTTAATATATTTATGGTAAGAAATGTAAAAGATATCTTCATGGAACATGATCTTTACTTAACATCCTAATGATTTTTGTCATAAACGAAAATTAGATTTTTTTTGGCTATTGCTAACAATATACGCCAATGACTTAAGACTGGTTTTGTGGTCCAGGGTAACATTTCAGCATCATAGGTGACCACCTAATGTGGAACGGTTTCAAAGGTAGCACTCAATTTTATGCTGCCTAAAACATCAATTGCACAGTATAATTAATAGGGATGTGCAAACATAAAAATTATGTCTGAAAATGATAAATTGTTAATTATTTTTTTTAATTCATATTGATCTTACAAATGAACTTGAAGTATATGTCAGAAGATGGTAAAGGTAATCTAATATGGGAAATGAGCATGTAGAGATAAAAAACCAATATCATCCAGCTAGTAACCAATATGGTATTGTTATATCATGCATCCCTAATAATTATTTCAATATTGAAAGTACAGAGCAACTATATTCATGCAATTTTAGGATATACTGTACAGTAGACCATTTCTGCCCATACATTCACAGTCCTTGCTAAAAGGAGGAAGAAAAAAATAAAATAATAATCTGTCATAACCAATCTCTTAAAAATACCAATAAGACAGCCAATAAATCAGGATTCCAAAATCCCCAACATAATGTCAGCATAATGTCTGACAGGGCCAAAGTTTGGAGCTGGTTTGAGTATAACACTCGTCAAGGGAAAAACATTACTGCTACAACCATCATGAGAGATCCTTTAGAATCTCATTGAGATTCTTTTCCAATATCAAAGGCTAAAGTTGCATTCAAGGATCCAAGGCATTCACTGTTTGGGAGAGAGAATGGTGGCTCAACAAGCTTACCGTGAAGTTTGGCCTGCAGGATTCAGTTATATGCAGTTTGCACACATGCAAACTCGTACTCAGAAAACGGCAGAGGAACAACTGCTCAACAGGCCATAATTAAGAGGCAACTCTGCCAAAGGCAAGCTTGGGGCTATTGCATATCCATTGGGCTGTAAAACGAGACAAGCAATTGCACATCACCAACACCAATCAAATTTATCTCAATTACACAGGTTTGCTGGCATAAATATCTCTATCTAGGGCTGTATGTTAAACATGGCATTTTAGCTAAACAATGCGGGTGTGGATCCAGACTTTGGTAATTGAGTGATGCACGCTATCCAGATGTAAGTTAATGGAGGGTAGGCAGACAAACAGCAGGTGTAATTCTCTCTCAGTCCTGCTGAGTTTTAAAAGTCAGTGCTTAGCACCCACTGCTCCATCATCTGGCCTCTCCCAGCCTTTGTGACAGCACATTTGTCATCATTTTCACATTTTGGGCAAGGAATGCACTGTTTTAATGGCGCCCTCTGAACGGTTCCAGATGTTTGTTTATTTGTTGTGCCACGACTGTAAAGTCATTTATTCTTCATATGCAGTCCCATTTCAAGGCTACAAATCAGCGGCGACGTAATGACGGCAAACTGTAGGCGAAAAAAAAAAGTGCATGTTCCCCGGGGGGTCTTCAGTTAAGATTTTCTCTTTGAAGGCTGCCTGCCTCAAGGGGTTTAGTTGTGTGCCATTTAAAATACAGTCAACTCAGCTGGAGCAGGGCCCAGAATAGGAGCGTTTAAAGTCTGATGGAGGAGTACGGTTTCGCCTTCGATGGCCTCTGCTTCTCTCGCCACTGTGAAGATGAATGATGGGAATTCAAAAGTGGTGGTTGCTGCTTTAAAATGTCCAGAGACGTATATGAGGATTTGTATATTTTCCATTTCAATTATGTATGAAGTTCCAGGGCAGTTGTGTGACCTGTCGTGATGATTGTTATTAATACGGCTATCTAGAATGTGACAGCGGTGAATGCGGTGGCTCCACTTTATTTTTATACTTATTTGTGCCTGTGGAAAGACAAACATTGGCTCATGTAGTTTGGTTTAGAGCTGGAGCTTTATATTTAAAGCAACAGTTCATGCAAAAACAAAAAGTAGAATATATTAGGGTTGAACAATTAGGGTTTAAAAAAAAAGAGATTTTTTTTTCCTGATAAAAATGGCGATTGCAATTTAAAATTAAGATGGGGAAAAAGGTTGGTTTGCTCCGCTTTTTTGTAGGGATGCACAATAAATAAGTATAATAATAATAATAATAATAATAATTATTATTATTATTATTATTATGATGTTCAAAATAACAATGCTTCTTAAAATACAAAATTTATATTAATATAACAAATAATATTAATACCTTTACTGTTTATTAAAATAAATAAATAATAGAAAAATAAATGATGTATATTTATATATATTTATATATATATATATATATATATATATATATATATATATATATATATATATATATGCTAGCAATGCTAGCATTTATGGCTAATCCAAATCCATTAATTTATGTTAATGGAGCCTTTAAATGCACTTCATTAATTTTAAAATGTTCATATTCACTTAAAGTCTTTTATCTTCCAAACTTGACTCCAAATTTGTTATTTGACAGATCCAACATTGTTTGTGAATACAATTGTTGAGATCTTTGGAAAAACAAAGAGGTTTAGAAGGGGAAGAGGATGCGTACATCATTTTTGGATGAACTGTTTCTTTAAGACAATGTTTGTCTCTTGAAAGAAACTTTGGGCTATGTTCAGGCGACAGACTGGTTTAAAGCTGGTGGGAGCTGACAGCAGCACTACTTCCTGCGGCCACGCTCTCCACCCCCCTCTGTCTCCAGACTCTCATGGTTCTCCGTGTCACGCCAGGCCTGCCACATAGCCTCCTTTCTTGGCTTTAGCTATTCCCTCTTCCATTTTTCTCCTCTGAGCCTCTCCTGTCTGCTCGCTGTTTGTCTACTACCCAATTTTTCCCCAAAACAGCAGACAAGGGTCTTATAACCCAAAGCCAAGACCTCCCATGCAATGCATATAGCTGGTCCTCCTCCTTCGCTCCTCAGACCTCCTGTCTGCTGTAATTACCCATGGCACCTTAGCTCTGGGGGCCTGGCACAGGTGACATCAATTGTAAAAATATTGAGAAAAGGTAGAGTGGGTCCCTGTTTAAGACAGCTTGCTGTCATAGACGCCGCTAATCCTGCCGGCCATTGCAAGGCAGAAAGTAACATATAGCAAACCTGACGGGACTAAGCTTTTACCTATGGAAGCATGCCCTAATTTCAGCCATTCTACTGCATAAAACTATAATAATTATAAAAATATTATATATATACATACATATACATACATACATACATACATATATACACACACACACACATATATACACACACACACACACACTTATATACACATATTATATATATATATATATATATATATATATATATATATATATATATATATACATACATACATACATACATACATACATATACATATATATATATATATATATATATATATATATATATATATATATATATATATACACACACACATATTATTATGCCGGTTTCCCGGTTTATGGCAGTTTTTTTTAATGCATAATCAGGTGTACAATGCATTTTCTGCTGGTTGATATTCCAAGACGTGCTTTTAGCCTGACAGCACTTGCATAAAATGGTTGTCTGGTTGACGTCTGATTTTTGGAAACCAAAAACCCTCCAAACAACAGACCAGGCTCCTCTTTTTGGCACAAGTATTTCTGTATCATGTTCTACTAGTTCTGCAGCATCCATCTTGCCTGTAACGCCTGTTTCACACATGCTCCGTCTGCAGTGCATATGCAGTCCGCAGCACGGACTCATTGTGCTTTCACACAGGACGCGTTTGCAGTTCGCTACTGATCCACGTCTGTTTAGTCCACAAACACAACATTTGTCCATTGTTTTGATTTCATATTATGTAAAAATATATATGTATTTTTTTTTTCATCATTGTGAGTCTTATCACAGAACAGTAACAATCTTTCATATAGACATAATAAATATAAATATAAACAATAACAATAAATATAAACAACGCATTATTCATGCATTTTTCTTCTAGGTTTGTTTAATAAGCTGCTCAAGCAAGCGGCAAAACATTTAAACACAATAATTAGCCTATTTTTCTTGTTAAAATATTTAAAATTAAAACACCACGTCTCGTGCCTTTTGGATTTAAATCTTTATCACAAGCAATCCCACGGGTCTTAATGAACTTTGTTTTTCTGCCTCGATAAAAGTGAATATATATATTGTTTTCCTTGTTTATCTTAAAGGGTACTTTTTCTTGTTTTAAACCTAGCCAAAAACCCATGAGTTGCGTGTGAAACAGCTTTAATTAGTATACATTTATTGTGAAATGACTGCGTTTTCGTGTCAATCCATGTTCATTTTTCCCGCGAACAATGCGCTTTCACTTTTATTCAGCGCCTGCAGCACAGCAAAAATAGACTCGCTACGTAAACGATAGCTGCATGGCTAGAGACACACCGCTCCTTGAACGTACTGACAGACCGCAACCTCGTGCAGTATGAACGCTGGAATCCGTTAACATGGGTGCGTAAAAAATACGCACTGCAGACGGAGTATGTGTGAAACAGGCGTTATAACGTAACACCAGAGCACTTGTGTTTACCCTCACCACGCCTCGCAGTCGCTGCTTAGAACAACATTGTAAAGGGTCCATCTGAAACAGTGTTGCGCGGACGCGGCGCAGCATAATGTTCACTCTGAACGTTGAGTAATTCTCAATTCATGTGTTGGATATATCATGTTTTGGTGTTTTTCATAAAGGGATAGTTCACCCAATATTGAAAATTCATCATTTACTCATGCTCATGTCATTATAAATCAGAGATCCATTCGTGAAGAGAGAACTGTAATTTGTGGGTAAACTATTCCAATAAGAGTTATATATTCCTTTAATATTATAAGCAGGCAATAGTTGCACTGCATTGCGATTACACTATGAATTATTAGTAATCCAAACACAATGCTCGACTTCCACTGACAGTGTCTTGGAGGTGAACTGCATCTTTTAGTGTCATGGCTATTCTATTAAAGCATTTTCATGGCACAGCCAAAGGTGAGTTTTAGTAAAGAGTTACAGTGTCAGAGCCGATGCATTAAGCAAATAGAATAGGCAATAAGTCAAGATAAATAAAAATGGCACGATAAAGGCAGAGGAATAAAACGAGGCGAAGGACAAAGATGAGGGCTTGTGTTATCTAACGCTGCAGTACAGTATCGTAAAAATAACAAATGGCGAGTGTCAGCTCGCCCAAATCTAAGAGGGAGAAAAAATATTTCATATGTCAGCTCCGTTCACCTTTTAATGGACTATTCTCAAGCAGCATGATTTTGACGAAGCACTGGGCTTTCCTCTACATCACTTGAGAGGTGCAGGTCAGCCTTTGTGAAATAGATCTGTCCTTGGTGGGGGGCTGAGAGGCACACAGCTGACCTCGCATGAAAGTACCACCGCTGTGGCCGTGACATAAAAGCAGCGCTTTGCATTGCACAGACAAAAGAGAGCATGATAAATGTGGCCTGCGTGAAAGAGTCCAGCACATCAGAAACATCTCTTCTGCACAGCTTCTATTAGCAATGGAGGGTGCGTTTGTTTAGATACCTGTCATGCAATTGTCTTTTTTTTTTAAAACACTACCTTTGTGTTTCGGGGCAGCGGGGTGGTATGGCGTAGTGGTGGATTCGGATCTCACATCACTGGCAATGCCCTGAAAGAACAAGAGTTTGGATAAACATAAGTCCAGCGTGCGCAGTTTACACACCTGCGAACATTTATAACGTCTCCAACGATTCATTATCCAGCACAGACAGAAGAAATGTTGGTTATTGATTTAATCCTAATTGAGTTAAATGAAAAGAACTCATTTGTCATGAGCAATCTAGAATATTTTCACAGATTGATGACACAAAAGGGAGAGAGAATGGAAAGGCACGATGGGGTGAGAGGCAACTGAAGAATGCGGGTGAGATTTCACTGCTACGACTGATTGTCCAAATGCCATAATTTTTATCAGCACCGAGGAGAGGAAATGTTAGGAGCGGCGTTCTTATTTTATCAGGGGTGCAGGACGAGGGCAACTTTCATTATTTTGAAGAGAGAGGAGTGAAAGGTGAGGACGGGCCCTGGCTTTGATTACCTGTCCCCTGCCTGTTTAAGAGAGGGGGCCACCAGGGGAAGGGCCCCAGTCACCGTTCAGCCATGAAGAGCCCCGCGGGTCAGGCCCGGGTCAGCCTGCCACTCACTAACACACGCTGTTGTGTGTTGACAATCTAACAGGTGGCATGAAATTACTGCTCTCCAAAGGCCAGACCTGAGTTTAAGTAAACTCATCTCTCACTGGCCGACCTTAAAAATACAAATATATTCACATAAAGGCCACCGCACAGACAGACAGAACGGGAAGAGCTGGAGAGAATACAGATGGCCTGTGTGCTTCTGGTAGGTCACAAGTGTTTTCTACCTCCTTTGTCTTCTTTCAAGGACCAAAAACACACTATATCATGATGTGTTGATATCTGATGCCTTTGTGAAAATATTGTGAAAATATCTGCTCTTCTGCAGGCAGGAATTCTATCAGCATTTAATCATTGAGGTGTCCTATTTTTATTTCATTCACTGAAAACACTCGGCTAGGGCTGAGGATGAATTATTCATATACCATTCAAAGGGTTGGGGTCGGTACCATTTTTTTGTTTTGAATCTTCTTCAGAAAGCTGATTTGCCGCTCAAGAAACATTTCTTATAATCATTGCTGGAAACAGTTGTGCTGCTTCATATTTTTGAGTGGCATTTATTTATAGATTATTTTGTTGAATAAAAGTATTAATATTAAGTGTTTTTTATATTAAGCAAAAAAATATATAAAGTTGACTGATATGAAATGTAAAGTGTCAAGCAATATTTATAATAGACAATGGATAAAAACATTCCAAAACACTATATGCAAGCTGTTAATAGTTGCCAAGCAACAGAAAATTGAGAAAATGTTTTCTTTTAAAATGTATTACTTTTTCCCCCCTGTCGTTATCACATGACTAATTATCATCCTAATTACACAAATCCAGTGGGGTACAGCTGCATCAGGCTTTCCAAGTACATCAGCAGTTTCCTTGTTACCATTTCAATCTCCTCTGGCCATTTGGCTTTAATATCCTAAAGCAGCGTTTTTAGTGTCAGCTTCAGTCCGCCCTGACTAATTTCCTCTGGACTTGACAGATCAGAGGCCTTCCCCACCAAACAGCCCTGTCCCGGCCACAAAGCCGCTCGTAATCCTGCTGCTTGTCTACAATTAATCTTCCCAGTTGCCACATTATTAACACCACCACCCACAGACAGGGGCCGGCTATGCCCCACCGGACACAGAGCACCACCCCCTCCGGCCCAGCGGCCAGGCACGTCAATCACATGCCGTGCGCAAAAGTCGCCTGCTGTCAACATCAGAGATACCCCCTCTCTCCTAACCATCCCACCCCTCCTGGGCCAAGTCCGCTGATCAAACACCCCCACCCTGGAAGAAGATTAATCAGAGCCCTCCCTCCACTTCCTCCCCTCCCATCCACTCCTCTCTTTCTCTTTATTCAATGAGCCATCCTTGAGATGAGAAAGAGGCCTGCCTCATAATGGGAATCCCGGCGGAAAAAAAAAAAAAGTTAAAGGAAAACTCAGTTTGAATGCCAGCTGTTATCTTGGAAAAAAAGGGAAGGCGGACAAGAGCCTTGCTTTGATCGGCATCCTTAAGATTTTAAACAAACATAATCACAAGCCAAGGGGTCACCCTTTGAATTCATTCAGTCTGGGAGCTTTGAGCACGCACAGGCAGCTAAGAGCTTCTCCTTTCACAAAGCATTTTGTTTTCAGTTGCTTTTAAAAGATATCAAATAAATGGCAACTTGTGTGCTCTGATCTGCCCGTTTATACTGATGGATAATTCAGTGGACCTAAAGTCATTTGGACAGTTAAAAATGTCTTAAAGTTATTGCATTTAATAAAATAAGTGCAACATGCAAAAAAAGAAAAAAAAGAAAAGAATATTATTATTATTATTATTATTATTATTATTATTATTATTATTATTATTATTATTATTATTATTATATCTACCTGCAATTGATATAAAAAATGAAACTACTAAGAATTCTATTAGAAACCTATTGTGAATTACTGAATGTTTTGTTATATCATTTCAAACAAGCTTTTTCTGTCCAACTTATTTGTTGGAAAGTGTTCTTGTGTGAACTATCTTGAAATCTCGAAATGATATCATTATATATTTTCTATTAACGAAATGTCATCCATAATTTTTTAAGTGTGGTTTAAGTCTCTAATGATTAGGCAGTATAAAAATATATTATGCTTAAACATTCAGTATGGGGAATATATTATACACACACACACACTTAAAATATAAATACATAAAAAATATATTTATATAAATACATAAAAGAAAAAAAACATTTGAGACTTCAATCCATTATGAGTCTCAACAGAAGGATGGACATGCAGTCTATAGTCTAGATGAAATTATCTTTAGATGCAGTTATGCAACTGAGCCATGAGGAAGAAAGCAAGAACCTTCACTCATCTAACTGCTCAGATGAATATCCATCAAGGCCAAAATCCAGCCGCCCTGATTCAGAAAAATATGAAGCACATGGTGCGGTAACTTTTGGAGGTCTTTGCGGAAGTGGCTGCAGCTAACCGTGCATCCTTCTGAGATTTAAAACAACATCCAGAGTCAATGCCGACACACATTCTCCAGTCTCAGCACTCGAGCTCTCATTCATTCTACCTTCCTTTCTTTTGTTTGTTGTTGTTCTTGCTTTCTTTCTCACCACCCACCCACTCACACACGCTCTCTCTGTCTCACACACACACACACTACTTCTTGCACTGGTCAGATGGGGGCGCTGCAGTGTCAGGTTTGCATAAGCCTCTCGTCTCAGCACACCGAGCTCTTGTTCTCCAGGCCCTGGGCATATGCTGCCTGCTCACATCATTATTGTCTTTATACACTGAGTAATCACTACACTTTATGATAATGCAGCAGAAATTTACAAGCTGGAGAAAGAAAAAAGTCTCTAATAATGGCATTAACAGAAAAAGCCACAGCAGCTATCAGCCCAATAGGGGCTCTGCACTCAAAGGGAGGACTGCTTGCTGAAAATGTCACAGTGAAATATGACTCGTCTCCTGGATTATACATCATACTCGTGCTCCCTCTTCCCTTCGCATGTCCTTTTTTCTTCCCGGCAAATAAATGACGAAAAATCCAGCCATTTGTGATTATCAGCTCCAAACAAATCTCCACCCCAGAGAGTGGGAAGAGGTGAACGGGTGGCTAAGATGCAGTTAACGCCATGATTTGGTTTCGAAGCGAACCCCCAAAGCTGGAGAGTTCCCTCGCCGAAACATCGAGAGGCTAGCGTGCCTAGCGCAACTCACAGAACATCTCATCCTCAGCAGGTCTGATCAGGGCTACAATCTAATTACCAGCACTGCAAAAGAGATATACACAGATAGAGTGAGACAGACAAAGGGAGAGAGAAAGAGAGGCAAAGATCAGTGTAAACACCAGTGCTTTTTATCTCCTTATATATCTGGACAAGTAGACAAAGTGCTAAAACGAAATAAATGTGGCCTGACAGCCACTTCAAAGAGTTCAGCCAGGGGCTTACTGCTACTTAAGGCACAGGAATGTTGTTGCTAAGCATCAGCCTACAACCTATCAGGCCCAACAGAAGGGTCTGCTTTCCCTTTAAGAGCGAGCGAGCGAGAGAAAGAGAGTGGAAATTCGACAGTAACGGGAGGCTTGGGATTCAAGGAGATTTTGTAGCTTAAAGCAATTGTTAGAAGAAACAAGCTTTCTGTTTTGTTTTCTCTTGACACCATTTCAGCTTTTTGTGCTTGCAAAAGACATGTAGTAAAATGTTTTTTGATATGTTTTCTCTCTGGGTCTGTAACGAGAGAGAGGGAAAAAAAATGTTTTCTGTGGGTATGAAACTTTCCTTGTCTTTCGTGCAAGACTTCTTTTTTTCTGATGAGCCGAAGATCAGAGGGAAAACAAACATCTTTGTGTATATTTAAGTCAATGTCGGTCTGATTTTCTGTTTGTACTTATTAAGCTCCTTTAATCGTGATATGCTTTGCATAAATCGTTATATATGTGGGTCAGACCTATAAATTATATTTGAAGCGCAGACTGCGATTATATGTGGTATAAATGTCGCGCTGAGAGCGGGAAAACGTTTGGGGTGCCAATCACTGAAGAAGCACTTTAATGCTTTTGACCTTCATAATTGTCTCTCAGATGTGTGGCAGTAATGTGTTTTAAATGGCTGTAGTGTGCATAAAACTGTATTAATTCTAACAACTAGGTAACGACTAGAAAGTGAAGGCTGGATGTAATGGAGCCTGCCCTCCAAGGGGTTTAAGAGTCTTTTCTGTGGTGTGAGCACAGTGTGAGCTGCATTGAGCAAGTATTTAATGATTTACCAGTTCTACTTCAATGCACTTGTGCTACATAAGTGTATCATATGATCAGTGATCACAAGTGAAACAGCTTTTGCCTCAAGCATAGTCCCAAATTCTCTCCCGAGACGAGACTTTATGTACAGCTCGGCTTTAAAAAGTAAAGGTTTAGGCACAACAGGAAGTTAATTACTTTTACTTTATCAAGATCGACTCGATGGAATGTACAAATGTACGTGGAAAAACGTTTAATGACGTTTACTCAAAACATCAGTCCAAAAAAAAAGTTTCTTTTCATGAGTCAATATTTTATTATTATAATATACTGGAGACATTTGTGAGCTGAATGCCTTGAAAGTTCCCCAACAAATATTACAAACATTAAAGAGGGGGGAAAACGTTTTACAAATTAAAAATAATTTTTTTTCAGAATAACAATATTTGAACAGTAAAGGCATATACCACACAAACAAATCAATCTTTCTATCCATCCATCCATCTGGAAAACATTGTAAACATGCACCATAAACACACACCATGTTCAGTTTGGTCTTAATAATTGCCACAAAGTTTGGTTTTACTTTTCTTAGTTTGTACTTAAACTAACAGAAAACATGAGCTTTGCTGTTATTTTGGTGTTGCTAATAATTTCCACTCTGTATTTATCAAATTTGTGTTGGAAATGAATCTCGAACTGTTGAGGAAAACTACAATTTTAAGTTAATCATGGTGAAGTTGGATATTCTGTATCTGTATCTATGCATAATAATGTCATAATAATGTCTTGAATATTCTGATTCTGATGTTTCTCTTTCTTTTGGGCATTATCGCCTGTGTAGACATATTTCATGATGGTAAGTTTAGTTTCCTTCATTGTAACAATTGCAGCATTGTTTTTAAACTTGTAGCCAAGCTATTACGTATTTGATATTTTTCACGTATGACTGAAATCACGCAAGAATTAAAAAGGTATTCTAAGCAGAAAAAATTCTGGTAGCCTACTAGTTCGGAGGTCCCTTTTGACCCGTTTTTAACTCAATAAAAATAACTGCTTAATTAATTAGGTATTTTAATTTAATTTCTGTATTGTAGTTTTTATAATTTTTATTTTATTAATCAAAATACAATGCCCACAATATAATATTTAGGGTTTGGCTGCCAAAACTCTGAACTTGTGCATGTTGAGGGGTGAGCTGAGAAACCTGCTAGTGTCTTCATCCATTTGCAATAAAACTTTATGCTATACCTCAGCTTAATTAAACAATTATATTGTATACATGGTTTAAAAAAAAATCGGTAAAAATATTGCACTAAAATGTGTGCTGAAGGAATAATTAAACTTTATTTAGGTTTTAATTATATCGGTCATGTTTGTGGTTTATCATCATACAGTCTGTTTAAATAAATATTCAGAAACACATGCAGTGCTACTATTTGTCTTTTTTTCTGTTTAACTTTTATTAAACTGCAGATCAAAATAGAATAGGCCTATACTCTAAATAAGGATGAATTATATTGGAACATCTCCAAAATAATTGTAAACACAGATGCACGTTTACTTAAGACATAACCGATTGTATTTATGGGATATTTTGATATAATTATGTGTCTGTTTGTCCATTTGAATGTGAACTGCAGAACTGAGTTCTATTTTGTTTGCTTGCAGCTGAATCTTTTGAAAGCACAATAAATGTGCATAGTAAAATCGAGAAGCAGAAGCGAAATGTAATTTTATAACAAGTAATTTGATTCCTGACCTTACACATTTGATCTGATTTCCGAAATTGGAATAGCGTTTTGATTCCCAACCCTCCTACTAAATTATTTTATTCTTGCATGCAAAAAGCCCTGTATGGTGACTATGGTGCGGTGTAAAATATTTTTTGAAACTTACTAGGTTTATCGTTTGTCTTTTTCCCCCCGATAATGTCTATAATCGTCTGTTACCTGACTATTGACTGACATAGCGATACTTACGAGACATTGTTGATATACGATAATATCATCATATTGTCCAGCCCTAATTTATATTTCTGTGTGTATTAGAATAATACATAATGTGTGTATGTACTAGGGATGCACAATAAATATCGCTCAATATTTAATACACATCTGGTCAGTAATGCCGTAATGAGTCGTTGTAGAGCACGTGTACAGATTTTCCACTGATTACAGAACCAGAATTACTGACTAGTTGCACATTAAATATCGGGTGATATTTATCGTGCATCCCTAGTATATACCTATAGACAGTTTCAACGGCAACAACATAAACAAACGTTACTGCGCATGAGCGCTTTAGTGGACCTAACTTAACTTCCGGTAGACTCCAAATAGAATCAATAACAACAGCCAAGTCCCTCTAGAGTAGATATTTTTTGATAACAAACAAAATGTTTGCTGCATGGATCAGGCGGACTTAATGAAAATGCAAATTCATTATTTGCCAACAGGAGATGTTTTAAAGCATAGACATAAAGCGCGAGAAATAGAGGTTTCCCCAGTAACAGTAAACGAAGCAGAGCTGGTACGCTCATACGCTGCTATCAGGCATATAACATGCACGTCTTCCTTCAGAAATACAGCGATATAAAAACATCTGTGCCTCGTTTTGATATTTAAACATAAATGTAAGGAATTATTATTTAACGTGCAGTACGTAAAGTTACTCAATTAAGCCTTTTTGAAAAAAGATCAGTTTTAAAATTGTTGCGAGTCTCCAAAAATAAATAAATGTATGGGAAACACATCCCACAGCACAACCACCTGAGCCCAACTTCAGGCTACTCATCACCTTGCCTTTAACTGCGTTTGTAGAAGGCACCGCAGCCAGACCGATATACACAACACAGACCGGAAGTTAACTTAGGTCCAGGCGCGTGCGCCCGATGAAACCGTCTATACACATATAATAAGATATTTTAAAATAAACAGTATATAATGTATAGAAATTATTATTATTATTATTATTTTTTTTTTGTTACAAAACTAATATTTCAGTTTGTAATTAATGGTAATGTCTAATGATTTTCTCCTGACTAAATAAAATGGTGATTAATTGCAAACAGCAGCTTTAATACATTTTTATTAACTATTAACTGAATCTAACTGTTTGTGGATTATGAATTATAGATGGATAAGCAGCCAGCAAATTAATTTAAATATGCCTTTAAATTCGCCATTTGTCAGCTGCTCTATATACTATTACTACTCAGTTCCCCATGTGTACCTCCTCTCTATATCTTTCCATTTCACAGACACTCTCTCTTAAAGGCATGACACACGGTGCCTCTTTATTTTGCGCTTAGGAGCTGTATCTAATGTCAGGGATGTTTTCAAGTATGTGAGATGTTAAATTATTGAGGATTCTGTGAGTAGGACTGTCAAACCGGGTTGTCTGGAATGTTTCCTACGCAATTAGACGCTCTGAGACGTTTGAAGAGTACCCACAAAGCAGACCTGCAGAAAGTGACATGTGAACTTAAAGGAAATTAGCTTTTTACATGAGTGAAATGTGAAGGTTACTTAGCAATACTTAAGCAGGAAGATCGACTGTGAAGCGAGTCTTTGACTCAGCCCTGATGTGAAGACAGCCATTTTCTTTACTTGCAGCGCGCCCCAGTCAGAGAAGATCACAGAGGGAGTGAAAACTAATTTTGACTTGGGGCATACAGGAGAAGAAAAACAAAAAAACAGATGTGTCTAAATAATGAGATCTCTTGATGTTTGCAGGAGAGATAAAGGTGGAGGTTGCCGACTAGTTTGCAAGCGCTATTTCAGCCTACGGCGTAAAGTAAAACAAATAAATGTTACAGCATGAAGATAATCGATTAGTTACGTGGGCAGCTTAATGATGCCATTGTGAAAACAAACGGTTTCAATAATATCCTGTGCACTGCTTTTTATAATTATTAATAAAATCCCACCATTTTACGAATCGCTCGACAACATACAACCAGCGAGCACAAGAACAAGACGTGTCGCTGCGGTTTTAAAGGCTGCGAGGGAAAGATAGCAGGAGGCCTCATTCTCCCAGCATCCTCCCCTCCCCGGGAGAAGGACTTATGAAGGTGAGCGCCTCCCTGACAGGCGCGAAAATAAAGGAGACAAACCCTGGATAAAAATTAAATAAAAAGTAGCTGTCTTAAACAGTAATTGCACTGCTTTGCTGAGCAGGCTTCCAGATATATAAAGTTGATTTACTATCAACTCACAACTACAAATCAGAAGGTCTGAGAAACACTTGTGCTATGAAATTGTTTAATCTCATCAAGTTCTGCTTTCACAGCAAGCTATAAATCACAAACTCTTTGTTATCATAGACCTCCATGAGCGCCTCTCAGGCAGGCAATGGATCGTGGGTATATATAATCTTGACTGCACAAACAGCGGGGTCGTCAGTGGCTGAAATACTTTCATATTAGCCGCGCCGCAGCTGCTGGAACACGAGGCGGTGATGGATATCTCATTTCCAACTCTCTGCATCTATTTCCAGCAAATTATTACTGCATAAATTTCTTGTCAACAGAAACGGCCAATTAATTAAGTTAAAAATGGACTCATGATCGCATCTACAAACCAAATAGAAGAGCAGGGGCAATTTTCCAGTAAGTGGATTTACCGGCGGGTCAGTTTAATGAATGATTTTAAACTTCGCCATAAAGTTCCAGACAGGCCAATATCTACACAGAAGCCTCGGCACAGGCCAGGTGCTGACAGATTTACATAAAGCCTATTTATGCGTGAGGCCCGCGGTTGATGGCTGAGGTAGAAATAAAGTTTATTAGGGCTCCGAGTACACGGCCAACCTCGCATTCTCCATCATCAGCAAAACGGGAGATAGCCGCGAAACACCTTGACTTTTCTTAAGAAAATATACACGTTTAACAAGCCATTGAGATGAATAATTCATACTTATTCACAGTGCATTTGTTTCTCTCTCTTTTTTTTTTTTTGCTCCGGTCATTAATCAGAGAGAGAATCCTGCAACAAAGATGAGGCTGGAGATTTATATGTATTTTAGCTTCTTTATAGATAAATCACGCCATGCAATTATGGTGGGAGAGGCCCAGCTGTGACCCCATGTCGAACTAATGACACAGAGAAATTTAAATCTTGTCTCCTCTCTCCTGACTTCACCCTAATCATAGTTAAAGAGAGATGCTGCTTCTATGGAGCAAGAGGAACATAAAAGCCAGCTGTAGGTTTTAGCATTGAAATCATGCTGCATCTGCGTGCCAAATAATCCGCTGAAATAACCATAGTCTTATCTAGCATAAACAACAACAAATTATACTTATACAATGGCAAAATTAAGAGTAGATTGAACATGCCATCACAACATTGTTTAAGCATGCAAAGTACAAAGCATAGCATAATGCAATGTTAGTGTCAAAAAAATATTTGCAGAGTTTAGCAAAATGTTAGCATACATGTAAATAAGCTTAAATATGTAAACCTGGTGAAATTAAAGGTTCAGGGTGCAAGGAATTAACAAAAGCAAAAAGGCTTCTAACACTAGCTCGCTCTATTCTTTTTCTATTCTATTCTATTCATTTTGATTTTCTTTATTCTATAAAAAATAAATATGTGCTACATGTACTGCTTTAAGCTAAAGGAGAATAGTTATAGCACTTGCATGTAATTGACATTTAGTCATTTAGCAGACACTTTTACCCAAAGGGACATACAAACGAGAACATAGCACTTTTGTTGATTTTGATTGCTTCCACCGTCCTCATTTGTAAGTCGCTTTGGATAAACCATACATACACACACACTACAATATACTGTAATAATTATTGTTTGCTACAGAATTGTGTAACTAGCTTAGCAACATGCTAATGCTCTATTGAAATCAACTGTGAGTGGAATCGCTCATTTACAAAGTTCTATTTCAGTTACCATGCTGTCCATAAGATAATCACCTACAGTATAGGCATGCAGACAGCAAGGCAGCACACTAGGTTTTGGAATGTACCCATAGTTCTCTCACTGGTTGAAATTGATATTTTTGTTGCTTTAAAAGGCCATGCTCTCTAATAACACTCAGGCCTCTCAATATCCAGGCCCGATTTATTATTTATTATCCCTGCAGTCTGTCCCCTGATTAAGGCGGCCCATCTTTGTTTTACTGGGCCCTGCCTTTAATCTGTCTCTCAGTGAGATAAATTAGCCAGTGTCGTGCCAGTTCTGCACTCTCTTTGCTTTACTCTGTTTATCTCTACCCATGACATGCCCGCGTCAAGAGCACACACATCTGTTTCAATGCACAAGACACCACTCTGGACAAAGTTAGCAATCCCTTTTTTCTTCTCTTCCACTGACTATTGTGTCAAACAATTCCCTCTCCTGACTGAAATGATAAACTCTGCTGTTAACGTATAAATAACACGCGTTCCTATCTTCCCAGATGCTCCGCTCTGGGTTTTAATGGCGAATGAGAGAGGCTTTCATAAACTAGGCGGAGGCCCAGTCTCAGACCTTTCCTGTGAATGTTTTCTGTTTTCCTCTTGGCCTCTACACTAGTGTTAAATCACAGGCTGCTGTCAAGGAGCACTAAGCTAGTATGCGTCACTGGGGAGTGCAGGAAGCACTGGGTATAATTCTGTCCATCAGTTTAATTTATTATATCGGTAGCTTTGTAATCATGTGCAATAAGTTATGGGGCCTGACACAAAGGAATTCGGTTTGAAGGCAAAAGTGTTTATCATGTTTAAAGGTCTGGTCAGGCCATATCTATTGTATTTACATGGGGAAGAGAATAAAGACAAGTGTTTTATTTTTCTATCTGGGCACTAACACAATGACTTTGTTGATATAGGGTGAAAGCAAATAAAAAGTGAAACCCTGGGTGTCTGTCTGAAGAGAAATGAATCTTTCAATGCTCATGAAAAAGATCTGAGATGGTCCCATGAAACCAGCATTTAAGTCTTAGTATTCAGAAGGGAAGAGCTGAGTAAGCTGTGCCACTTTTCCCCCAAGTTTCCAGTTACATTTCCTCATAAATGCATAATATTCTAATTTACACTTCAGGGCATCAGCAATCAACTGAAGTCTGAAGCAAGCATCTATATCATAATTATTGAAACTTTATATATAGTTTTTAAATCTTATAACTGAAATATAATAGGTTTAATTGTACTAAACAAATATGTTTTTCTATAATAAATAAACATATGTGATAATTACAAAAGAACATACAATTATAGAAAAGTATACAAAAAAAAAAAAATTAAACTAATTCTAAATATTAATAAATAGTTTTTTAATAAAATTTTCACATTACAGAATTGCAGAGTTTAGATGTGGCCTATTGTACCCAACTTTTAGTTTTGTGACTGTAGATTGACTTACAAGACTTTGTGTCTTTAATGTGAACATATCGTATGTGTGGTGCCATTCAAATGAGATCGCCGTAATTTTTTCAGGTTGCCAGGTTCCCTTACCAGTTGGTTTCTTGGCTAACACTGTCCGAGGCAATTAACAAAAGGTTTATATAGTGTAATAAAGTTGTTTAGAATGGGTAGCCACAATAACAAAAGACAGACCTTTTCCAACTGTTAAAAGGTCAGTAAAGATGAAGCAGTCTCTGAGGAAGAAGAAGAATCTAAAACTAACACTAGAGAAACTACAGTAACGCTAGCATGCTATTTACAGCTTGCCCTCTGTCTGGGTGGCCCAACTACATCAGTTATATTCATAATACGATAGGAAACTGATTTTTTTTTCTTCCCCAAACAGAAATGAAATACAAGACAGACCAGATTGTAACATTTCTAATTAGCCTATTAAATCACACATGTCCTTTAGGACTGTGGCCTCCTTTGTTGGTTTAAGTTAGCAGAGATAGAGGCTGATTTACAAGATGGGTGTCACTCTCTCGTCATGGGTACGACTCCGTTTAGCATAAAAGGAACACAGGGCTGCGAAACCCTAACAATGAGCCATATCTCTCTACAGCCCTCTCAAAGTGCCACATTTGCATATCAAGCCACCCGAGCTGATACGTAAACGTGTTCCTTCATCAGATGGCGCTGGGGACGAGAGCCATTCATCTGCCTGTTAGCGTCCTGCTTTAGTGCTTTACAAAAGCGCAGTGGGCTGAAAGAGACATCTTGTGTCATAGCCCATGAGAGATAATGATATCGTTATACCTCCCTGATCACACGCGCACCCGCGCACATAAAAATTCCTGTACACTTCAGTACGATAGCCCGAAGTTCTTCTGGTTTACATCTGAATAACTACTACTTTATCTGAGCACTTCAATTTGCAAGGCTTGCTGGAAGGCAGCTCCTCCTGATGTTAATTGTGGGGTACTTAAGCACTAAAAGATTAACATAAAACCCTTTGGAAACAAGCTAATAGTTGTATGATAATTTGTCCGTGGCCTTTGTCTGTCTATCACCACTTTGCCTCTAGCTGTAATTTTATCAAGGCACTGTAAAATACCATTTAAACAAGTTGACTTAATTAATAATAGGAATTGCATTATTAAATTGAGCTTCTCTGGAACCATTAACAAGTGAGGGAGTAAAACATAATTAAACTATTCTATTTTATTAACCTATTCATTATGCTGAGCAAATGATGACTCTCTGAAGAACCGTCTCAGACTAATGAGAAGAATGAGGGTCTGAACTGAAGCTGTGTTTGATTAGATCTCTTCTTCAGAGCAAGGGACAGAGAAAATAATGCAATCTAACAATCCCAGCAATCTAAAATGTCAATGTGACTGCACAAAATACTCAAAAATAAAAGTAACTTGATTTAACACTGTTTATAACTCTTAATCAAGAACCTACAAAGTGGTTCACCTTGACTTAAATGACCTCAGGATTAGACTGAAGAATGGTTTATATATATATAATTTTTAATAATTTTTAATAAATATAATTTTTTATATTTATAATTTTTTTTTAGGTGAGATAATCTAAAATACACCATACAGCAGTCCCTGAGATTATACAGAAAAAAAGTAATTGTGATTATTCAGATCATTCAGACAAAACAGCGTTATCTGAGTATCATTTATATATTTGGTCACACTTTATTTTAGGGTCCAATTCTCACTATTAACTAACCATTAACTATGACTTTCGCCTCAATTAACCCCTTATTTGCTGCTTATTAATAGTTTATAAGGTAGTTGATAAGTTTAGGGTATTGGGTAGGATTATGGATGTCATGCATTATATGTACTTTATAAGCACTAATAAACAGCCAATATGTTAATAATAGACATGCTAATAAGCAACTAGTTATTAGTGTGAATTGGACCCTATACTAAAGTGTTACCATGTATTTTCATAGCATGTAATTTATCATTTTGAATTATTTTTATATTTTGAACTTATTTTTATTTCACTTTTAGTTTTATTAATTATGGATACTTTGACATTTTTTTGCAATTCTTTTTATCATTTTTTTTTATTTCTATACAGTTCTAATTTAATATTTCAGTTTTAGTTTTAGTAAGTTTAGTAATTCAACTTATTACTTAATAATTCAACTTAACTTATTTCAGTTATTGGCAATTCAACATCTCATTTTCATTATCTAACATTTATTTTTTATTCCAGCTTAATTTCAATTATATATATATATATATATATATATATATATATATATATATATATATATATATAATGCACACCTGAGGTGTAATGGCCATTCTGCGAATAATTCATTCTGCGAATAATTTAATCGTCAATTATTCCTTACATAGCCAATATCAGGGTCTTCTGAAAGTCAGGGATCATGTCAAAGGAATGTAAAACGCAAAAATACAGTTCACTATCTGAATACACAGAATGGGAAATGCAGGATCCATGCGGGAAAAAAGTATTAGCTTATATCGCAATCCTTTGAGAAATGACTGTTTAAAATCACTGGCTGTCCCGCTGTCACTGTAAAAGATCAGACAGGGTGAAGTTATTTTGCCCATCAGACAAGCGTGGACACTTCCATCAAAGTGGACAAATTCACCCATGACTTCATCTGCAGAGCTGTCAGTATATCACTACGTCTCATTTGCGCAGAAGCTCTAGGCAAGCATCCAGACTGGCAAAGTCGGACATGCGAGATGGAGGCAAAAGAAACCGAGTGTTGTGCCACTCAATCACTGGAACCTCAAGCGGAGCTGCAGGAGCATTGCAGGTCACGGTCACAGTGAAGGTCAGCTGGGAATGGACCGTGTCCGTCGTGTCACGTCACTCCGGAGCAGGTGTGGCCGCCACATGAACGCTTCTGTCTTTGCCAAGTGCACTCAGATGTACCGAGCTCATGTGTTATTCACCAGGCTTGCTGCTGCAAACACTCAAAAGACTATTCATTTATCTGGGATACCTGAAGCGTGGCAAAATGATTAGTTCGCCGCCGTTGCAAGCAGTGAAAAAAATGATGCTAAACAATTTGTGTCAAATTTGGGCAGGAATTATTCTGTTCTTTTCAGGATGAGACAGGCCGTGTGCATAATGACGTTACCCTAATAGTGTGACAGCGGAGCTACAGGCCCATGACATTTGCTGGAGAAATGCATCACTAAGCAGTCGCTGGACTGTGATCTTCCTAGACCATAGAGCATCCAAACCACCACAATTAATCATCCAGAGGTAATGCTATACAGTCAGTGACAAATGGATGTATCCAATTATTCATTCATCCTTTTTAAATTGAGAAATGTATAACAACGTCAATCACGTTCGCATTATACAAAGTATAAAAAAGGGCTGAAAAAGCATCAAATATAGGCTAGCATGATTATCTGTGACCGATATAAATGAGTGTAAATAGAAAACTCAAAAACAATAATAAAAAAAGTGATGTTGACCAATAATGTCATTTAAATGTAAAATGTAAATAAATATACCACCATTCATAAGTTTGGTGTCGCTAAAGGTTTTTTTTTTTTTTTTTTTTTTTTTTTTAGAAGTTAATACATACATTCATCAAGGATACGTTAAAATGATCAAAGGTGACAGCAGACATTTATAATGTCACAAAAGACTTATAATGCTGTTCTTTTCTACATAATATTTATCAAAAATGTACCAATGTTTGCACAAAAATATTAAGCAGCACAACTTTCATAATCTATAATAAGAATAATACATGTTTTTGGAGCTTCAAATCATCATATTAGAATGAGTTTTGAAGGAAAATGTGACACTGAAGACTGGAGTAATGATGCTGAAAATTCAGCTTTGCTATTACAGGTAGAAATTACATTTAAAAAAATATTGAAATAGAAAATAGTTTATAGTTTAATTTATTAATATTATTAGCATTACTTCTAATATTATTAACTGTGTGTTTCGCAGCCTAGGTGACAATTAGAGACTTCTTTTAAAAACATTACAGATTTTACCAACCTCAAACTTTTGAACAGCAGTGTTATTGTTATATATAACCAAGTGAAACGAAGCATTTCTCAGTTTTTCCCCCATACTAGTTTAACATACTATTAGTAGATTATTCAGTTATTTTAGCTTACATTTTACACAAATTATACATGTTTGGTAACACTTCAGTATAGGGACCAATTTTCACTATTACCTAGTGGCTTATTAGCATGTCTATTATTAACATATTGCCTGTTTATTAGTACTTAAAAAGCACATATACTGCATGACTATATTCTACATCACTAATCCTATCCTGTACCTAAACTTAGCAACTCCCTTACTAATTATTGATAAAAGCCAAATTAGGAGTTTATTGAGGCAAATGTCATAATTAATTGTTTGTTAATAGCGGTATTGGACCTTAAAATAAAGTGTGACCAAGGTTTTTATTTAATTTTTTTATTTTTTTAAATGTAATTATTCTTCTGATACTCAACTACAGCAAAGGATGGACAAAATTGTTAATGAGACTGAATATGCTATGTAACCAATCACTCTTTTAAAACTGTGTGCAGCAGATGGTGAAAAACATACATTTGATTTTAACCCGAATACATGCTACTTTTGAATGCCTGTCAATGGAAAAACGTGTCCCTCATCAAAAAAAAAAAAAAAACAAAAACACCTGCACGTCAACTCTTCTGTGGCGGTCACAATTAAAGGCACGTGAAGGTATAAATGACTGAGGCTTGAGGGCTGAGCTCATATGCAGTCTCCTGATTACGGCTCGAGTGCTCAGATTGAAAACCTGATTCAGACAGTAGTGGAGTCAGCTCCCACTGCTCACCACTGAGGACTAATGAATTGGTTGTGGGCTTGACAGTCAAGGTGGATTACCTTGTATTTTTACCAGTGCTGAGTCTAGACGGTGACTGCATTTAGATAATGAATTATAGCATTACAAGCTGTGCGTGTTCGCTCCTGGAAATGAACTGGGCAGACGAAGACGAGACACGTCAGATTTACTGTAACCAGAGGATTTAGTAGGTCATAAAGTGTTCAATGCATTGGCCCAAAATAATTTGGATGGGTCTGCATAAAACTAGCATCGGAAACCAGTGTCGTTTACATAATTGATATACTATTGTAGTTGTTGTTAATATTTTGAATTAGATTTTATTTTCTTAATTTTAGGTAAAGTTTTAGTAATTTTGATGTACTTTTGCAATTTTTTATTATTATTTTCTTGTTTTAGTTATTGATAATAACCCAGTTGGAGACAGAACTTCTGATTGAAGTTTTTTGTTATTGTTATTGGCCAGAATAAGCGGATATGTTGTCCACATTTGCGTAAGGTCTTAAGTCTGGCTATGCAAAACTGTCACATACCCCTCTGTAATTTACTTTAGAGTGCATTAACACAGACCAGAGGCTGTGACACTGCACATGAAGATCTGAACACACAACCAACAGTCTACCTACAATAACAATAAGTAAATCTACAGCAAAAGGTTTATCTGCTAGCATGGCGGCTGTGTCTGTTCATGCTGGAGAGGGGTCCACAGTCCCATCACTGGCTTTTATCTGTCCCCCTGCAACATGACAGTTTGTAATATAAAAACATCTGGAGTTTCTTGTCAAGCACAAGCTTATCTGGCCCCAAACATTTCCCTGGACCAGACCTCACACTGACACGGCGAACTCTCTCTCTCTCCGCTCGAGTGTGGGGTCACGCTATTCGGTGGAATAAGCAACAGATTACAACTGTCAAACTCCACGGACAGTTCAGTAAAACAACATGACTTAACCATGATGGACAGCACCTGCTTGTCATTTGTCTCCACATTCTTCATCAGTGAAGCGTAATAGATGAAAACAAAGCTGGAAAGTATTGTCTTCCACATGGAGAAAAGACAAAACAGAAAAAGACAGAAGGGGACATCTGCGACCTGCGTTTTTGGTATTTCAACAACAGGTCTTTTTACAAAATTGTATTAAATATTTTATTTAAAAAAAATATATATGTATATATATATATATATATATATATATATATATATTAGGGGTGTAACGATACGCGTATTCGTATTGAACCGTTCGGTACGACGCTTTCGGTTCGGTACGCGGTACGCATTATGTATACCGAACGGTTCGTTGGAGTAATTAATTATATTTGAAAAAAATAAAAAAGAGAGAGAGAGAGAGAAATATAATGATATGCGTTCAACAAGGTAGCCCAATAACCCAAACAACGTAACAGGCAACGCCCCTGACACTCCCGAAGAAGAAAAAAACACCATCTTATATGTTTATGTTAGGCTACTCAGCAGGCGCTCGCTCACTCAGTACGCGCTGAAGGCTCGTTGCAAAATAGCCAATGCGTTTAACAGACTAGAAATGAGAAGATCCTCCAATAACCAACAGGTCTGGTGTTTGGGTGCACTTTGGATTCCCTTTAAGCTATAATGGTGATGGCAAGAGAGTGGTGGATAAAAAAACAACGGTATGTCGCATCTGCAACATGACAGGGTACACCAGCGGGAATAAAAAAAAAAAAAAAAAAAAAAAAACCAGCGGGAATATCTGGGATATATGCGTCAGTACTATCTGGGAAAAGACGAAAAAAAGGAGAAACATGCACGCAGCAAACTATCCCTGCAGCATTTAGACACTATAGCTTACAGGGAATCCAACCCAAACACCAGACCTGTTGGTTATTTTAGGATCTTATATTTCTGGTCTGTTAAAGGCATTCGACATTTTGCAACGAGCCTTCAGCGCGTGCTGAGTGAGCGAGCGCCTTAGGGGCCGTTCACATATCGTGCCTAAAAACGCATGGAAAACGCTAAGCGCGTCTTTCTCCTCCTTTGCAAAGCGCTCGGGCAGAAGCGCTCATGAGGCGTCTGTCTTTGCTAAGCAACAATGACGTGCTCTCTCCATGAGACGCGGAAATTTCAGCGAAGGATAAATGGATTTGCAGCTCTAAAAATCGCTTGCAGTAGCTCTGCTACTAAATTTATTTCAAAATTGCAATCCATATACAACTATGATCAGCTGATCCTTCATCTTGGCTGAGCTCTCAACGTTGTTACGGGAAAGGATGAAGCTGATTGGTTGGTTCTTGTCACATGACCCGCGGTGCGCTTGCGGCATTCTGAAAAGTTGAGATGTTTTTACATTTTGCTGTATCTAAAACGTATCGAACCGAACCGAACCGTGACATCAGTGTATCGTATCCAACCGAGCCGTGAATTTTGTGAACCGTTACACCCCTAATATATATATATATAATTATTATTTTTTTTTTACGAAAGAGGAATCAAAACTTTTGAAAATTTATACATAATTTATACTTAACATCATTGTTACTTAGGAGACAAAATTTTTATTAAAGTGCTTCAGAAGAAATAGAATTTATAAAAAATAAGAAAAAAAAAAAAATTTAATTGTGCATCATTTTGATTTTAAAATGGTTACATTTTAATAAATTACTATAAATAAATAAATAAAAAAGTATGAAAATATGATGTGCGCTTTCAGGTCAAAAAGGGATATAGTTGAAGAAACAGCCATTCATTTTTAGGCCAAACAACTTAGCGTTTAGGCATCATAATGTTGAATGGAAAAGTACCTGAAATGTGAGGAGAAGAAACAATAAGGAGACTTATAATAAAAGCAGATAATCCTCTCTGTGTTCCATCAGGTAGTATTACAGTTACCGGGGTGTCTATTGTCTTTGACGATGTCAGATGTCAAAACGCTAGCCATCAGGAAAGAACATCTAAGATTACGGCCTCTCTTTTTTCACCTCTTTTTGTTGTGCAGCTGCTGTTGCTGCTAGTGGCCTGGAGCCTGCAGAGACCGACCGGTGTGATTCCCCATGCAGGGATCAGGGCTGCTCACAGGGCCTGTGGCTCACTTCAAACACAGACCAGCAGGCCAAAAAACTCCCCCCGAGCACAAGCCTGCTGCTCATCCACATCTCTCTATCACCCTCCTCTTTCTCTCTGGGGACAAACAAGTGATGTATGTTCTGAGGAAACGTGAGAGAAATTTGTTTTGTGTGTGTGTGTGTGTGTGTGTGTGTGAGAGAGAGAGAGAGAGACAGCTGAGTGTTTATCTCTAAGCCGGCCTGTGGCAGGAAGCATACACTCCTTACAGCTGGAGGACACTTAACTCTTAAAACTGCACTGAACTGCATGGCTTCTCTTTATGATGATATTATGGAAATTAACAGCTTTACTTCCATACAAGGATGTAAAAATGTTCAATCAAAGTGAAAACCCTATATTGATCAAATAATATTGGGAGATAGGGAATCATAATTCCACTGATTCCACTAAATAAATCCACTGAACAGTATTAGGCTATGCTGACAGATGTGAAGTGCATTACTTTTTTAGTTTGTATAGTAACAAACTAACCAAATAAAGGTTCCAAAGAAGGTAACAAAGCAATAGAACCATTTCGGAACATTTCAGTGAACAGTTCTTCTTTTTTTTTCAGCATAAGGACCTTTTGTGCAATGTAAAGGTTCAATTAATTTTAACGGTTCTTCATGGAACTACTGATGCCAACAAAGAACTATTATTAGTGTGTGCAGTCATTCATTTTCAGTGACGTCTGGTGCTTTCATCTTTACATGGTTACTTTACTTTGTTATATTAATTCTAAAGGTGCCAGGAATCCATTTTCTTCTATGTGAACTCTTGTTTTTTTGTCTTTTATTTTTACTCTCTCCGACAATTAAAAACAGGGAGAGGTGACCACTGACCCCAGAGGGATTTCTAACCTGAATCAGGTTTAGGCAGGCAGAAATCTCTTCAGCATGCATGAAGATCAAGCTGCCTAGGCAGCTATGGGAGGTCTTGCCCGCAAATCCTTCTTTTCGGATCTCCTTACCCAGATGAAAGGGCAACGCCACTAAGGATTATACAACACAATTACGCATTCTCTGTTGTGCTGACAAAGAGAGGGAAATCGGCTTTCTTAAAGGCCGAATCTTTTCCAATTAAGCACATTTTCTGACATTCTGTAATGGCCAGGTTGATGCTCTTTAACACTGACACATCTAACCTCTATCTCACCCCACTACACACACGCACACCCGCCTACAGTGCCTTTGAAGTGTGTGCTTCCTGCTATAAACAGCTAAATTGTTTTTGTTGATGACTGAGAATTGCTCTGACAACTAACTTGCGATGATGAAAAATGGTCAATTTTCTCAAGAAGCCTGACAAGGATGACTTTCAGCGCTCAATTCAGAACAGCTAGTATCAAATTAGTAATCACTTCTTCCTTTCTTGTCATCCAGCTAACCTAAATGGCAACCACTTTATTTCACCTTCAATATGCAGAAGGGACAGGGTGTAAATAGTGTTTATGGAAGCTTTCATGGGTTGACTGAGAACCATCATGTTGGATAGCTTGTCCTCATGTGACAATCACAATAAGAGGATGACACTTCTGAACATCTTCACACTTCTCAACAAAAGGACACACTCTCTGCATTCTGACGATCCTTTAGAGCTACCAAGGGAACTCTAGAGGATTTTTTGTCAATATTTGTTCTAAAGTAGACAAAAAAGATGGCAAGAGGGTCCCCATCTAGGTGAAGTGTAAGTATCAGCTTCAAATAGCAAACTCACTGCTGATACAAACTAACTCACTGATGCACTGAATTAAAAATAATAATAATAATAAAAAAACCTAAGCGTTAGTGGAAATTGTTGCCTTAGTGCTGAACCATAGTACTGAGAATTCCATTTCAATTCAACATTTCAGTTTGATTTGAATGAATTTGATATTGAAAAATGGACTACATTTTGGAATAGAAAGTGCAATTGCAGTGCACAATAACAAAATAAACTAGTAATGAACTAGAAAAGCAAAGTCTGTCAAGAACTTTGAATGTTGGTTTAAAGCCTTGTTTGAAATATCTGAGAAAATTTTTTTAAAGGATTAGTTCACTTCCAGATTAAAATATTCCTGATAATTTATGCACCTCCATGTCATCTAAAATGTTCATGTCTTTCTTTCTACAATCGAAAAGAAATTAAGGTTTTTAAGGAAAACATTCCAGGATTTTTTTTCCATATAGTGGACTTCAATGGGAGCCAACGGGTTGAAGGTCCATATTAAAGTTTCAGTGCATCTTCAAATGGCTCTACATGATCCCAGAGAAGGACTAAGAGTGTTATCTAGTGAAACGATTTATAAAATTTGGACCTTAAATGTATTAGGTCCAATTGAAGTCCAAAAATATATACATATGTGTGTGACAAAACCAGTCTTAAGTTGCTGGGGTATATTTTTTTAGCAATATCCAAATAAAAATAATAATAATACACATTGTATGGGTCAAAAATTATCTATTTTTCTTTTATGCCAAAAAATCATTAGGATATTAAGCAAAGATCATGTTCCATGAAGATATTTTGTAAATTTCCTACTGCAAATACATCAAAACTTAATTTCTGATCAGTAATCTGTATTGCTAAGAATTCATTTGGACAACTTAGATTTTTTTTTTTCACCCTCAGATTCCAGGTTTTCAAATAGTTTTATCTTGGCCAAATATTGTCAGATCCTAATAAACCATACATCAATGGAAAGCTTATTTATTCAGCTTTCATATTTATACTTAAGACTGGTTTTGTGGTCCAGGGTCACAGATAGACAGACAGGTCAGGATTCTGCATATTTAGAGAAAAATCCTGGAATCTTATTTTCAAAAACCTTAATTTCTTTTCGACTGAAGAAAGAAAGACATGAACATCTTGGATGACATAATTACCAGGACATTTTTATTCTGTAAGCAAACTAATTCTTCTAGGTCTTAAAGTTTGAATGTTAAAACAGACAGAAAACTGAATAACAAAAAAACAAGGGGAAAAAAACTATACATTGAACAACAAAGATTGATGGATAGCCAGACAGACATTGGATGGATTGACAGATGGATGGACAGATGGACAGTTGGATGGATTGACAGATAAATGAATGGATGGAATGATGGATGGAAGGAGGAATGGATAGATTAGAATAAGGTTTGGAATTAGCTGCATTCAGTCAGCAGTCTGGCTACAAGAGGCAAGGCTCCTTCTTCATTAAGGCTCCTGATGTCCTTGAGTGAAAGATAACCTCAGGATCTGCTTCAAAGATGTGGTCAGCTGAATTCATCCAGAGCACAAAAGAGCTGTGAGAGCATCCATCATTCACACATGTCTTCACCACAAGCACAGGTTTATATTGAGGACAGCTAGTGGAAAGTGACAGCTGTCAGTTAGAAGAGCCTCAGGGCACAACCAGGAGAGGGCATGCAGGGAAGACACACTCACCTTCAACATCCCTGTGAGGAACAACTATAGCAGTATATATATACTCAATTTCATCAATGATAATATTAGATCTGCAACACAATGGTTGTGGCATTACACGTCGTCTCGAGTGTTTCAGAACATCTCTCAAACCATGTTTCAATCTGTGCGTAGATTTGACAAGATACTGAAGTCTTCAATCAAACATCAGAGATTTCAGTATGCAATACTCAAACATCTGTCATTAAAAACCTACAAAAGCAATTTATCTAAACCATACATCCACATTCATTTCAAAGCTCTGTACTCTTACTCATCAGAAGTCTCATTTATGTCTAGTCTTTCTTCTCTAAATGAATTTTTGGAGAAAATCTCATACAAAGTGTATAAAAGGAACTCCATTGAGCTATGAAAGAGCAATACAATTTTCCTCCAGGCACTTCTGTCTCTCCAGTTGTTTTCAGTTAACCTTTATTTCCCCATCAAAAATAAAGCCCCGAAATGAAATCAATAAATAATCACTGATAACCTGAAAGAGCTCACCGAGAAAGGACATGTACTGTAGCAGTGCAGTCATGTTCACAGGTTTGCAACTGCAAAAACCAAATGGGCCAGTATAATGGAGCCTTCTCTTTCTGTCTCCACCCTAAACAAGCCGTCTGTTTCCTGGCTGAGTCAGATGAGATGCATTCATCAGCAGACTGTGTTACTCGACTCGAGGTTTCATTATCTTGTCCGCCGGTGTTCGAGCTAGACCTGTGGAATTCCCAGGGATGAGCACTGGCCTCTTACTCTAATCAGAGCTCACAAGAGCCTTTTGATCCGCTGCTTCCTTCTCTACTGCACACTTCATCACCTTTATTTTCCGCCATAATTGCATGTGAAAGATCCTCCTTTGATAAAGCCTTCATGCCAAATCACTATCTGAGAAGAGTGTCGAAAAGTGTCATGTGCACCGTCTGCTCGGAGAAAAGGGACGCCCGAGCACCTGCGGAAGACAAACATTTCTCACAGACATGACGTACTGTATCTATCATCTCTGTGCAGGATATGAGCTGCTCTGTCAACTTAATGTTGAGGAGGAAGAGAGACATCGAGAAGGGGGGAACGACAGCAGGACAGACCGCAGACAGCAGACTCGCTTTGCATGGCAGGCAGACAGACTAGACAAGTCCCATGACTCTGACCTACGCTCATGTAAAACTGATCAAAATCTCTGAAAACAACAAGGAAAAGAGTAGCAACAAAAGAATATGGAGCTATGATAGCAATACTTTGGAGGAATACCTTTTTTTTCTTTCATGCACAACAACAACACCATGCCATTTACTATCATAGCTTCAATATCGTGTACTTCTGAAAAACTGTACTATTTGAAACCTACCAAAGTTCTTAGCTTGAAAGGTGTTTGTTAACATAAAATGTTGTGCCATATTTGTTTAAATGCCAATTTCTTTAATATAAGTAAGGATTGAATATTAAATGCAAAACAATTAAAGTTTTATTTAGCAGTGATGCACTAAACTAATCAAAAGCAACAGTTAGTTTTAATTGTTACAAAATATTTCAAATAAATGCTGCTCCTCAAATATTACCATCTGACACAATCACCACATTTTCGTAAAGGCCGATCATGTGAAGAAATCTAGCTCTTGGTGTTTATTCAAACAGCTCGAATAACAACCGTGACAACAATGTCTATCAGACGTGGCCCAAATCTATAAAAAAAAAAAATGGCTATGCTGCTAGTCTGTCACCACGTCCTACTAGAGACGAAACACGAACGCAGAATAAATATTCCCTCAATGTGAAGTCGTCGCCCACATCCGGCTCTCATTCCGGAATGTGCCAGAACCGCTGCAAGATAAATGAACGCTGGAGAACTGAAGGGAAACAGATCCCCTATCTGGCATGGCACTATTTACTGACATTAAGAATGATAATATCCATCAACAGGCTGTCAAGCCCCAAGTGGGCTGTGGGAAGAACAAAGGCTTCGACTATCATCCTTTTCAGATGCTGACAAGGAGATGTTGATGTACCTGCCATTCAGGTGCAAATAATGTCATCACCCGCATTGGGATCAGAGCTTTTAACTGCACCGCGGCGATGAGTAACCTGTGCCTTGGGCCTCCTCCCCATGGCAGAAACCAGCTAATGAGCTAGCCATCAACATCCAATTAAATGACTACAGAAAAAGTAAAAGCTGGGGTGGGTGGGGGGATCAGATCAACATATGTCCATTCCACTCTACAGCGTGTGAAATACAGCTGTGAGTTAACAGTTTGGCTGCTAACAGAGACAAAACACAACACGAGGCAATTTCAGGAGGCATCTGTATAATTACAGTTGGCCATCTTTCAAGCCACCCTCCTCTCAGGAGAGAGATGTGTGACAATATATGACAAGAAAGCAAACACGCTTCCCCAGCAGAATAATAGAAGGCATCAGCAGTGTACCAGACACACCTGTCTGGCTCTGAAAACAATGCCACGCTGCCTATTTATTAGGTGCCAGAAAAGTTTATGTTTGTTCTGTGACAGTGACAGCAACTTGATCCCTTTCATTATTTGGGGATCTCAAGCTTGAGAGAGGGGAGGAGAGAAAAAAGTCTGACTCTCAATTTATAGATATATATATATTATTTTTTACCAGCTCACAGTGAGTCCTCTTTCTTCCTGATAGCTGTCTGCCATGGTGTCAAAAGACAAATAACAAAGACTGTCATCCAGCGGAGGAGAGATCCTGCTCACGTTCCCTGGTAATCTTCCACTCATTGGTCCACTCCGCTTCTTAAAACCATCAGGACACAGTGACCGCTATTCCGGCGTTTACCTGCGCCACCAACATCATGGTTTTTGATAAGTCATTGTAGTTTGATTGACAGTCATTGTGCTGTCTAAATGATGTTGTGAATTTATTGTGACACTATTGGCAGCTCAAGAGAGGATGACACCGTTCTCGCTCAAATGCGTCACCGTCTATACAATAGAGCGAAATTGCGACTGTCAGACGAATCAAGCGCTAATTGCAGCAATGCATCTATTTTGAGACGTAGTCCATTTACATTTCTAAACTAACTCGCTCTTACTTTCACCTGTCAAACAATAAACAAGCCCCACAATTCTTGCTATCATCAAGCTCAAATGAAACGTAATGCCATCTACCATCTACCTCGGAGTGCGGCGGCATCTGTTTGCTCGCTAGATCGCAGACAGCTGAGAAAGACAAAAAGAGGAAGCTGTTTGCGGGGATGTTCGGAGGGAAAAAATGGGTCAGGTTGCTCGCTGCTGTTTTGTGGCCTTCCCCTCTCTCTACCTGTCAGTCTGCGTGGCTGACAGAACGGCGCTGACTGTCATTTTAACAGTTAATAATTAGGCCTCCTCTCGGCACCAAACGGGGTGCCACGATGACAAAAGCCAATGGTGCGGCGGCTCCCGCTTTATAAATAGTCTGAAGGGATGATTAATGAGGGTGGCTGGCGAGCTAAAGCAGCAATCTGAGCCCAGACAATGGCCGCCCGCACAGCTGCCGAAAAAACAAGACAAGCTCTGTCCGGGGATATAATTGAGGAAAGTGGCAAAACATTGCGAGTAAATAAATAAATAAATGTTAACCGACAGCTTATGAAGACTTTATTTAACCCCTCACTGCTTTGCAAGCTCCTCATTAACATTTTGACACGCTCGGCTGAGAGCGGGGGTCAGGCTCGCCTTCAGACGGGCTGATGCGCCGCGAGAGGAAAACATTCTTCGGTGACGTTCTGCTGAGAGGTGTGAGAACAGAAAGAGAGGAAAAGAAAAAAAAATAACAAACTGGGGGCCAAAAGAGAAACCCACGTCACTGCGGCGAATAGTTTGGAGTTTTCCTCTGAGAGCCGTGCCAAACATTGACTTGCTTTTTGAGTGATTTTGTGGGTAAACAAAGACAGACTGAGCCTGCAGTAAATGCCCCGGCAGGGGGCCCTCGATGGGACTGTTAGTGCCAGATTCAGATCATGGGAAGGGCTTCGAATGAGCTCTTAAAGGCACAGCTAACACTAAAATGAAAATTCTGCCATCATTTATGTATGCCGATGTGCTTTCAGTCCTGTATGGCTTTAATTCTTCTGTGAATATTCATACAGAAAAATTTGAAAAAATTTACTTTCTACATAGGGACAAGGCCTTTCAAGTGTAAAAAGGATGAAAAACACACCAAAGGTATCAGAAAATTTGTCCGTAAGGTAAAACTGTAGACTGTAGGTCTTTATCTTGAACTTTATTGTTCAGATATAGACTGACAGATATAGACAGATAATAATAATACCAGATTTTTCTCTCCATCAAATCAACTTCAGTGGTATAACCAACATGCAGTCCATTTTGTTATGTGACAAGGAAATTATTTCATGGAGAAGACCCCTGTATACACTATATATATTATTTTACCGTTTTACATTATGGCATGCAAAGGTCATTTAATTTTGGCAAAATGGAATAACCTCAATGAAACTTCATGATCTTTCTTTTCCCTTGGAAAATAAGTTGCAACATTTCTTACAAAAGGAAAATGTGTAGGCACAGTTAAATCTCTGGTTTGGTTTTATTCCATGACTTATAGACATGTCCACACAGAATCTGTGCCCTGAACTGTGCAGATTTCAATCCAATTGGAACTAAACTGGAAGTGAAAAATTCACAGCGCTTTATACATATGTTGCTAATACTCCCAGCAACCAACAAGATATTCTCAGTTCTGTTTACCATTTCCAAATTCCTTCTGCAGACCAAAACCAGCACAGAAAATGCACCAAAAGCCCCACGATTCTGTCTGCTTCTACTTCTGGGCCAAGATCACGGCTGCAGCTTCCATTGAAGTTGATATCGTCATACATTCCAGCTCGTTCTCTGACAGCTCTTGGTCACTGGGCCGAGCTGAAAGCTGAAGGCACAGGCTATCTGCTTCTAATGATAGGGAATGCTTTGATCGCCTCTGCCACCAGCTTGCATGTTCGGCTCTTAAGTACGCACATCACACATCAGATGAGTGGCTGTGCTGCCTCCGTCCTCTTTAATGTTTCCTTTTTGTCCCTTTTAAATGTACATGCATTGAAAATGTGACAAATCAATCACAGCACCTCCAAACAACAAAACATCTGTTTTCCGAAATCTTTTGTGTCTGCATTCGCAAACTGCGCGCCGTCTGACCGACCGGCTAACAATTATCCGAAATATTTTCATGTGCTCTCTCGCTCCTCGTTCCCGCCATGTTTCCATTTGATCTGCTTTTTACTTAGCCTCCACTTTTCTCCTCGCCCGCCCGCCCGCCCGCTCGTTCTCTCTTTTCCCGCTCCCTCTTGCTCAGACATCAACGGTTCTCCTTTTAATGTCACTGACAGGGGGTAATTTGCACCCATATATGTTTTCTCTCCAATTACACCATGGCAGCAGTGTGCTGCCAAACATCTCAGTGCTGTGCTGATGGTCACCTCTTTGAGGAGTCCTTCTTGCCTCTCTGCACTATATTTTTCCTCTTTTTAGATTCTCCCAGAGAGGACTCTGTCATTTGGCTGTCCTTGGTCCAAAGTGTTATTTAACACCTGACAACAAAAGCAGCCGCCGCCTCTGCAGTAACATCATTTTGGAATTATTTCCTGTGGGGGCTAGTCTTAAATTGGTCCTGTAGTCTTGAGGACAAGCCTATATGGCACAATGACTTTCTCATAAATGTGGCACAAAATTAAATGTTAACACATTCAGACAACTACTAACTAATTGCAGAATTATATTTAACTCCAATGACACAAAAGCTTGTTTCCTTAGATCTTGCTTTCAAACGCCTACTGTCGTGAATTAAGACCATTTCTGTAAACTAATCATTTTTTTGCAGTAACTCTTAGATGAAAATGGAAAATATGCAATAAAACCATACACATAACCATAAGCGGTGTTATCAGGACAAGTGAATTATCACAAAATGTCATTTTTATTGTGGTTATTTGTTATATGATGGCTAAATGTCTCATTTGTTTTATAACACATTGTTAATTAGTTTTTTTTTACTGAATGATGGATTTATTTTTGCAGCTAAACAAACCAACACTTGCAAATAATAACTGAGACTATACCACCAGCTTCCCTCATGTTATATGAAAAATATAATTCGGTGAATAATAAAAGGAACAAATTGCATGGCCATAGCTGGAAGCAGCATCTGAGATGTTACGCTTCTTTGCAGAGGATAATCATCAAGTGAAAGAATAAAAAACTCAATCAACTGAGCAGAAGGTGCCAGCAATACGCTTTTTGATATGTCTGTCACCTATTTGTGTGTGAACATTCCCAATGTGTTCGGCATGTCAAAATTATTAACAACTTCACTGCTCCACAGTGGAAAAAGTATCTGTCTTTGAACAATGTCTGCGTTCCCAAATATCTGGATACCTTAAAATATGGGATAACTTCATGTAAAAAAAAAAAGTAAAATAAAAAAAGGTGCGTGTTAATTAGCAACTAAAGAGCTAAAACTCAATTGTGTCAATCTATTATTTCAGCACTATATAAACAGATGTATTAATGTGAAACATTATGCATTATTTACACCAAAGAACTCATCATGTAAATCAGGAGGCAGAAGAAACTAAGTCTGTCAATCAATATTAACACATTCACATTGTTTTTCCCACAAAAAGCCAAAAATAACTCCATTACTGAAAAGGATCTTTCACAGTTGGCATTAATGTGTCTCAAAACCTCTATGATCTAATAATATCATCTATTTGATAGTGAGACGGGTTAAATGAGTTTCTCGGTTGAGCGTGTAGTTCATGAGAACATCAAGCATGCATTACGAGCAGGTCTCAAACAATATTTCTCAGACACACATTTTCTGAGGACTGCTGGAGTCTCTTTAAAATTTAATGCAATACACAATGCGCTATCTTCCTAAAACTTCATAATTAGCCTAATTTACTCGATTCTACATTCTCGCTCAGAGCTATTATGTTGATCAAAGGCAAAGTAAAGTGATGTCAAGGGACTGGTGCCTCCAATATCCAAGATACAAAACTACTGAATCAATAGAGCAAAACAGACAGCATTGCTAAGTATAGCTTTAAGCAAACCTTAGCGCCAAATACAAAAACTTCAATTGGACCCATTGATATCGGCATGAAAAATGCATGATTTCAGGAAAGTTCTTTTATCTATGACAAAAGATCAATAGCGGGAAGGGGTTATGAAATCAAAGCTGTTTTGCTAGTCACGCTACAAAAAAAAATAACACGTGGAGCACAATATTGAAGAAGAAAGGGTTTGAACGAGCATAAATAAGCAAAGAAGTGAAGAATGATTACAGCTGAGTGTTTTAAACTTTCTAATTCAGCTATGCTGTTAGTCAGTAAACAAGACAGGGGATGTCAAGTCCGTTTAAAGCTCATCTGACATGACATTCAACCTCGGACAATTAATAATGATCGCTTCAGAGAAGTTCTGTTGAGCAGAATTCATTTCATTAGATCAGGTCAACTGTGTTGTACCTATGTGCAAATGTGTTTGGCATCATTTACAGTGTGACTATTTTTATGTATCTCCTGCAAACAAGCACACAATGTGTTTGAAGGGTGCCTGGCTGCGATGTCTACTGGAGCGTCACTCATCTGTCATCAGAATTAAAATAACAAGTTACGGATGAGTGATCTGACAATAAGACTGACAAACTAGAGAAAACAAGTGTTGAAAAGATGACGGGACACATCATTGGAGACACAATTTGCACTTCAGCTTTTCGGTTTAATTTTGACTAGGTGTACTGATTCTTAAAGGTTTGTGAATAGAAGAAAATTAAATAGATGCATTGTTACAGACAAAGGATGATAAATAAGGCATCCATTATATGACATCAGAAGGCCAACGGAGAAAGTACTTTTCTTTCAGATTTCACTTGTCTTGCAGGCACAAAAGGGAAAAATAGCAAAAATGTTTAAAATATTACTTTTAATTATTTAAATCAGGCAAATTTATATTAACATTGCAAAAGTTCTACTGTATTCTAAATTAAAACCAGGCATTTAATATTAATACTTTTATTTTACAGAACAATAGTACAATTACAATTATTTTTGTGACTGCCTTTGTTTTCAAACATGAAAACATTAAGGTTTTATTTTGGTGGAAAATCTATTAATGACAGCAGACTTGTAGTGTTTTTATTTAAAGAAGTCTCTTATGCTCAAAAAGGCTGCGTTTATTTGATCAAAAATATGAAAAAAAACTAGTCTTGCAAAATGTTAATGGTTTCTATTTTGATATAGTATAAAATATAATTTATTTCTGTGATGCAAAGCTGAATTTCCAACAGCCATTGCTACATATAAATGATTTCTGAAGGATGTGACACTGAAGACTAGAGTAATGATGCTGAAAATTCAGCTTTGTATCACAGTAATAAAGTTAGATTTATTTTAAAATGTAATTTTATTATTTTACATCAAATAATGTTACACAATATAAAATGTTTCCTGTATTTTTGTATATATATATATATATATATATATATATATATATATATATATATATATATATATAATTCATTGTGTATGTAGGCTATATAATGCATCTTGCAACCATTCATTTCCATTTTTGTGCTTAAAGATTAAATACCTCTACATTATACACTACATTACGTTTGACCGGAAGGAACCCTCAACAGAAGGGTTCTCAACAGCATGTCTTTTTCATTTGAAGATACTGAGAGGCATAATTTTGTGGTAACATCCACTCCAACATGTCCAAAGCTGGTTTTGGATGAAAACTGTGGCAACCGCTGTCAGTCGAGAATGACTTGTCCAGCACAGAAAGCAGAGACATACGGAGAGTATGCACAGGGCCTGGACACTTAGGGCCCGATGAGGGAGAGGGCAGATAGCAATCAAAGTTCTTTAGATTCGTGTGCCGTGCATACTAGAAGCCTAAACAAGGCTTGTGTTTTCATTTCCATACGCCATGCTCCGTCTTTTCTTCTGACAGAGATAAGATGTATAAATTATGAGCAGCTGACAAAGTCGACTCCAGCGCCCGAGGCTGCTCATCAATCATGTCCTGTGTGTCAGCAGGTAAGTGATGTGGCCCCCGGAGGCACAGCCCATTCTTAGGTGGAGGGGGAGAGAATTGGTGGGTGAGAGACAGGAAGAGAGAGAGAAAGCAAGAAGAGTGCTTGTCAGAGCCCCAGCTCCATCGACAGCTGATCCGTATTTAGCAGACTCTTTAAAAGAACAACAGCAAAAACAGCCACGGCAGCCATGACTTAAAACACAGCTTCTTAACCTTGGGGTTTCACTGTATTTATTGGTATACGAAAAAAAAGAAAAAATAAAAAATTGAAAATGCACTGTAAGTCTATAATGGATAAAAGCATCTGGAAAATGCGTAAATGTAAATGGTATAGATTTAACATTTGAGCATAATTTTTACCTGCATCTTAAATATGCAATTTATCTTGTATGCAAAATAAATTTTAAAAAGCTACAGATCTGTACTTATGTTCCTCTCTGGAACATGTAAGAAATTATGTTCAAGAACGTTTGGTGACACTTTAGCATAGAGACCCAGTTGCTTATTAGGCTGTTTATTTGCACTTACAATAAAATATTCTGCATGATCATATTCTACATCCTTAATACTACCCAAACTTAATAGCTACCTTACTAACTAATCCTAACTATTCTAGTTTATTGAGGCTAAGGCTGTACTTAATAGTTGGTTGATAGTGAAAACTGGCCCTAAAATAAAGTACGACCAAACATTTTTTAACTAAAAATGACATACATATAACAAAAAAACCTATATAGACATAACAGGAAAGAAATACTAAAATGTAAAAAATAAAATAAATAGATTAGTAAAACCTATCAAAAATTATATTATATCTATAAACCTATAATAGTATCTAAATAACACTGATGGAGCATGAGGATAATAATGTTGAGAATTCTTGATTTGAAGAGTTATTTCAATGTTCCACAGAGTGTGCACTACGCTGATGTGGCCTGATAAGATCCCTTAACTGTGAGTTAAGTAAACCAAGAGTCTGCTCTCCAGAAAGGCCACCGCAGGACCACCCAGTATCTGTGAGGGTGGAGAGCAGACTCTTCCTGAAGACACTTATGTTGTCATGGATATATATGTGATGAAGCACCACGATAAGTCTCTGAGACTGCTGGTTGAAACCAAAGCCTGCTAATGAATGTGTAAACAACACCGCTGAGCAAAACAAGAGCTACAGCGCATGTTCGCACCTACGGCAAAGCCAAGCAGACAAGCCTCTTCAAATCACAGTAATAAGCGCTGATTTAAACCACGGTCCACCACGCCGGTGAACGCCACATTTAACAAATGTTAAACGACTCATCCCATGAAGAATGTCTTCCCTGTTTGACAAAATGGCATTCATGTAGAGCAGGAGAAAGGGCAGGATCAAATTTCATGCAGAACGCTGAGCGCCGTGAGATAAAGGAAATGAGACAGCTCTCAGGGGGAAATGACAGGTAAAACACAGATGTTTACACAGCACCGTGCTAGAGAATACGCTTGGTTATTTCATCCTTATCTGGCTCTGCCGGGCATGGAGCATAATCTGTGAGAGTGGATATAGCAGCGGCTGTGGCCTCTTCGGCTGCGTGGGTGAGTATAGATCAGAGACGCAGCGTGGCGGCACACATATACCTGCAGCAGCGTGGCCTCGTTGTGACATGCGCTGCGGAAATTCAGTGAGGACACAATCCGTGCTGCTCGGGCCTGCGGGCAGCGTTAAACAAACAGAGCTTGAGAGGGGGTGACATCGCACCACCAAAACACACAACAGAGATGCCCTAAACACGCTTCTCATGGTGTATAGCCCTGAGGGGACAACATGCATTAGAGTAAATATATAACAACGACCAGGATGCTGATGATCAGGATGGTCAACACAGCTAAAATACATATCATAATAAGATTTATGATGCTAATACCTGTTCAAAGGCTGGTCTATATGCCACTGCATAACACTCAGTTCATAATGTTCAAATTGTGTTTTTATTTGTAATTTTTTTTTTTTTTTGTGAGAATTATAAGGATTAATAAACTCATATTTAATAATTAAACTAATATTTAACAAAAACATACTATTAAAAGTTTTAGATGACTTAAAGCATCTAAAATTTAAAATTACATTAATATGTGTTTACTGTTGAAGTGATTATTCTTTTTTTTTTGTTTCAAAAAGGTACTTTTATAACAATATTAATACTATTTGATATAATATTTAACAAATATTATACAATTTAATATAACTGTATTCTACTAATATGTTTTAAAATGAATCATGACTCCAGTCTTCAATGTCACATGATCCTTCAGAAAATAATTCTAATATTATTATTCTAATATGCTGACAAGGTGCTCAAGATCAATGCTGAAAACAGTTGTGGTGCATATATATATACATATATTTTATAGCCATTTTAGGGCCAGATTATCGAATAGAAAATGTGAAGGAGGCCAAGGGGTTGGGTGCCATCTGGATCTCTTTCTGGGGGGGATATAAAATTAGAACTTAAATTGAAATCTAAAATGTATATTGTCAATTTCACATTGAACCTCCAAATTAATGTCGAAACATCATAAAGATTGTATATTTTAAATGTTTTTAATAGTATCTTTTTACTAAGTAACCTATTAATGAATTATTGATACCAATACTGTTACTGGTGATTAAATGCATTTTTAATTAATTTTACCTAGACTATTAATTATAGCCATTCAACTTTACAGCAGAATAAAAAGCCATTATTTTTTTACATTTAATAGGCTATGGAATATTAAGTGATTTTAAAACAATCTTCACAAACAATAAGTTGTATAAGCATAAACTGTACAGATTAACCTTTATTAAATCTACAAAAGTTAATCAGCAACTAGAGCAGTCGAGTGAGGTCTCTTTTTCTTTTGTTCTTTGATTTACATCAGTGACAGACTTTAGCGGGTTTTACTTTAAAAGCAGCACTGCCTCTTTAAAACCTGATGCAAATGTCGTGGATCTGACACATACCTTATTTTCTCCATACTCTTTACGGCCATTTTTAGACCTTATAACTCATTTAAAAGTATGATATTGAGGTAACTTGCCAAAACAGCCTATTTAGACAATTTTGTGTGTTTTCGTCTGATGAAGCGCTACTGGTCCCATGTCTAAAATGGCTCAGCGTCTGTGTAACAGCCGAAGTTATTAGAACCGTGTTTAGGGACCTTGTGTATCCTATTTTTTGATTCGCTCTTGACGCATATGACAGAACAGCTAATCATGATGACTTCTGAAAATAGTATTAAAATATATAAATAAATGTATATGTTTATATGTGTTTGAAAATGTAGATATTTGTTTTTGAAGATTCTTTTATGAATAGAAAATGCAATGAACATGTTTTTTTGTGTGTGTATGTGTTATTGGTAATATTTATAATATTCTGTTCATGCCTTTATGTTTACTAATGTTTAAAAGTTTGGGGTCATAACCCCTTTTGAATAATAATAATAATAATAATAATTTAGTGCAAGTGCGCAAGCAGATATTTATTAAGTTTATGTGTTACTATATTATTATGTTATAAGTTATTTGCAAGAATTACAGAAATCTATTAAGACATGTCCTAAATGAGTTTTCATCTGTTAATGTGAATAAAATTGACAACTATGAAAGAGCAAAGAGCCACTATTAAGGAATGTGTAAATAAATGATGCAAACCACAAATCATGAGCTCATGGCTATTGCCCGCTCTGTTTAATCAAACTCTGCTCCCACAAAGCATTCTGGTCATGTGCATCTGGCCTCAAACAGAGCTGTGTGCTTATACAAAGTGCAAAGCGAAACATTACTGGATTATCTAACTAAAATATTTGTACCGGCCAGCGATGGCCCCCATTTATCCAACAATAACTCAAAGAAAAATAACGCAGAGCATTTGATCTGAGTGAGAGATTTCGTGTAAGCAGGTCTAAACCTATTATGCTGTTAAAGATTTGTTTATTTGAAGATAAACAAGAGTGTTCAAAGAGGCAAGATTTGTCGGGTCAGTGACCAGTCAAACCTGGCTTTATGGAAATATGGAAAATACTGGACTGGGAAGATGGATGGGTTACAGTCATGAAACAAAGGTTAGATTTCTTTCTACAATATTCCCTGTTACAAAAATCTTAAACTAATTTATTTCACTTAGAAGTACATTATTACAGAAGTAAAATGGGTAAGTTAAAACAGAAGCCACCACTCTTGTCAAATTCCTTCAGATCTAATAGGAAAAAAACAAGGAAGTTGATTAACAGCAAGCTCTATTGGGCATGAACTTCCATGGAATCGTGCATTATGAAGATTTGACATCATAATGAGTGATGAGTGAGCTCTGAGACGAGTAGTATGCATTGTAATGTTCAATTGTGAGTCGAAAAGGCCATTAAAATGAATAGTCATGTCTTTAGAGCCCAGATATTATGTTATAGTGACATGTACAATTGCAGCTCGCAGCAGGCTGTAAAAAAACCACATTAATCTTGAGTTAGAATATGAAACCATCACTATATCTCCTTTCACAAGACAGACAAGCAGATGCCTTCAAAACGTGATACCAATGGCAAGCTTGCCAACCCATGTCATGACATAGATATCCCTCCGTGTTCAAGAGATTATATGACTAATCAAAGACAGCACAGGTTAGTAAATAAAAACTAGATGGATGAATGGAATAAACAAAGACGGAATGGAAAGGTCCAGATGCTTTCTGACATAAACTGCAAATAGACCTGTTAGTGCATATTTTATGTGTAACAAATCCAAATTATTCATTAAAATTACTTTTAAAGTCAGCATGAATTCAAATTTCACCATATCTGTTTTCTAAATGTTTTTGATCTTATTGTGAACAATTCATCCATGCATGCAAATTTTCTCTTTCTCTATTTAATCAGATGTACAATCAGAAAGAAATTTACAGTTTCATCACAGCTGTACACAATATTTATAGTATTTTACTTCAAAATCTAAATTGACTGCACTTTTCTGTTCACACTTCTGCTTTGTAATAGTAGTAGTAGTCTAAAGAAAAAAAAAACATTTGTCTTTGTGATCTTTAATCAAAAACAAACAACTTTCTATTGGTAATAATAAGAAATATAGAACAAATCAAAATGACATGAGCCAAACAATTAAACACATGATATTGTAAACAAATTTTATAACAAGTAAAATGAACGGTGAAGGCTAAATATTAAAAAGCAGCTAGATCTTTAATTTGCCGTCATACTACACATATCTAGAAGTGGTGTAGTATACAGTGAAGGTGGATGTTTACAAGTTCTCGCTGAACTTACCAGAGAATCACCCCGCACATATTAGCACAGACAATATTGATCTTCCCTGTGATGTGCAGTTCAAGAGAAGCTGGATGAAAAAAAAGTCAGTCGCCATTTTGAAACGGTTCCCCCACTGGGCTACAGAGCGTACTCACTCTCAACACCAAAGAGAAGGAGGCCTGTCATGTCTGGCATGATGAGCTCAAAGTCTGGTCATGGCCTGGAGCGCCAGCAAGGCGTCTGGCCCAAAAGCGGCCTGGAAACAAACAGTCTCTCAAGCGCCTGACACACACACAGAGAGCTCAGACCAGCCCCACACACCAGACAGGTGTCAGCCCGTCCTGACATGAATGACATCCAGGATTGCCCCAAAAACAGCGCTGCGAACTGATGAAAGTCATCAGAAGCTTCTTTTCTCTCTGATCAGAGAAAACGTCTACATCTAGTCCGTGGCATTATTTTCTATCCCGCTCTCTTTTGCCTGTGATAGCACATGCAACCTTTTAGAAGCATTTCCAAGACATGCATCAAGGAAGGTTTATTTGAGTGACTTGAAACTAACTACAGCTGGGAAAAAAAATTAGAAAAAGATGAAGTGTATTGTAGGGACGTGTCACCGTTTCGATGTCTGTGGAGCAGTCTGGAAGTCTGATGAGTTATGACAGGATACGGTAAACCTATCTGATTTAACGGCTGCGTCTTGCTTTACAGCTGAGAAAAGGGCCAGATCCCTTGTGCTTTTGGAAGAGGTGTGATGAAAGTAGGAGCAGCCCACTTATCACATTACCTTAAACAAGCCCGTCGACTGTTGCTTCCAGCTGGCAAGCAAACGTGGCCAGGCAGTGGCTATTGTGCCACCGGCAGGCTACTGTTCCTGCTGCCAATATCAGGTGATTCAGAGATATTATTTTATCCCATGTCGGAGAGCAGGGTTACATTTGTGACTTGTATGCACTAGGAGAGGAAGAAAGCCTCAAGGATACCTTATTGTTGTCAGCTTGCATCTCGCCATTTGTTTGGCAGCCGATCTGGCAGAGGCGGACGGAGGCTGGAAAGGAATCCGCACCGCTGTAACACCTGCAGAGAGGGCAGACTGGCTCACATCCACCCTTCCCTGTCAATAGAGCAGCGGCGGTGCCGTAACCCTACCCCTCCTTTCACAGTCCCTCAATGCAACACGCAGTCCAGAGCGTGCTGATCTCAAACAATAACCAGACACATCCTTCTCACGGACCGAGTTGCGAGACACAACGTGAGCTCCGCGCCTGACACGCACAGAACCTGAAACACTGAGTTTCGGTTGCTACGGAGTCACTACTGTGATTTCACCTCATGACTTCACATATTTTGGAATTTATGGTTTACACAGGGTGAAACTTGATGGCTGCTATGGGACGTTATCATGCTTGAATAAGTCCAAGTAATGCTTTAATCCCAGCTATTAGCCCTGTCTGTATTATTCAAGGGCCAACGTTTATACAGCAAATTCTGACTTACAGTTCAGCCTGGATTAAAATGTCTGAGGTTTATGGCACCCTGGACCTGTTTCAAGCCCTTAAAAATATGTGACAACCTTATTCAGGGCAACAGAGCCATGAATCTGTCAGCTCTACAGTGAATGTCAGCTTCCCGAAGGTCACATGCTGGGTATTAATAGCCAGACACTAATGTCAGAAGTCACAACTGTCCTCAACACCTGTGCAATATAATGCTAATTAAAAAACATGATGGAGCACAGTCCGACATTTCACTAGGGTAAATCGTCCTCTCTGGTTACAAACGTCAACGCGCTAATTTATTACTCCATCAACATGAGGAAATCCAAGAAATGACTAAACCTTTCAAAATGTCCGTCAAGCTTAAAAATAAGATATAAGTTTGCCATTCATTAATGCCCAGTGCTCATTCACCACATTTCTTTTCCCCACTTTCCAAGAAAACTTCTGGAGTTCTGGGTGGCTACTAAGGTTCTGCTAAACAGTTGCTAAAGGGTTCTGTTTGGTTGATTGTGTTGCTATGTTATTTCTATGGTGTTTTAGGTGGTTGCCAGGTTACGGTTCCAGTGTAGTTGCTAGAATCAAAGTCCCTTTAAGACAAGTCATGTCACTCGGCGGCCATCTTTGAAATTCCTCTCAGGCATGCAAGTGCAGCTTCTATCACTCTGAATGGGCAAACATTAAATTCTCCAAAACTGTTCACTAAGCTTACAATTAAATTTCATATTTGAAATCCAAAATGAAATCTGACAACAACTGTGTCATAATTGTAGTTTCTTTTGCTCAAATAGCATTATAAAAAGCTTATTTTTTCAGGCTAAATGAGCCAGTGCGCATACGCATTCTTCAGCGCACGTCTCAGAATGCTAACAGCAGGGTCTTTAATTCAGAAGGCGGGGCTTCCTGCGATTGAGCGGTCATATTGAGCGTTGCATTTTTCCCCATTCAAAACTGTACAAGTGACATGTCTTGGGTATTCTATCTTTGCTAGAATCCTTTAAATCATATCATATCATTGGGTGGCCATCTTTGAAATTCCTCTCAGAAATGCAAGTGCAGCTCCTATCTTCTTTGAATGGGGAAACATCAGATTCTCCAAAACTGTTTGCAAAGCTTACAATAAAAATTTCATATTTGAATTCACCAATGAAATCTGACAACAACTATATCAAATGTTTATTTTGCTCAAATAGCGTTATAAAAAGCATATTTTTCAGGCTATACCAACAAGTGTAGTCCTAGGCGCGTGTCTCAGAAAACTTTATATAGGAACTGGGACTTCTAACGGTTTCTAAAGTTCTAATCTGACTTTTTATTGATTAGGGATTTGCTGTTTTGCTCAGAATACGGAGCTTCGCTTGATAGAGCTGCCACATTGAGTGTTGCATTTTTCACCATTCAAAACTATACGAGTAACACGTCTTGGGTACTCTTTAGTCTTTGCAAGAAAGTTCTGAATGGTTGTTCTGTTGTTATGTGGTTGTTAGAGTGCTCTACAGTTCCTTACTGATCCAAAGCTAACTAACTAACTAACTAATAAATAAATAAGTTATTGGCATATTTTAAGAATTAATCTAAAATGACATATATAATGTATATTCAACTTAGAGTATAATTAAAAAAATTTAATTTATGCATTTAGCAGACACTTTTATCCAAAGCGACTTACAGTGCATTCATTATCAATATTTATTTTACCGGAAAACAAGACAAAATTATGTGCAATTATGAGGCAATTAAAATTTTTCCTTAGGAGTGTTACAAGCCCTTGAATGCATAAAGATGATCTGTAAAGCTGCAAAGACTAAAGTCTCAAATCAAAAAGAGATAGTTAAGAAGTTAAGACTTGTCCACACCCTCCTAAAATGCCTCATTTAAACACGCCCCTAGATGTCTACATCACTGAGTGGGAAGATTTGCATAACACCACCCAAATGTTCACGCAAAGAAATGCGGCATAACTTTATCATCTCAGTAGTATTGTTGTTGCCGCCATATTGTTTGGCCTTCCAAAAGAGGACGATATCTTCTTTGTCGTGTATAGAGCTGATCCATGCTGGTCGCTGAGGAAGTACATCAACACACAATGAATTCACTCCATGGATCACCGGATCAGTTTTCACCATGGACAAAGCAGAGTCCAGCCCGGGGTCGTCACATGGGAAGTCATGGCCTTTGGGAAGTCATGGCCTAATGGTTAGAGAGTTGGACTTATAATCCAAAAGGTTGTGAGTTTGAGTCTAGGGCCGGCAGGAATTGTAGGTGAAGGGAATGAATGTACAGCACTCTCTCCCACCTTCAATACCACGACTGAGGTGCTCTTGAGCAAGGCACCAAACCCCCAACTGCTCCCCGGGTGCCCCAGCATAAATGGCTGCTCACTGCTACTGGTGTGTGCTCACGGTGTGTGTTCAATGCAGTGTGTGTGCACTTTGGATGGGTTAAATACAGAGCATGAATTCCGAGTATGGGTCACCATCTTGGCTGTATGTCACATCACTTTTTTCACTTTCAATTTCATGTGTCCTTTCATCGAATCCGCCGGCCATGCCATTCTCTCCTGCCGGCCATTCCTCACTCAAGGCCACAAGTGTGTAACACTGTGTGACGTATTTTATGGAGGACTGTTTCCTGAACCTGCAGACTAGCTTACAATGGGTCTGTGATCAAAGGCTGTTTTATAAAGGGAGGCAGTTCCAACTTTGCAAGGATAGTCTGACGCTTCTGACTCACAGCCTGTAACATGTTTTATATTTAAGTAATTTGCCACTGATGATTCAAAAACAAGTTTTGAGCAGTGTAGAGTAGCGCTTGTTGTTTGTCGTTTCTCAGATCACAAATGTTAATTTTTTATGTTTACGTGGCGTGATATGCAACCTAACACATAAAAACACATTACAAGTCATTATAATCAGTAATTATGTCCCCACTGGATGCAACAAATGCCTCTTTTGTAATTTCATTATTAATTTGTAATTTATTGGATTTGTCTGGATCGTGCCAGGAGATGCCATCCCAGTATGGATTAGGGGCATAACATTTCCATCACACGCTTGAGGTATTCAGCCAATCACAACACACTGGATAGCGGGCCAATCAGCGTACATCTCACTTTTCAGACTATGAGCTTTGTAAAAACTTTTTCAGAATGGCAAAAAGGAGAAACAAATGTACATTGTGTTTTTTGAACCTTAAACCGCATACACACATTGCAGTACACCAAATACACATGATGATGTTATTTTTAGCAACATTATATGACCCCTTTAAGCTGAACAATTTGAAGTATCATGTACATGTACTAATGGTGTAGGATGAGTTACACAGCCTATTTCAATAGTTTGAGGTTTGAGGATTTGAAAGGGGTCTTTCTCTTCCCTCAATGTCTTTCTCTTTCTCTTCTAAGTAAGGGATGAATGTGGTGTGAGTATCACTTGACCCCACTGACCTAGAGGTGACCCCAGAGCCACACAGGATTTGCAGGAGGCCTGTACTCTGATAGCTCAGAGACTCTCTCCTTTCAAAGTGTGAATGAGGAGAACGGGCCTCCCTCTCACAGGCCACTCAACATTGTGAATGGATGCTGAATTAAGAATGCACAGTGAATAACGAAATTTATTAACCCTAACAGTCCCAAATATACACACCTCAGATAGTGTCCATACTCACAAATACTGTATTTGTATATGCTATGCTTCTTTTAGACCACATTGCTTATTCAAGAATTGTTAGCTTAGCAACATGCTAATGTCAAATTCTACTGAAATCAAAACTAAGTTGAGTCTCTGGTGTACCTAAAAAACAAATTGCTTGAAAAGTACTTTTTTTTTTTTTTGCATTTTAGCATTTATATTAAAAACAGGACAGTTATTTTTTTTTTTTTTAAAGGTTAATAGAGCACTGCATTCATGACAATTTTGCATACCACAACTTTGTCCCGTGACAAAAACTCTTTTTTTTCATTGGTTCTTAGATAGTTTATGACTCCTATATGCTTTGTTCGGAAGGTGATTAGATAAACACAAAATATGCATATTAATACTAAATAGCAATTTATCTTAAAGAGGGAGTTACCTTTTAAAAGCTATTTTTGTCAGCTTACACAGGAGTACACAAATGACTTGATGATGGCTATTGTCCACATTTTTTTTGTCATGGGCTCTTTAAATTAAGACTTTTTGACTATGTAGGCAGTTCATGGTAAGAAAGCTCAATCATTTTTAGAATAGGCTTGTATACATAGTGGATGACTACAACACGCACAAACATCCATTATCCAATCAGCACTGCAGTCTTGCATCAGTATGTTAATGACTTGTCAGCCCTGACCCAGTGCCAATGAGAACAGAGAATGTTAATGCAGTGCACTTGTCTAGTTAATCTCACACAGGCCTTAGCTGTTTGTTCTCAAACAGAGCCGATCTGAAATCTCACTCCACCCCATGCTTTTGTGTGCAGATCTACCTATTAGCACAGGTTTACACTGCCTGACCCATCACGACATGAATTATATTCCCATCTGCCTGGCGAGTAGAAAAAGGACCCAAGCGATGCTCCTGTAGGCCTCGTCTATCAGCACGGCTCTCGACGTTGCTTCATTCACTCATATTTCTCATTAATCTTCTCCATCCTAATGCCTAAATTACTGCTTTTATGGACACATTTACTGTTCAGACACTCATTCGGTTTCAGCAGCCTGAGGCATCTTGTACTCTAGTTCTTCACCACCCACGCAGGCTGTTTATTTACTGCTGGGCTTGTTAGTAGCCATTAAACTCATCTAAAATAAAAGTCAACATTGTCAAATCAGTTATCCAGTTTATTCGATGGACTGTCTCGTAAATAGAGAATATTAATTGACTAATGCAATTACATCATAGGCAGGGTGGCAGTGTACATATGCAGTGCTAAGAGTGATTGATTATTTTATGCCATTCTGAGCAGCTATATTCTTGTTGGGATCTCATAAAGCAATGCTATATCTGGATATAACAATGCTGGGATGACAAGTGGGCTAACTGGAGATGGGGAAATGCAAGCTGTCTGATGGCTAACAATAAACAATAAAAAAACAAAAAAACAAATAGGCTCTGACGTTGAGAGCATTGAACTTAAGTGCTAGATTAAAAGAATCCACACGAGACGCTGTTGCCGGCTGTCGAATTTCCTCCCTCCTCCTTAACATAACAGGAGGTCAAACAATATGAAGGTTATCGGCCGCTGTATCAAAATAAATTACGCTCGGGAGTGTCTCTCGCTGTCGCGCGGCGTCTTAATGATGCAACGTTAACACACACTAAATAACAGTGCCTCCTAGCATTGACAGCCTCAGAAATAATTGACCAATATGTTGCAGGCTGAGATACAGTGGGCTGAGAATCCAATCGTGCAGCTGACAGAATGCATTGAGCATGCCACTAAATTCTGCATTATACACAAAGAACTGGCAGGTCAGGGAGCTGACTCCTGTGAGCCATTATGTGATGCCATCAATGAGGCTAAATTACCTGCCTCTCCACAATATGCTCCAGTTAACTAATTTCCTGACAGCTCACTGTCTCACAAGAAAAGCACCAAATTCGCTAGCTGTCAGGTGCATGATGGACTATTCCTCTTTTTCATTCGCTTCCTCTTTTTGAAATGGCACTCCTCGCAGCAGCCCCTTCAGCAAGAATATGTGGAGATTCAGTGCAAACGCACAAGCAATGAAGTAAACCAGATTATAAACAAAGCCCAGAACGCGTATTAGCTGCTATTAGACGCTATTAGACACGGGGCGAACGATGCCGAACGGAAAATGAGAAAGCGCAAATTACTGGTAATTTTGCCAATATTTGAAAAATTTACATACGAGGTGCGCTATAAATCACGCGATCATTGCGTTTCGGCCCACAGATTCGTCGCTGTCGTTCGCGTTCCCTCCCGACAGGAAAACAAAAAGCCTACAAAAGCTTCGCCTCCACAATGAGGCCACGGAAACCGAATCCTCACGTAGACAAAGTCGACTTCTCCCTGCCAGAACACGCGCACAATGGCGGCGGCAGTGGCGGCGCTGTCGAAGCCTTCCTTAAAGCGAGCCCATATTACTAAACAATGATGCGCAACAAAAAGAGACACCCACCGAGGAGTAGAACATTGTCTGCTTAAAGTTCACAATGCATGCCAGTGTTCGTCTGCTTCGCCTTTTCTTCTTGTGCCTTTCTTCTGTGCACTCTGTGTGTATGTTCCTTTACAGAGGTGGGCTATCATTATCTCAGGAATGACAGTAGGTGGAAACGCTATCTTTCATTACACAGAGCATAAATAGTGTAATCTATCAGCTCTGTCAATCAGGATGATTGATTACGGCCTGTCAGAGAGGAGAGTGACATATTAGAAAAGTTTTGTTAACAATGCCTATTGCAAGTGGGGCCTGCCACAGAGGCAAGTGATTAATGTGTTGTCAGGCTGTAATCCCACACCGCTGGCTAATGAGGCAAGAATTTATCATCTTTACAGACTGGCAGATGTCAGAAGGAAAGGAATCCAAAGTGCTGGAAACAATATACTGTTTCTTACTGGGCCTGACGTGTCTGACAAGCTTTAAAAACCACAAAGAGGCCTTGTGTAAGCAAAAACTTGAATAGGGCAACTTTCCTTTTGGCATCCTCTTCGAATTCTGCAAGTCAACAAGTATTGCTCTGAGCGAAGAGTTCCCATAACTTCAGCCCCTTTTGTCAGGCCAGTCTAAGTGCTGCTACAAAGAGCTTTTCAATTACTCCTCCATACACGACGTGTGAAATTTACACATCTAATTCTTGTACGCGCTTCTGATTCTCTTTAAAACTCCAAACATGCAGAACATATATGTATGCACACACACACACACACACACTCAGAAACCTTAACTCATTAAAGTAAATAAGAGAAGGGGAGGTGTAACGCGATCATGGCTAGTTGTTTTTAGTAGCAGCAGGTTTAGAAAAGAGCTGAGTGGGAATCGGTCACGGAGGCTTGTTAGGGTTCGACCGGCCCCTGTAATAAGAGTTCCTGCTGCCTCTTTGGCTCCAGCTCTCCTGCAGGTCTGAGATTCAGGGCCCCAACAGGGAGCCACTGACATGGGGTGAGAAAAGCTCAGAACCCCCTGGGACAGAAAAACACTCAATCTCTGTCACGGCCACTTTCACTGCCGCCAAGCACCGCATACAATTAGTGCTGCTCTTTAACATGCAGTGCACTGCTATATGTGAATATGAAGATGTTCAAGAAAATGTTTGTGGAAAGGAAAAGCAGTAACACTTTAGATTAGGCAACACTATTGTCCTTTAACTGGTTACTTATTAACATGCAAATTACTAGCATACTGCCTTATTTATTAGTACTTAATGCATATATTAACGCCTTATTCTACTTGACCATATTGTAGTCCCTCACCTAATGCCTAAACATAACTACTACATGAAATACCTTAAAATAATACCTCACTTGAAGAGAAACATATGAATTTCAGAATTATATTTTGCTTTAATGAGCACTGTGTTGTCAGTGTTGAAGTCTGTTGAAAACCCAAATAATAATGTTACTTGGTATGATTTCATAATCCTAAAATGTTTTAATCATTTTGTAATAACTTTTTTAGGATAATATAGTGTGTTTCTTGTATATATATATATATATATATATATATATATATATATATACACACACACACATACATACATACATACATACACACACACACACATTCATTTTCAATGGGTTTTATTTAAAACTTTCAGTATTTAAGAAATATCCTGAACAAAATTTATTACTAAATGAAGAAAGTATTATAAAAAAATAACAATATTTAAAATAGTAATTTCTGTACTGTATTTAGAACTATTTGCACAACTGTTTTGCATTTATTCAAAGTAACATACATTCTCCAGAGGTATAACATTTTATCTCGGGGCCTTTAGGGCAGATCAGCTGAGCGATAAAGCGCTATCAGTATCTACTCACCCTAATGAAACACAAATTGAGTGTTACAATTGCAACATTAGCGGCACTGGCTTATTTGCATGTGTTTATAAATCACAAATGACACAATTAGCATTACATGATACAATCAGACGCAGGATTATTTTAAATATGCCTAATGATCTGGCTCTGTCTCCAAACTCGAACACTGGCGCGGTCCTGAGACGCAGCACGCACGCATGCTGAGGTCTTTCAGAATAAGCCATCTGTGTTTAATTAGCCTGGCAACATCTTACAATCATCAGAGGAAAACTGAAAAGTTAAACTGTAATTAAACTATGAGTGCTGGCGCTGTGGGACATGCTTGTCTGTGTCTCTGTAATTGCAAAAACATCATTGAATAAGTGTTGGGACTTAAAAAAACAACGGCTCACTTAGCAGCGCTAGCAGAACAGCGCTGTCCACTTCCACGCTAACAGCAGAAGCACGGAGGGCATCCGTCAATTAAAGAAATCCCAGCTAGCCATCTTAAGGTCATTATTACCTTTATTATCTCTTGACTAGGCCTTGACTAAACAAAAAAAGATTTGCTAATTATTCAGGCCAAAACAACATTGCTAATTATTCAGGCCAAAACTGCCCACTTAGTTGGAAAGAAACTGTCTGATTAACACAAAGTGACCAATCACAGTTTGCGGTGTTTAAATGTGCCATTAGGGGCTGGTGTACCTGAAATAGATTATACTACAGTAACAGACTGGAATCTAAAAAATAAATAAATGCTAGCCAGATAAGTACTGTCAAGTTTTGTGTGATATACAGTACATTAAAGGAGACTAATTATGACTAAGCAGTATCTGGCTTATGCAAATCAAAATCCATTGCAGAATAATATCTATGGTTATTTCTATACCAGAATACTCGGTTTGAGGATTTTGCGTATTGATGGCAATGACACCGCATATTTTTGCTGTTATGGTTTTGTTTAATTCAAGGAACAAAGCCATGACAACATCTAAGCTTGATACTGTCATTTTTACAACTACATGTAGTCATATCTCACAGCAGTTGAGCAAACGCAAGAGACAGATGGGCCGTTCTCCCTTAATTTCCATTAAGCAATGCAAATGGGAAACATCATTGTGTCTGTTCAAACAAAACTCCTCAAAAACATCTGCTTGTTTTCAGGCCAAAATATGCAATATATCACTTGTGTAATAAGAGTGACGTGACACTGAGGTCATCCGCCCCTATCTCTCAGCTTTGTACAGGGCCATAAATCAATCGTGCAGCTATTACTAACAATTAACTGTGCTTTAAAGTTTTACAGTCTGTTTATGATGTGCAATGTCATGTGATTTATGTGGACACAATGAGTCACTGGCTCTAATTGCCGCTGTTTTTCTGCGGACTGTGCCCTCACGGCGACCTCCCAAAAACTCCAGCTGCCAGAGCACTTTCAGCGGCCGGGCTCCCCGCGGTCCAAACACTTCACTGCTGGACACCACGGGCCAGAAGGAAAAATGCGTCCCGGCCCTTGTTCCTCAGGACAGATGAGGGGAAATCCAAACCGTGTTTACTGACACATGGGGGAGACAGTGTTCTCATAGCTATGCTCTTCCCACACATTGATCGTAAAAATGGTGATGGACAGAGACTGTGACTTTGATCAAAACTGCAGTGACTTGATGCCATGTTTATGTTAAAGATCCTCTTTTTACTCTTTTACTTACAGAGGAGTTTGGGTTAATAAAAATAACAATAATAATTATAAATAAATAAAATTACTAATTGCATTTGTACTACTACTACTACTACTAATATTATAATTTATTTTTATTAATAATAATAAATAATAATAATAATACTACATATATAAAAAAATGTTAATTATTAAACAAAACAAAATTACTATTGGTATTATTTCTATTACTATTATTATAAAATATAATAATAAAACTTAAAACTAAATTACTAATGGCATTACTATTATTACTACTATTATTATTATTATACAATTTAATAATAAAAATAATAATAATAATAATAATCATCATCATCAAAAATTTCTATTATTATTATTATTATTATTATTATTATTATTATTATTATTATTATTTTGTTATTACCAAAAAGTTTATTTTAAAACTTTATATTATAATATAAAAAGCATTATAAAGCATTATGCAAAAATATAAATAATTTCCCAGTCTTTAATTATTGACTGACAAACAAACAAAGAAACAGTCACACTTTGAACTAACTACTAACTATGAAATTTGCCTGCTATTTGCTTAATTAATGATTAGTAAGGTAGTTCTTTAATTAAGGTATTGGGAAGGATTAAGGGATCTACATTATGGTCATGGAGAATATTAATATACGCTTTATAAGTACTAATAGATACTAATAAATGTGGTAGCAATAAGCATGCTAGTTAATAGTGAGAATTTATATAAAAATAAATAAATTAGACAAAAGTGTCATTAAACATACTGTCAAATAATTTATTGTAGTCATGTGTATGCGTGTCCTGGGATCAGAAAATCCCAGATTTATTGGATCTGTACACATACCAACAACAAACCAAACATGCACACACAGGCTGTAAACCTGTGCACAAAGAAACAGCTGCAAGTTCGTGCACAGTTGTGACTGGTTTCATTGAACACAGTGTTGATGACAACGTATGCAGTAAATCTGCCTATTATCTTCCTGGATCAGCTAAACTGAATCACCTGTCACAAGTTACTTTCAGAGTCACAACATTATTTTAGTTATGCTTGTCTTTAGGAAATGGTAGTAACAACTGTTTCCAAGCAATCTGTTTGGCCAAATTGCACTTCCCATTGCAACAATATTTTTATAAGTGTCTTCGAGGAAAGATTTATCCATAAAATGATTCGGCAAACACTGAAGGTACATTGGCACTCAGTTCTACAGCCTGCTGTTTATTATGTTTAAATGCTTCGGGGAAGTCATAATTCTCACATAGAGAGATGAATATGGCACCACACCGCAAGAGGGATGATTCTGAGAGAAAAAGAGAAGCATTCTGTACATCTCGCTTTCTACTGAGCATACAAACCGAAAAATACAATAATCACATGCTATCAGGCAGCTTCACTGAGGTGGTCTGTCTTTGTTTGGCTCTTTTATTTCGCTGTCTTGATATGAACTCTGACGAGAGGCAGATTAATATGAAAAATGCAGAGAGGAGATCGACCTCAAACTTTCCTGGATCTGCCAGCGTTACGGAGAGCCGAGTTTGTGTGACTAGAACTGATGGGACTCAGCACTGACTCGAACTCCTCCAGTTGGGCCGTCTGGTTTTCATTACACAGGAGAAGGATGTGGGAGAAATTGTGTATTGTGGTGAGAAAATCAAGTCAAATGCTTCATCCAAGCATAATCTAGCTGACATCTCAGAGCCATTATATCCTTACGTGGCTACCAAACATTACATTGGGAAGCAACTACTTCATCTTTTCATTTAAAGAAGTGTCCTTCAGTTGCTTAATATTTATTATTTTTGCTGAGCATTGTACAGCTGAGCTTCTAAAATGGGTGACCGTTTTTGTAGACATGGCTAGTTAAAGTGAATGATTTAACATTGTTATAAAGGGTTTGCTTTACTTCAAGAAGCCTAAACTTAACCACAATGTTTATTTTTGGTCTCTGTGTGGTTTCACACCATCACATTCCATGACCTCGGAGTCCTCTGAAAAAATGATCACATTATGGCATTCCTGCACACCCAATTTCCCAAAAGTACAGCTTAAGGATTTTCACTTTCCTTCTCTTAACTGTGGCTTTGAGAAAGGAGCTGAAAAAAAAAATCCTAAGTACCCTTTCTGGATTTCCTTGTTTACTGCAGGTAGTTGTTTAGACCTCTCTCCTTTTTCTATCTCTCTCTCTAAGCTGGTCAGATCACTCCATTTCTCCACTCTAGAAATCCAATAAAACACAGGCCCAATTACGCTGTCCTCATAACTACAGCTCACAAAACGACCTCCCTCCCTTCCGGCACACATCAGCCATGCAGAGACACCAGACAACAACAGCTAGACAGCTCATTTTCAACCACTTACATTAATATATAGTTGTAGGACCACCAGTGCATGGTGGGAGGGAAAAAAATCGATGCAGAAGAGAAAGAGATTTGCAACAGGCTGTAATAAATGTCACCTTGGGCTAAATTGCAAAGACGCTAAACATTTCAACACATTCAGTAAGTGCAACGTCACTTTGGGAGACAATAAAGTGAAAACTCTTTGAATGTGATAAGAGCCATTTCTGTCCAGCTATTTACACTTTGGGTATAATTTGAGACTCTTGGAAAAGGTGAAAAGTTTCAATGTTATGCCATTCAAATACCTTGGACTTTTATTTAAAAAAAAAACAAAAAAAACCTTAAGGCGATGTATCAGTGTACATATCACAGCAGGAAGGCAGCTTAAAAGGTGGCCTTTAAATATTAAAATTAATGTATTAATTTAATTTTGCATATAATTTTGCATATATATATATATATATATATATATATATATATATATATATATATATATATATATGCACACTTTTTTGATGAATTTTCATAATCGAATTGGAATTTTCAAATCTTGCCGATAGTTGACTGATAGTAAAATCAGTTTCAAAATGTTTTGGGGCTGGGCAAAATACATTATCAAGGGTCAAGTAGTCAGACATTCAACAGTAATAATTACTGACGTTAACACACAGGGAAAATGTGTAACGGATGCCTCACATATACAAATGGGGTAAATAATGTTTTATGCTTTGATTAAAAAATAGTTAACGTTATATGTCAGCGAAACCCAAAGACTTCACAAATGTTTTATTATTAGTTGATAAATGTTCTGCATTTCTGTTTTGAGCTGCACACGCTGAACATGACCAGTAGAATGAAGCATAGCAGATGTTTAATCAATGAGATTTAAGTAATTTATCTCCTATAGAATATGATTCGTTATTTATACAACATAACGTTAAAATTATGACTTCAAGGCTATCTGCACAAAATACCTTGAATGCACAAGAACTGCACGGCTCTGAATGAAATCCTTTTGTGGACGTATTCTTCATGCAACAAAGTGCAAAAACACTGCAACTAACCTCTAAAACTTCACTGTATAGTGTTCTCATTATAATGTTGTGTTTATGACAGTCCCAGTCATAGTCATTATTATGCATTGTCATTTGTCCTGCTCCATAGTACTACAATGAAGCTAAAGTATAACTCAACCAAATGTATTTTATTTGAGATAGATAATATATAGGCCTGCCCTACATGATTTTATATTATATATATATATATATATATATATATATATATATATATATATATATATATATATATATATATATATATAAATAAACACCAGCTGACTTGTACCCTACCTGATCGAAAAACGTACAATTACCTTAAATCTATAGGGGTAGTTGGATTTATTCACACGTAAAATATTTATGTTAAAGCTTCTTTCTTTTCAGATTCATATTTACAGCATTATCATAATATTCTGTTTATTAACTTATTGGGAGAAAACCAGTAGTTCTTTGTAAAATTAGATATTTGAGCACCCCTATATAGCCAAAATGGCATGTTCATTAACACCCCGCGAACATTCGACTGTGAGATTGGTAGTGAATCAGGCTCCTCCTACCGAAGCATCGAATCTGTGACTATTCAGGGTAATTGTTTCATAAATTTGTGTTGAGCATTATGCCGTTTTACACTCGATAACAGTTTATTCATACAACCCCACTAACATATAGAACATATAAATAGAACAAATATATTTCAAATATTTTTTGTCAACAAAAAAACTGAACAGACAGAAGAAACAGTGGGTAAGACCTAACAGACAAGCATAGATGAGACATTCAAAGACTACTACAATGCTACAACAGCAAGCTGTCAGTACAGGACTCCTGTTTGATGGCAAATTTGGAAAGAAGGAAGAGCTAATTACAGTCTGCTGTAACAATGTTAACGCCAGCATGTCTTTAAACGTAAGACACCCCACTGGATGAAGAATAAAAGCAAACACAAATAACTAATTATGCCATCATCTTCTCATTCATTGCTGGCGCTCATTAATTGGTGACCTGCACTTTTGGTCAGCAGACAATCGGCATGATGATGAAGCCAATTAGAGACAGAGAGTACACATGCCCCACAGAGCTTGTTATGGCTGCCACATCATGTCTCATCTAAATCAAAACAAATGCTAGGTTAACGTTGGCGTCACAGCTGTGCCAGGCACAAACATGGGACATTACAGCATGGCCAACTTTCTCCCTCTCACTAGGCCTCTACAATAGTGGTTATTGTGGAGAGGAGAGATGCCTTGCAGCATTACAGCAGAGTCCGGTTCATCTGCTCAAGTGTCTGACATGGACAGGTCAGAGATATTCTTGTCCTTTTACTAAAGACTTTAGAAACTTTAACACTTTACAATCAGTTTTAACTTCAAAACATAAGTGATCGTATAGGTACAATGAATTTACTAATCTAAGTTAACATTCATTTCTATATGAGACATTAACAAACTAACAATAAGAACACTTAAGCATTTGTTAAACTTCATTTCAATATTTACTAATATTACATAAAATGATACATACTAATAAAATAAATGCATAAATTTGTAACAAAGTTGTATTCCAAGTTTGATAAATGAATATTAATTAAAATGAATTAACAGTAAATAACAGTATATTTATAAATTATCATTAACCTTGATTGATAAGTGCTGTGCAAGTAATTTTAGCTCATGATTTAGTTCAAAGAATTTGAATGAACTGAACTTAATTGCAAAGTTAACAAATGTATTTCACAATGTGTAAAATTGTCTCGCTTCACAATATTGAACATATTATACAAACAAAGGCATAAGTCTATTATATAAAAAAAATTGTAATAATAAAAAGATACGTAAGCGTGACATGTTAGCAGTACTGGGTGGTAACGAATTACATGTAATCTGGTTACATAATCAAATTACAAAAAATATGTACTTCTAATTAGAGAACATTGCATTTAAAAAAGTGCATAATCAGATTTAGCTTCACGATAAATTGCATGCGATTTTTAATGCGCATCTTGACAGTAAAGCCAGTTCTGTACTCAGCAGTAAATCTTAATCGCCTGTGTACTTTCACATGGAGCAGCATTTACTACCGTTGTTCACTGACAATCTGCGCTAAAACACGATCGTATTTTGCTCATGTTCTGCACAGCTTGTCAATGAACCCTGAATGAATCCTGGCATTTCAGAATAACAAGACCAGCTCCTATCTAAATGAATGGGCATAGAGTCAGAACTGCATTTTCACTGGTCACCGAGACATAAAAACAGCATGTATAGAAACAGCAGTAAAAAATAATAAAAATTGCTGAAAATTGTTTGCCTTTGCCTTTTTCCCCACAGGTTATACCTTTACTACGCATGCGCAAGGGTTTCTCAACTGCACGCATACAGTACGTCATTGGAACCAGACGATAGGCTTAAATTTCCTCTGTTAAATCTGTTAAAAGCTGATGATTGGGTTTCCAGCGGTAGGGGCAGGACATGTGCATACAACCACCATCTTTGTCGTTATGGGTTTTCCTTATATAGTTGTATTGAAAATTGAGGAGGTGGCATGTCTCTTATAAATTGTCTCTGACAACATGAATCAAGTTAGGAATTTTACAACACTATTTACGGTGATATATTATGGAGCCCGACTGGAAAACTCAATAGCCCCAGGACGATGGGCAAGCAATTTTCACGAGACCTGTACCTCAGATCTATCCAGTTTGTGAACCATTGGTTTCTACACTGGTTTCGTTCAACAAAATTAATGATTATTTTAAAAGAATCATCTGTTCACGAATCGGATCATGAACTATTACCTAGCCAAAGAATATCTATTATTGAACATCTCGAATGAATAAAGATTTCAAGTTCACCTTTAAGGCACATAAAGCTGTAGTTTGAGTTTATAAACTTCAAGTTCATGCATGATTCTTATGGATCTGTTAAGTGAATGCAAAGTGTGAGTTCTAGAAAAATGTTTGTGTCGTGATGATGAGCATGTATCGCTCACTAAGTTGCTAAATGAACAGCTGCTGCACGCAGTTTTTTTTTTTTTTTTTTTTTTTAACGGAGGATCAGTTGTCCTATTGGTTAAAACCCCCAAACTGTATACTTAAATATAAAATTAATAAATGACATCAAAACAGGGGCGGATGCGCTATGATGTGGTGGGCTGCATTGGGCCAGAAAGTCCAGGGCCACTTTTGGTTCCCAGTCCGCCCCGTCGTATAATGCCCCCCCCTTTTTTTTTGGTAATGCCTATTCAATATTGCACTCATCCGCCCCAAAAATGGGAAAACGTCAGGTTTGCATTATACAATTACCATGTTGAAAAACAGAACGCTTTGTAAAAGATTAACACCGTTTTTTTTAAATGTTATGGGTTACTTCGGGTAAACTTTTGGATTAGACACAAACTCTGCATAATTTAAAAAATCAAAATCCATAAACACTGTGTTGGTTTCCAGATGTTTAAAACAGTGGACTATTTCAACAGCATGTCTGCTAAATGCTGAAACTGCTCAATGGTTGTGTTTAAAATGGATCTACTGTGGAATAACATTACATTTTTATTGGAAATTGTTTTTCTTGCTTCTCATGTGGCCATTTATTCATCTCCATAACTCTCAAAATGGCATGTCCTGAAATGTCTTGTTTTATTTGAGTGGACAGGATGCACAACACTTTATATTCCATCCTCCCATCAGCTTTTTCTCATTTTCCAACCAACAAAATACCCTGCAAACTAAAAACATGCCTGAATGAGGTTAACTCATTGCACGGTTTTCACTTTTCCTTTGCTGAAGCAAAATAAGTGACTACAGCGTCATGCAAACTAAATAAATACCAGCTTACTTTGTCTGAATGTTGACTGTGATAAATATTCGGTACTTTTTAAACTCATGCATCCACATCCCTATTTGCTTCTCTAACTCTCGGGAATATAAAGACCTGGTTGGACCACAACCTAAATATTTTATGACTGAACAATTACATGAAATCAAATCTTACTAAAGCTATTCCTTTGCAACCACTGAAGAGAATGGAGATGTGTTTGAAGTCTAGGATTCTGCCCGCCTCCTTGAACCGCGAGCGAGAGAGAGAAATAATTGTGTGTGCGATGGATAATTAAGCGATGGTGACTGTCGTGAACGTGAGCTGTCACCCCGATCGAGAACGCTGTCACGCCGAGTGAACCAAGGCTGATCGGACAGGCGCCGTCCACTTTGATCTGGGCTCATGCATACGGAAAGAGGTCAGGTCGTGGTCATTAAAAAGACCCTCCTCTAAACAGACATGCGAGATTGAAAGGCCATGTCTTCAAAGAGCTGCGTACAAGTAACCTCTTAAAAGATTCTGACAATTTGCTACGAACAAACAATGGAAGCTAAAAAGGAGCGGGATGGATTAGTTTACGGTGCCTTAGCCTTTTAAGTTCTTATAGTCATCTGCACAGAAAGGGGAGGGTTACACAAATCATTTACAGGGTCAGGCGGTGTAGTTATTCGGGCTACAATACATTGGGTAAAGATGCTTAACTGGCTGCTGGTTTACATGCTACACCATAGAACATTTTAGATATCTAAACCTGGGATACACAGTTATCTCAACTGTCCTGATCCTGTATGTTTCATGTGTCTCGGTCTTTCTAGTAAAATCAAAGCACTTGGTCATTTTTTGGCTTGACCACCTTCATGAAAGCTCCACGTGCTTCGGCCTCTGACCGTTCCCACTGGGTCACTCTCCTGGTGTCCAGGAACTTCAGCTTTGTCAGCTTATGTAGCACAAAGTGCCAACAGATTGCAAAAAATTAATTAAAAACCTGCAAAGCAGATTGAACTATTCAGCAATGCCAGATCACAGGTAACAAAAGTAACAATTTATGTTGTTTTGCTGCAGTTTTAATAACTTAGTTTTAATACTTTTGAAAATACATTAAAACGTCCAATAAATAAAAATAAATCAACAACAAAATTAGAAAACACCAATCCACATACAATGCCATAATGTGATATTTATTTATTTGTTTGCTTATTTTTGTATTTGATTGTTAGTTTGGAAGGAAGAAAACAAATGTTCCTATAAATAATCCAGTAATTATAAATATTTTAAGATGATATTTCAGTAATTGTGTTTTTTTTATAATATTATGCTCACAGTAGAATGGGCCTGTACAGATAAAAAAAAAAGGCCTTTAAATGTATGTATCTTGCATGGAAAAGAAAGAAAACAAACAAAAACAGACAGGCAGACAGACAGACAGACAGACCTAGTCTACCACATAAAACAAAACTTAAATGAACATTTAATTTGAAATGCGTTAAATTAACTATCGCAATATTTGTAAATAGATAATTACCTTCAAAATATGTAAAAATACGTACAACACATAAACAGATAAAAAGCCCACATTGACAGAATCTGCCAAGATGTCATTTCTGTAGCTTCACAGATATCTCTTTACGCTTTCACACACTCTCTGTCTTTCATTCAGGGAGAGAAAATGACGTGAGATAATAGCAGGAATACATAGATGACAACAGATTCTTTCACAGGCTGACTGGAATGGAGGAAGAGGCATGTCAAGACTTCAAACAGAGAGTGAGATAGAGAGAGAGAGAGAGAGAGAGAGAGAGAGAGAGAGAGAGAGAGAGAGAGAGAGAGAGTGAGACAGACACAGCGAGAGAGAGAGAGAGAGACACTAAGTGGAGGGTGTGAACAGATGTGTATATGGGCAGTGACAGATTTCCAACCGAGCTCTCATGCAAAAGCCAGAAACAAACCCATGATGATGACAATGATGAAGGACGAAGGCGAACCCATGCTACGTGTTTATTCCTGATGGATCACAGAGAAGACAATTGCAGATTGATCCTATTAAGATAAACCTGTATCAAAAACGTGCAGGGATGTGTTTTCCACCGCGTCTATTCAGAGTTAAACTCTGCATGCAAATTTTTTTTTTAATAATAATATTTTAATGGATTTTTAGTTGGGTCATGTTTTCATTTAATTCAAATTCCTAAAGCAATTACTAAACTGTATTATTACTTTTTTTTTCATTTTGCTCTCTAAACCTACCTAGAAATCAAAGAATCATCAATATTATTTTATTCTAATTGACGGCACTAGATTTTACAAAGCAAGCAACAAAAATACATATAATTATTAACATTAATTATATATTAATACAAATAATTGACATATAACACAAAAACACGGATTCAATGATGAATTTTTCTTTGTCATCACTATCAATTTATAATTTTTGCTGAATAAATGTATAAGAAAATCTTGAGTAATCACTGATGAAAATACAGCTTTACCATCACATGAGTAAAATACATTTTAAATACTGAAAAAGAAAACAGCTTTTGTTTTTGTAATAATATATCACAATATTACTTGCATTTTTGATCAAATAAATGCTGCCTTGGTGAGCATAAAATAATTCTTTAAAAAATAGAAAAAAATCTTGCCGGTCCCAAACTTGTATGGTGACTGTGTGTGTATAGATTTTGTTTAAATCCCATAACCTTGACTATGTGCAGCAGTAAGAGTCATACTTGTCTTAGGAAAACAACTATTAACTTTATGTAACAAATTCCTCTGGAGTGACTGGGAGCAGTGTGGTGTGTGCACGCTTTGTTTGCTGTTATGATTCAATTACAAACAAACATAATAACAGCGACTGTTAGCGGGAAATATGCAGGTGTTTTCCTGATGATTGTGAAACCGTTTGTGCTGATCTAACAGATGGTTGGAGCAGCTCTGCAGCAAGTGTTGTTTAAAGCACCCCAGGCAAAACTGGCCCCAAACTTTCTGATCTCCAGCAAACACAGATATTTAAGCCCACACACACGTCATGATGTCAAGAGACAAACATGCAATCACAGACAGCATGGGCTGGAGAGCATCCCGGAGAGACAGGACATACAGTACATCCTTTACCACAGATGGCTGTCGCTGTGTTGAGTGTTGCACTTCTTCAGCTAAAGGGAGAAAAAAAAGAAAAAACACCTCCTCGAGCCCCAGAAGTAAACAATGATGAATGAGCCGAGCGACTGCTGTGAAATACAGCCGAGTCTACTTACGCCTGTTCATTTCATTTGACTAATTGAAAGAGCGCAAAGAGGCGTGCTATATTTCACCGCGTTATGAAGCAGGTTGCATTTTTTATTTTTTGTTCTTAGGGCGCAGTCTGAGAAGTGCATAGCCCAAGGCCAGTCCTGCTATGACCCGAGAGCTCGCCTAACCCTGTCAGACATGAAATCTGCATTATGCTCAAACTGATGTATTACTATGTGACACATTATGAATATTACATCACAAACACACAGCTGCTGTCAGTCAGGGAAAGAATGGTCGTCCTCTGCACCAAGTGAAGCATGGGAGACATTGCGCGAGAGTGGCGCCTATTGGGTTCATCTGTATAGTAAATGATTCATACTGAACACAGTGTCAAGAAAAATGCACTTAGGTCTAAGGTAGACAAAGAATGTGTTTCTCCCTCCCTTCTTCCCACCGCTGGGTTTCATGTTGAAAACCTGACAAATGGTGGTAACATAGCGTGGCATTGCACTCCCATAGGCCTGGGCTTGATAATGAATGCATCCTTTCATCTTGTAGGAAAGGATAGCAAACACTCATTTGTGGTTATCACAATTCACACATGAAATCGATTTTGCAAGTCTACGAAAAGAAAAAAAAAAGGAGGCGAGTAGCTTTAAGAGGAGTGTGGTTATAGCCTAAAGTATCAGTCTTTGCTTCTGCAATGTGATTTATGGTGTTGTGCAACAGCCGTTCATCCAAATAAAAGATTACTGAAAGTTGGCAACCTACACACTCCTGGGGTGTATTTCTCTTTTTTTACCAGGAGAAATAAAAACATATCAAAACAAAAATTCATGAGTACCTAAAAAATTGCCTTCATTGCTTTAGGATACCAGAGATTTCATGTACAGCGAGGCCCAAAGGTCTGAGACCACCAGTGAAAATATTAGTTTGAACCCAGGTTAAAATAAAAAAAATAAAACAATCCCCACACTTTTACAGTATATGGTGGGCCGCAGACACATTTTTCTTTCTTTCTGTCTTTAGTTTTTGAAGCATTATATTATTTAAATATCACAATTCTTTCTATTCTTAATTTATATTTTATTTTTATTCCTGTGATGGCAAAGTTGAATTTATCATCATCATTACTCTAGTTTTCTGTCACACATGGAAATCATAATGCATGTTTTTTTAGGATTCTTCGATGAAGAGAAAAATTCTAAACATTATAAATGTTTTACCGGTTATTAAATTTTGATCAATTTAATGAATTCTTGTTAAATAAAAGCATTTATTTATTCTTATTATTCAAAGTAAAATACTCCTAATTTAGTGTTGTTAATTTTCCAAGTTTAGAAGCCCAAATTTCCAAGGATTTGTTAGATATTTGGATCCCTCTGGATGGTACAGACTTTACAGAAACAAATTTCTCAAATTCAAAACCACTTTGTTCTGTACATGTTCATGAGTGTAGATGGTGTTCTGACCTGTATCTCTGATAGTCGTCTTCATCTTTATCCATGCTGACCAGTTGGTTGGGACAGGCCTCATTTCCCAGAAGGCTCAGGTATTCCAGCGCTGGCGTCACTTCTGCCAAATTCTCCAACAGGGCCTCGATGTCAGAGAAGTGTCACAGGGCAGAGGTCAAGGAAACCAGGCTGTTAATTACATTAGCATTTACTCTGTGCTCTCAGCTGGCCTGGTCAGCCAGAAGAACTCCGTGCAAAAACCCTCGGAAAGAGCTCAAAAGCAATTGTGCTTGAGAACACAAAGAGTGGGTAAATTTAAGGGTGAGATTTTGGCATTTGCGGCAAGTTTGGCTGTTCTCTTCTCCCGTTCCTCTTCCCATTTCCTGGGTGGCTTGGTGCAGAACATTAAAAACATTGACAAAATGATGGATGCCTTGTGGTAAAAACAGTTTGTGACTCCCTAAGCCCTGGACACCCCCTCCCCTTCACCCAGCACAGGGAAACAAACAGCCACTTCACAGAAAATTCATCACTAATACATTCACTTCATTGGAAATTGTGCCCGAAACGTGTCAAAATACAACCACACTAATGCAGCACTTGAATTTCAATGGCAGCAGGCCACTACAGGATGTAAATAATTGGCCCATTAGCATGTGCAGACCACTTCACAGCAGAATTCGGGTCTGAGCTGCTGACACTCTATCGGAGGAGAGCTGTTTGGAGAACAGAGGGTGAGGCTGCGTCATTATTATGTAGATGGATAGCATCCAGCGACAAACAGCAGAGCATAAATTTTCGTCAGGCTAGCACATTTACTTTTGCCATTTGCTTCTCTTTGCATCTCATCACACAAACTAAATGTAACGTGTCGCAGTGATGTAATTGCCAACTGTCAACAGACGGAAACTTGAAATTTCCAGTCCAGCTTCAAAGATTTACTTTTGGCGTGGGGTGACTGGTATGTTAGCTTATTAAGCAGCTAATGCTACTCTGGGAAATGTATGAGTTCAAATATTGGTTAATAAACTCTGTTTGCTCTGCTTTGTGGTCATGGGGTCTATATTGCAACTATGATACGGGTCACAATATGATACAATCTGTTTCTAAGAAGGGCGTCTAACAGGGCTTTATCTTTCAGTCATGGGACTGTACAGTTTTTTTGTTGTTGTTGTTTTTCGCCTCTCCTCCACTAGAGGTCACCATGGCACAAACTCAAGTGAGTTTATAAAGCAAGCCCCTTAGACAGGAGCTCAATTTAACACAATAACATCATTTAAAGAGACCAAGTGTGGCAAAAGGAGATCCTGCACTGCATTGCAAAGAATCTTGCAGCGTATCCTGTCATTTTGGTCAAGCATGAGAGCTGAAAAGCAAAGGATATTTGGTTCTTATTGAGCGTTAGGGTATGGAGCCGTGGTAACCTGGGCAACCGGAGGTCATTTCCGAGAAGATTGTTGTCCACAATCAGCTCTTCCAGTTGGCTGAATGCTTTCAGGCCTGTCAGTGACCTGCAATGATAAGGCAAGAGAGGAAAAATGATATGGCCCTAAATCTGGGCAGCCATTATGTGCAGAAATAAATATTTCAGGCGGGCCCTTTCACAGGCCAGAATAGTTTGGGCTTGGGACCGTCAGGAGAGTGAATGATAAGAATTAGTGGTGCTAAGATCCCCTGGCATGGTGCGGCATCCTTCACACGCTGGCAGCATGAGTGATGAGGGTCACTCGTGAGTAGCCAGGATTCAAAACAAAAGGGCTTCAGAAATGCAGTGTGCGGGATGAATTTGTCAATGTCTTGTGCCTTCAGGCACCCAGCTTTGCCTGACCCTAACCCTCCATTCCCAAGATAAATAACTCTGTCACAGTTCACCTTCACTCCCCCAACACAAATTTAACTCATCATCCATCATTTTCCCAGCACAGCTATAATGCCTAGCCACAAATGGAATGAGTACAACTTCTGCAACTTGCTATTAAAAACAACTGCTTTACGGGGGAAAAGTTTGACGGTTCTCCTTTTATTCCCCATCGTGACACCCAATCCCCCACAGATGTGCAGGCACGCCGTCCCCAAGGATTTTCCCTCCGTCTGGGTCTCTTCCCTGCCCTGCGCTGGCATAAACATGATGGAGGGTGGTGCTCAGGGTAATGTCAGGCCTTCCCAAGTTCAGGGTGCATAAAAGCCAGGGTGTGTGTTTCCAATCCTTCAAATGGCAGAGGCTGACAACCTACAATGTTTATGTGTCCACCCTTGGTTAATTGACATGTAGGTATGTCAGCCTTCTTGAGCAAAGAATAATTCGATGGCAACTAGATTCTAGTCGTCACCACTCTTGGGGAAAAATTGAAAAATAACACCTGCATATCATAATCTTATGGATTTTGTTGCTGTGAGACCTTTTATGGTACAGTAGTAATGCTGTTCAAAATATTGATATGACGATGTATCGTCACAGAGATTTAAAATAGAAAATAGCTGGCCTTGTATTGATATTGTGGCACGTGCACAGCAGGGGACAGTGCTTAATTTGAATACAAGAACACTGTTTAAAATTGAGTGGAAAAGTGCAAGGTTTCTAAAAAATAATGAATGGAGCTTAATATATAGTTTACAACAAGGTTTAATCATTATTTATAGAGATGTTCCGATACCCTTTTTCTCTTCCCGATACCGATTCCGATACCTGGGCTCAGGGTATCGGCCGATACCGAGTACTGATCCGATACCTGGGTGTATATCTGTATATACAGCTGTATATACTACTAGCCCTGTGTAAATTGCTAGAATTTTTTTATGGTGTGCTTCAGACAGATCCCTCAATAAAACATGAACAAATACATGGTGAACTACTGTATTTATTACAGTATTTTTATTATCTAACATGAATTTGACAGTATTATTTATTTTCTTATGCAAAAAAGAACTTCAAATGCAGCCAAAAATCTAACACCGCAAACTAAAAAAGGTATTTAAGTTTTACAATATAACTGTATAAAAAAACTGCAACAAATAAGTCTAGGAATATAAAAAAAGATCTATTAATCAGATAATCTCTAACAAGTAAAAAACAAGTAAAAAACAAGCAACCATCTAGGCATAATTATTATTATTATAGAGATGTATTATTATTACTTTAGGCTACAACAGTAGCTTTATATATTGTCAATTTACTCATGTAAACCAAACATTTATTTTAATGGGCTGCCATGAAGATCTTTGAGTGTCTGTGTTTATGATATGACAGTATTCTCAAATGAAACGGTAAATTCTCATGAAGTGACGGTTTATGCGTTCGTGTCCTCATGACACACAGCAGAGACTACAAAACAGCGAGCTCTCGCGCATCTGTGCCAGTCACCCAAAGAGATGTAGATTTTGCGGGAGTAATATTTAAATAGTATTTTGCAGTTTAATATTCACAGACACTAGTATATATTCGGCTACTGTCTGGAGCCCTGCGCTTTGACTTACACGGAAGCGACTGAACGCAGTTGCCGGTACTGAATATACTCGAGAGTCTGTAACTACCGGTACTACAGAGACATACTGCTAACCACTGATCTATAATATAGTAGCGGCTTCACTGTCTTTTGGCAGTTTAGAATGTGATGAGTGATCCAGTCATATATAGATCAGGGCTGCTAACGCGTTTTCATTTCTTCTTCGCTGCTCTAAACAGGGGTTGCTTGTGGCAACACAGCACAACTTCCTGTGTTTTCAATGCATTTTGAGCAGCGAAGAAGAACCGTGCAGCGGTTAGGCAAAGCTTGCGGTCATAACTAGGTCTTTTTTAAGAAAATGGTATCGGATCGGTATATGGGTTCATGTACTCGCCGATGCCGATGCCAGAATTTGTTGTGGTATCGGAGATATTTCCGATACTAGTATCGGAATCGGAACAACTCTAATTATTTATAGGCTTAAAAACAAAATGCAAACAATCAGAATGTTGTACCTGGTGTGGAGTGCCCAATGTAAACATTAAACATATGGGATTACCTATATTGTACTGTGGTATGGCCCTTCATATTGCAGTGGTCAACTGCTTATAGTTAGCACTGGCCCTAAAGTATGCAGTGTTTCATAAACGGCTGTTTTACTAAATTCTACTGAGGTAAAATTCAGTGCAGTCCTGTATTGTGATATGTATCGTATCGTGGCCTCTGTATCATGATACATATCATACTGTGACTTTGCTGGTGATACACAGCCCTATACAGTAGCACGAAAAATCCCAAGTCAACCAGGAAGGAGCTCACAGGAATAAATGTTGATATCTAGCCAGGTGAAGTCTGTCTTTGGAAGACACCCAACTATTGTAGCAACGAACAAATCGGTCCTGCTGTCAGTGTCATAAAACTCTCTGTTGTGTTATGCAAATACTTCGCTCTTATCGTGTAGAACACGGCTGATGAAATTTGATGGGCTTTACAAGAGAAAGAAAGCAAACATATAGAAGCAGACGGCCAAGAACTCCAACTGCAAGAGAGATACGTTCTATTTTTTATTGTCAAATTGCGCAAAATACAGATAAATGTCCCTGTTCGATAAATGAAAGCTGTTCTGCGAGCCCCCTCCACCTGTTTGCCTCGGCTGTTTCTGGGCGGGTGTAATGTTATTAGCCGCTTAGTTAAGAGGCATCCGTGCGTCGCAAGGGGGTTGCTTATTAATTGTTGTTTTCGTGTCACTACTGCTGTGCAAAAGGTGATTTAATCAGTTAAATTCACAGCCAAGGGAGCGCCCAAATCACATTCACAACAACAAACAGGGATTCAACCCTAATTTGCCCACAACACGTTGTGCCTAAACATTTGCTCTGCTGTATTATATGCAACATCTGTACAGTGCAGAGGAGGAAAATTTGCCACTAACTGAATGATTAATTGGCAAATGCTCTTAAAGGAAAGTTCACCCAAAAATTATTCTAATATTTATTCACTCAATAAACTATGGAAGGCAAATTCTGCCTAAGAGTAAATATAACAGAGAGATTACAAGATAATTAAACAAAATAAAATACAGAGAAAACTTCAACTGATAATTGATGCAAAAAACATTCTAAGATGTGTGAAAAATATAGGATATGAAAATGCAGAAATGGCTTCAATATATTTCAAACCCCATACCTTGCTATTTTGTCCATGGAGTGCAAAGAGATAAATGTTTAAGAATCATCACGCAGCTAATTTCATAGTTAACAGTTCATTTTCATATTATAATTGTTTTTTATTCACAGATAATCTTGCATGTTCAATTACCATGCAACATTTGGCTACGTCAAACTTTAAAACCTCTAAAATATAGAGCATTTTTTTCACTATTTTTAATGACACCAATTTGTAATTTATGCTTAATGATTTTTTTTTTTTTGGTCCCACTTTATATTAGGTGGTCTTGACCAACTACTTGCATCAAAAAGTACAATGTACTTATTGTGTTCACATTGTATTGCAAAACACTTTTGGTGCTATTTTGCTAACTTTTTTTTAATAAGGCTTGCTTTTTATGGTCATTTTGTTGTATGACACTTGTTTCAGAGAATAAAAAACTACTTTAGCAAATCCTGAACAGGCACTTACAAAACTAAAATAACATCAACACACAAGCAATTTAAAACTCAATCACACACAAACACTTTCAGGTAGGAACCTCTCTGACTCGCACCTCGTCCCCATGGGGAATCCAAAACTGTCTGCACATTTTCACCACCATCTTCAAAGTCACACCACAATGACAGAATAGCACAACGCAGGGAGTGCCATCTGATCTAAGGCGAGAAGGAGAGAGATGGACGGGCAGACACAAAAGAAGGAAAGAGAGATAGATTTAATGAGCCACGCCAATGAACCCACTCCTTGTTAAGATAATTATGATCAAGCTCATTGTCACAGTGAATTTCTCAACGTGTTTGCCAGTGCGGCGTCTGCCTGAGTTAGCACACAGCTCACAAAACAGGAGATTTAGCTGCTAAACAACATACTTCGCTGGAAAAAACATGATTACACTGTATAAGGCGACCAAATGACCAGGATACAAAACAGGTCAGAGATGGTTTGGTGGATAATGTGGGCACTCTGATGTGGTGACGACACACGAGTGATTTACAATGTTTACATTCATAAGTTTGTATAATATATATATATATATATATATATATATATATATATATATATATATATATATATATATATATATATATATATATATATATATATAAAGACTAAACATTTTTTTTTTATTAAAATAGCTTGAATAAATCTGATCTTTGGCCACATCAAGCATATTATTTTGTCTACAATAGAAACTAGGTGTGCTGTTGAGTAAATAAAATAAAGTAGCATGGAACTTCATTATGAAATGCAACATTACACGGTTTAAGACAAACTGTAAGAATGATAGTCTGAACCTTGCTAATTTAAGCGACATAAACGATCAAATCTAGTGACAGATGGTATTGTTACCTCTGTAAAAAAAATAAAAAAAATAAATAAAGTATCATCAAAACTTTATATAGTATGTACCTATTAAGTTCCGTATCAGTTATAAATTATCATTACTTACCTATAAGGCCCTAAATGGTTTAGCTCCTGCGTACCTAACTAGCCTTCTACCACGCTACAACCCATCACGCTCCCTAAGGTCACAAAACGCTGGACTTTTAGTAGTTCCTAGGATAGCAAAGTCCACTAAAGGAGGTAGAGCTTTTTCACATTTGGCTCCCAAACTCTGGAATAGCCTTCCTGATAATGTTCAGGGTTCAGACATACTCTCTCTGTTTAAATCTAGATTAAAAACACATATTTTTCGCCAAGCATTCAAATAATGTATCTTTTAAACTGTGATTGCAGTTCAAATGTGAATTCTTATTCTTTAGCTTGGGTTAAACTAATTAATTTTACTTTGTTGGATCAGCAGCTATGCTAATGATGTCTCTATTTTGTTTCTTTGTTTTGCCACGGGATAACTAGGATTTACACAAGCTCTAGTCTGGATCCAGAACACCTGAGAAAAGATGATGCAGACCATCAGAGGACCTCAGATGATGCTAACCCTGAATCAACAAACAGAACTAACAAATATCGCTACAAGTGTGACTGCATCATATAACAATTATTAATTAATAATATTAATAATGTTCATCGTCTGGCTGACTACGTCTTGTATTAATTTTTCAAAAAAATCCTGTCATACGCGCACAAACTGACAGTCACCACTAATAAGCTACTACTAAATATTGTAGAAACAATTTTCTGTAAAGTTGCTTTGTAACAATTTGTATTGTAAAAAGCGCTATAGAGATGAACTTGAATTGAATGTTATTTTTTCATTACTCCACATGGCGACACATTTGTGGAAATATTCCCCTCATTAAACCACCAACACGAAAACGAGGAACAAAATCATGGTGTGTCTTCATGTTTTTGTGACAGGTGTAGTTTTACAGAGATACAGACACTAGCTGGTATATGATGCAGCTAATTATTGGGACAAACAGCATCTTGATGGTAACTCTTGCTCGTAAAATCAGGATGTCTCATAATCCAATTATTAAACATAATGCCTAATGGAATAATGAGGAGAAATACTGACAGAGAAAGTTGATGGAAGGTCAAACAATTACATTACTACCAAAGGTTACTTTAAAAAGATCCCGTGTAGATGGTGACAGTTTGCTGACATGCGAACCAAGCGCTCACTGAGAACGTCCAATTCCACGCCTCTTCAAAAGTCCGCCATGTAAATGCTGTTAAGCAACCTTTCAAAGCCAGGGCCTGTAAAACAAATTACTATGCAGACTATTCTCAAAAGAAGCCAAACAAGAAGACAAGGGCTCAGACAATGACACAGAGATGGCTTGACAGAGATGGATGGATCGATAGACAAATACTAATGCGGACATGCTGATTGATAAACTGCTGCTGACAACAGGAGAAAAAAACACTCTGTGATTATTGGTTGAAATGTCAGTCACCGCAGCCCTTAGTCAGCCAGCTTTCACAGGTCACATGTCCAGGGAGGGAGAGACAGAGAGAGAAAGAGAAAAGGAAAGAGAATTCAGAGATACACCTGCCAAGTTAGCAAACAGTGCTAACCGCAAATAATAGATTTTCAGACACAGCGCTCATTCAAACACACTCACGCTGCCTTTGTATTCCGAGTCTGCATTCCAGCAGTGATCCCATTCAGCAAAAGCCTCCTCATGTATGATATTCCCAGCTTTGATATTTCCCTTTGCTATGGCCAGTAATTCCCTTGTTTGCTCGCTGGTTTTAAAAGGCCTTTCTCTTCTCTGCTCTCTTTTTTGAGTCCCCAGTGTGTCTGTTCTTGACAGAACAGCTCTGATCATCCTTTGATATTAAGTCTCTCTCATATCCTTGGCTCCACAGTGTCACCCATGTGTCTGGAGCCAAAACTTGGTCCCAGAACAGCCACGGGCGATCTAAGCCGTACATACACACCAGCTGATCTGCAACCAGCACCACGGCTCAGTCTCAAAGAACAACTGGGTTCGGTCAACAGTACATGGCTGTGGATCCCATTGTTTGGGATCTTTTCCGGTGCGAGGATTGAATCCGACTTTAGGCCTGGTTTCAAAGTTAAAGAGGGGAGATTTAACATCAAAGCTGTCTCCGGTGTAGGAAAAGTAATGTTTTTATTCTGAAGAGACTGCAAAGGCTTGGGAGTGACAGGTAAATTGACACGCTGTTCACAGGGCAAAAGATAAATGTTTGATGAATTGGCCAATCCGGTTGGAGTGATGGGCTTCATATGTGCATAATGGACTGGCTGCCTGGCAGTTCTGATTGCCTGCCAAGATAAGAAACTATAATGAATGAAAGAGGGAAGCGGGGCTGTAAAAACATCGATCGGACTGGTTTTAATAATAAACGTAAAAAAAAAGGAAGGAAGAAAAGATGCAGATGACACCACAAAACTGTCCACCAAAGGACATGACAAACTCATCATGAATCAACTATTTCTCGTCATAAATGTGAGGCAGAATGCCACATCTGCCCATTGTGTCGTTATTTTAATCAACCCTACAACCTTGAATATGATCTTGACACCAGCTTCATGCAGAATATATACGCCAAAGGAGTTCAGATGCACTCCCACCTTCAACCCGCATGCAATTCTGTTTTCAATCTTCAAAAACATGATGCTTCAGATGCAGCGGCACTATAAATCTTCAGTTTGGCAGTATTAGGCAGCCATTATCTTCAAACATGTCACCAGCCCTCGGGTGGTAGCAATTTACAGATCATATGTGTAAGGAAATGGGCTTCAGCTATGTTGCAATTTACATGTGTTAAAGGCTTATAGAGCAGTTATCCTGCAGTTTTAATGGGGACGCACACTGGTTGGGTGATATCCTTCCAATATACAATGTACATTTTGGTTTGTTATTAACGTGGATATTCACAAACCTGCAGTGCATAATTTGGCTCCATTAAACAGCACTATCATTACAGTACTGTGTATAAGACACATAAATAATGGATAGATATATATAAAGAGCTAAATACTAGTGTTTTGGAGCTAAATGTGTCATAGAAAAAATGTGAAGAAAAGAAAAAGACATGGGATTCCAAAAATAAAGTGCCATATTTAACTGGTCTCAAATTGGGGATTAAAAGAGGAGACAAAGGGTCACTTAGGAATGGTTCAACTAAAAATTTTCAGAATTTGTTGTTTCCAGGACTGTCTTATTTTATACGTTCAAACTTCTGCTTTATATACATAATATGGAAAATAGATGTTGATTTACACTAATGCCACTGTCAAAAATAAATAAATAAAAATATAACAGCTTCAGAAATCTTGATATATAGTAGTCAGAGGGACTACTTTTAGGATAACTTTATGATGTCGTTTTGTCCTTTTTGGACCTTCGGATGCTTTGTAAATCACCACTGATTTCTTTGTATGGAAAAGAGTAGTTTGAACATTCTGTGTAGTATCTCATTTTCTATTTCACAGAGAGAGAAAAAATACACGGAAGCGAGTAAATGGCAAAGTGTTAGCGTCTAATATATCTTTAAAGGGATAGTTCACCAAAGATGAAAATTCTGTCATCATTAACTAAAATTTATATTTGAGTTCCACTCTACAGACAAGAAAAACACTGAAATTTAGATTTTTGGGTGAACTATCCCTTTAAGGCAGCGTCTGACTGGACTAGGCGGTGGTGTGCTGGTTAGGGTGGGGTTGAGTCTGGTCGGGAGGGGGCTCGACCAGAAGAAGGACTGAGGCTAGAGATGAAACGCCTGGTGAATTATAGACTGCCTCTCAAGATTCACAGCTCTCAGTGGTAGGAGGTTAATATTCTCACATGTCATTAGGTCCGCTGGCTCGGCTGACGGCTCATTGAATCAGGCAGCAAATGATTTCCTCATGCGGCAAAGGACAGCGCACTTCAAAGGGAGAAGGGGCTGAGGTCAGAGCCGCTCCGCTGTGATTAATAGCCCCGGATCAGTCGAGGCTGGCCGTGAGGTAAGAATGTGATGGAGGCTTTTGACAGAGCTGACTCTTTAAGCTGGGTTTGACCCCCGGCCCTGGCAAACTTTGTTTCCAGTGCCAAGTCTGACTGACCTGATGGGCCCTGTCAGGGGCAACCTGGACTCCATGAGCTGAGCTGCAACGTGCACAAATCACCTCGTGTTACAGAATACCAAGAGTGTCTGTCCAGTTGCCGTCTAATCACTTACCCTCGCTTCAGTCATGCAAAAGACACTTCAAAGGACTGCTTCTGGAACAAGCGTGTGTGTCCTTTGGTCAAATAAATACAAAATGTGGTTGTTTAAATTGAGTGGCAAATCATTTTAACTGAAAATACTAAAAACTGAAACAACGCCGTACAATAAGCGGCCCCTAAGACAATTTTTTTTTTTTTTTTTTTTTTTTTTAAGAGTATACAGTGAGATGGTGTCAATTGTACAAAATTTGCCTTACCATTTATACTGTGGTATATCTGCATCTGTATAGTCTCTGCAAAGAATTGACTGTTGCAGATGGGTGCTTTCAATATAGACAGCAATCTTGGATTACAATGGGATTGATTTAGTGTTGAAGCATCGCAACACTTGTGTCCAGTTTAAATAGGGTGCGAAGGATGTTTACAGCTGCCAAGCAACATTACAATGTGGTGCAATAACATGAAACTGAACTGATGTGTGATCACAGATATGTTTACATTGGCTATTTCAGACATGACTGATCCAATCAGATTCATAACATGGAAGTGTTTTGGCTTCTAACTAAGGGGTAAATGTGAATAATGTTTATCAAAAACAGACATTACTAAATGGTGACTAATTCAAAATGTGTGCATTATGTTTCCATGACAAATTACTTATAGCACTGATATTACATATTCTACTCTCCTCAAGAATATAAAACAATTAATATGTCCAATTAAGGGTTAAAGGCATCCTGCTTTGTGGCCAAAGCTTTCTAATCTTAACAACACACCATTGACCAAAATAATTAACATTATGCAAAATCTAAGTAAAATATAAGTGTGACTTTTAAGATTAAAGTAAAAACAGAGCCAGCCACTTTATTTTGGAAGCACTGCAGCGTAACTTTATATGGGTCTGCTGGTAGAGAAATGGTCGACACCATTTCTCTTCATGCCTCATGGCCTCCCTGTCTCTGGTGCAACCCAGTTTCTTTTAAACGACACCACTGACTGATTATACCTCTCCTCACAAAACAAATGCATTCTCCCATTCGTACCGCTGCCCTGAAAATCAATTCTATTCTTTACAGATGGCACCGCAGTCATCTGCCATCACTGTTTATCTGCGAGGGAAATGTATCTTAAGGCACTCAGCATTTAGATAAACACCAAAACGTAAAATAAATGATTGAAAATGACACAGTAATCAACGAAAAAATAAAATAAGTAGGTAAAATAATGGCAACTTACACGTATCCATACGGCACGTTTAGTAGAGGAATTACGATTAATTTCTTTATTCTGAAAAAGATGTTTGCAAGTTGTTTTAGTTATTGCAATATTCCAATATGTATAATAAATCAAAAGACATCCTTGTCTTGTAGATGCACAATAAATGACATTTACTCACTTGATAATAACATGCAAATACAGTAAACTACTAATAATGCAATCTGCTTATTGCATTATGTTTAACGCTGTAAAATAGAATCATGATTAAACGAAAAAGATACTATTCAAAATTACTAATTGCAATCATAATTACTTTGGATACGCACTGATATAAGTAAAATGTGGGGGGTTTTACCATTTGATATGCATAGTTATATGCAGTGCATATAACTAAAATCTTAAAATGGTTAACAAATGTGCACTGTGCATTCGTAACTAGACGTCAAATTGTTATTTGCATACTGTAAATAAACATGGACAGTTGTCCTAAAGAGCAAGCATTTGACTAGAAGGCACAAATAGCGCAGTTTCTCCACGATATATGGGTTTGAGGCCTTCATACTGTCAAGCTGCAGCCCTGTATGCTTGAGCATCTATCTAATAGCAAATAATCACTACCTTGCTGTCACTTCATGGCAAATGATCAATGACACTTGATGGATGACCCTGTCTGGGGCCTGCTCGTGGTCTGCATCACTCCCATCCCCACTCACAACCACATGAGACAGCCATGATTCCGTGCCTCATGGCCAACCACACATTCCTCCAAAAAAGCTTTCATTTCACTTTCTCAAAGCCGTAAATGAGGGGCTCCGAGAGAGAGAAAGAAAAAGATGCCTGGAAAATCAGTCTTTATCCAAAGGATGGCCACTGAGAAAAGAAATCGTAATTTATTATATTAGAGGGAAATTAAATCATCTGATGATCTAATTGGGAGGATTACGGTCCCCCACCTGCGCTGTCACTCTCTGGGGCCCCATTACAAGGCCCTTATTAGTTTTTACTTGGCAAATTAAAATGCGAGCGCCGCAATCTTTGATCTCTCACTTGCTGACACAAATCCTTTCAAGCCCCAACATTTTCTGCTGGGTAATTAATGCTAATTAAAAGGTTTCAAGCAGTCAGTGAGCGCCGCTCTTCTCCCGTCCAAATTGCCATCAACTTCCCCATCTACGGATCTGCATGTCATGCACATTTCCTCCTCATGCAGAGTTTTATCGCAGCGTCTATGCAAACAACAAATTATAAACTAAATGCAGGCAACTTGCCAGAGTGGTATCTACTAACTGAGCATTTGCAGACATTTTGCAAAATATAGAAGCATAGCAATCTTTAATACTAAAATAAACAAAAATACAGCTGCGCCGCATATAACTTGCGGGTTTTGAGTCCATTCGCCAATCTCTGATTCCCAAACAGAACACAGGAATGATGTTAGACAGCTTAATGTATGTATGTTTTAAACACTCTGAAGCTATGAAAGGGTTTGTTTATGGAACTGTCACATGTAAACGCTGCCTGTCTACAATTAATGTATACATTGAAAATAGGTTAACGGCTTTTAAGTTAGGATTTGTACCTCGGCCAAGTTTGATCTCCACATACAAACAACCAGATGCAGATATTCCTGTTACATGTAGTCTTTTCATTCATGTTAAGTAAGAGTATATGCAAATAAATGTGGTTGTAATTAAATGAAGAGTGGTTTGATTTAATTGCAAGTCGCTCTACATTGGCAGTACTTTGAAACCACTTAAATATATGAGGCATATCCACCCTGACTTATAATGTTGTAATTAGCTGTCGCTCCGCCATATCATTATGTAGCTCAGTAAAGTGTCAGGTATGAAGATGTCTCTTCCTGATGAGCAAAAGGCAATATCATTATACAATGCTACAAAATGATAATTACATTACTTCTGCATCGGTACCAACCCTATGTGATAATTAGACGCATAGTCAAACCAATTAAATTCCTTATAAAGCCTGTTTTTGCCCTGTCAAGCATACAGTTTGACTTCTCCAACGCCCTGTCACAAATATCTCACGTAAAAAAATGTTATTGGGACTCAGAATAACCTTTGCATGTAAGGATGAAAAAAGGTGAACGGCAATCATCACCATTTTATGGTGTGTAAAAAAAAAAAAAAAAATTTACTAAATATGATCATTACATAGTATATATATTACATAACAGATACATTAACTTCAAGAAATAGTTCATCCAAAACTTGTGTCATTGTTTACTCTCAAGTCATTCCAAACCCATGATACTTTCTTTTCTCCCAGGAAACAAAAGATGTTATTTAGCTGATGTTTTTTGCCATATATGGATGACAGTTAAGGCCACAATTTCCTTTCAGTGTATCGAAAAGAACAAAAAAAGTAATGCAACTGCTTTTTCTGCTTAATTTTTGGTACACGTTAGCAATACTTAATGATATGTTTAGTGTCTTAATGTTAAATGCTGTTTTGACACTCTAACTTTAAAAATAAATGTTTGACATTTACACTAAACTATCAATCTACAGTGGTTGTCTTGAACGTCAAAAGGAACAATAATGATTTCTGAAGGTATTCTGAAAACTGGGTCAATGACCATTAAAAGCACTTGGATACCCTTTGTGCATCAAATTGCATGACAACCATGTCTTTTAATAATGTGCTTCTTTGCACACAAAACAATTTATACTGCATACCTATTATTATAGCACTTTTTACGTCTAGCCATTCTAGACATCGATCTACTGCTACATCACTCAGATCTAGCAGGAAATGGGAAGGCCTTTCTTTGCTTTTCTCTTGTTTGCAGATGCCCTCTCTAATACACAGCCATGACATTTTAAAAGAGGCATGTGATGGATGATTTGTGCAATTTTTACTGAAGTTCAGTTTGATGTAAGATTATTCTCGTTCTCTCTGCCAGTGCTTCATTACCTTAGAAAAGCAGGAATCATTAAAGGAGGCAAGTCCAGTCAAATCTCGGCATAATTCTATAGAGTTGAACTGCTGTCAACATCATTAACCTTCATTTCTCCAACTCGCTTCATGACTTATGAAGTGTTCTTTATTGTGTAATGATCCAAAACTCGTACAAAATCGCCCTCTTCAAAGGACCCCTGGGACACACCACCCATGCAGCCTGCTGAACATGTCAGAGGCAAAGATCAAATGAAGCTCAGTAATTAGGCACTTTTCTTTATCATGCAGTCGCCTGTTTACTTCCATTTTCAGGTGACAGTGGTGTAGCTGTAAAGCAAGCGTTAAAAAAAGAGCATTCGGTAATGAGCAGAGGAATAAGGTAAAATGCTTTGATGTCTTTTGTAGTTCAAAAGCATTACTGCTTATGATCGCAGACAGCTGAGCTTGAAGAATGTAATGTAAACACTGGCCATGTGAAGGTTTAGAGGGTCACAAAAACAGCTCATGGACAAATCTGCTTTGACAAACCAATGGTTGTGCTCCAGGATTTAGATTTTACACTGAACCAAACGCTAAACAAAACTGTTTATCATACAATAACTGAATTAAAACTTATCAAATGCATCAGGAGGTATATCTTTAAAATAAAACAAAAAATGATATACTTAAAAAAAATAAACATAAAAAAAAACTAAATCAAATAAACAATAAAATGCATCGCAAAACAAAACATCAAAAATAATTAATGTTTTCCCAAACTCCCGTCTCCAATGCTTTCAAAATAAAATAGCATCAAACAGAACTACAAAAATAAGGTTTTAAAATGAGAATAAAATAAGCATTATAAAAAATAAAACAAAATGAAATGCAAAAGAAAATGCATCACAAAAATTCACAAACCCCTGTTTCCCATGTTTTTAATAATATAATATAATATAATTAATAATTCATAAAATGATTCAAATATAAAAAAAATAAGAAAAACAATGTACGGTATAAGGACTCTGACTTTACATTGGACACTTTAAATCAAACATCACAATGTATAGTAATTAAATTTCCTACTGGATGTGAAAACTTTTCATTAATACTTTGAAATGCTCTTTGACTCTTAGACACCAGCAACAAAATAAATGGGAAGCATTTTCTCCTGGATTTTGGACATTGATAAGCCTTTTTTTTACTGTACAGAGTATGCACAATTATACATGCACAACCCCATTAGCAACCCATTTTTAGGGTCACAATCCACCAGTCGGAATCACTGCTTTTCAATATCTCAGCCGCTTCTGCATGTACCTTATGGGTAATGACTGGGTTTGTTATGCTACGTATGAAGCCATGACAAATTAGCCTGGGAGATGGCCTTCACTGGTCACAATGAAAGACACTGTTTTTTGACTGAGGGAAAGCACCTTTATCTGTCAGGGTATGTGTGTGTAGCCTCCTGCTCAGCAGGGGCGTTGAGGCACTGCCACAGGGGTGATGCTTCTCAGGGGCCTAAGGACCTACAGTAAATCTTCAAACAATTTAGACAAACAAAAGGCCACTGCGGCATGAAAAAAGACAAGGAAAAACAGATGAATAAGCAACATCAATTACCGACAGGGTTGACCTGTGAGCCCCCACACCTCGGCTGGCCCCTCACACCCAGGGGTGGCAGATTGAAGCTGACATGCCTGGATGGAGAACAGTACGGTCTCACAAGGCCTTTCCTCCGAGTGCAGACAGAACGAGAGAGAGAGTGCCAGCAGTGGGAGCTATGAATGAAAAATCACGCATAATAGGTCCCCGCTTTAGTTTAAAGTGAAACAAAATGGCTCAATTTGAGCACTTAGCCTGTGGAAAATTGGCGGCGCTGAGATAGGACAGGAACATGCGAGGGGACAAGCGAATCAGCCCTCTGATAAGTAGACTATAAGGGGAACAAAGCCGGATGTCCAACGGGCTTACCAGTGGACTCAAGTGCGATTGGGTCCCTCGAATTGCCACTCCAGTCTCCGCATGCCCTCCAAAAAAAGACCTCTTCTCCCCTCAGACACTTTGTGCTCAACCAGTAGTTAAATAAACACAGTGCTTATATTTGTTCAACACACCAAGCTTTGTGTCGTCCCATTGGATATTTTTGTGGGGACGAGAGCAGGGTAAATGCATAGACAAGCAGGAAGCTTTAAGCTACATTTAAATAAAATAAAATGTGAATATAATATAATTTGTACTGTCAAATGATTAATCGTGATTAATCGCATCCAAAATAAACATTTTTGTTAACATATGTTTGTGTACTGTGTATATTAATTATGTATATATAAAAGCACATACAGTATATATTTTGAAAATATTTACATGTATTTACTTGTATATATTTATATTCATATAATTTATATTATATATCTATAAATATATTTAATATATAAACATTACATATTTTTTTTTAAATATATACATTTATATATATACACAATTAAAATACACAGTACAAACACATTATCTAAACAAAAACTTTGGATGTGATTTATTTCCAAGAATAAATGAATGAAATCACCAATGCTACATTTAAAATACTGTAAAAACAATAATATTGTGAAACTGTATTATAATTTGAAACAACCGTTTTCTATTGTAAAACATTAAAGAACCACCATTATTAATAAATGAGCACCAATAATAACTGATAATTGAATCCCAAATCATCATAGAATAATATTTACCATACATGAACATGTGACACTGAAGACACTGAAAATCCAGCTTTGCCACACAAGGAATAAACTACATTTTGAAATATATTAAAATATAAAAAAAGTTATTTTAAATGGTAATAATATCTGACGATATTACTGTTTTTAACCAAACAACTGCAGCCTTGGTGAACATAAGATGCTTTTTTTTTAATTATATATATATATATTATTTAAATATTATTTGACTAGTAGTCTATACTATATATACACTTTATTACTATTATTATTACTATTATTGGAAGAAATGTCATTGTTTCGCTACCTGTATTGTATACCTTAAAATATGATACCTTATAACCGGTTGTATATTTTTCTACATAATAACAACTACAGTTATAATAGATGCTAAAATGCATGCATTTACATTTATACCTTCAACCCAAAAATAGTAAAGCACTAAAACGTGCTGCACAACACAATGCTCCTAGTGCATGCTCTAGTGCTAAACTTGCACAATCTGATCTGTGTTTTATTGACCAACCTCAGACACAGTCTCTATAGTAACAACACACACACAAGGGTGTAAAGGGACATTTAGGAACATTGCCCGAGGGACTGTTTAATACAATGGAGTGAACAATAACACCAACCTACACTACAGACGCCCAAAACCAGTGAAAGCAATCTGACAAGCTCACTATTTCATACTAAACATGCCTTATAATCAAAACTATAAACTTAGATTTCAAATGATTTTCTATTTTAGCAAACACTTGGTCACTGAATTTCATTGTGTACTTCATGTATTTACACTGCACATTAGCAGTTATTTCAAAAAGCACAAAATAGGGATCTGGGTGATTCATGTTCACAGACATTGACAGCAGTGTCAGACCCAGCTGTATTCTGTAAATCAGACGTAAGATCATAGCGGAAGGTGTCATTTAAGAGAGAAAAAAAAATCCCTCTTTGATATTAAATAAGATGGAAGCACAGCAGTCATAAAATATTTGACCTTGCTAAGAGCTCTGCACACCTCTCTAATCTGACTGGCTCCTTTTTCAAACAATAGAGCTCTTTAAATCGCTGCAGCTATCAGCACAGCTCAAATAGGTCTATAATAGAGCCCTATCTTCTTTGCAAATGGAAATCCAGTCAAGGGAGGAGATGGGAATCATTTTCATCTCGTTGACATGCAGTTCATCTGAGAGTTTTGTGGAAGAGACACGAGCCTACAGGTCAATTTCCATGTCAGCGCTGTCTGTTTTTTGGAAATGTGCAGCTTTGAAGTTCAATTTTATGCAGTGCTGAGGTGAAGGGCTTCATTAGGGGAGCTTTAAACTCACGAGGTCACAATAAACACATTAAATGTACAATGCAGAAATATATTAGTAGTTTACGTGGATTATCATAAAGAAATGTATCAAGAAAATGTTCCGGATGACATGAAATGTGGTTATCAAGATGTTATTGCATAATGAATATGAGACACGATTGAGTGAAAGGATAAAAAAAAAAAAAAAAAAAGTAGGGCAAGTATATCTCTAGACACACTACATTTAAAATACTCGAGTCTTCAGTTTCACAGGATCCTTCAGAAATCATTTTAAAATGCTGATTTATTTATTTATTTTAGGACTTTGATGAATAATAATAAAAAACTGCATTTATTTTAAGTAAAAATATTTTGTAACATTATAAATGTCTTAAATGTTACTACATTTTGACACATAATAACGACACATATTTTTAGATATGTCAGAGAAATATATTTTCAGTTGAGATTTTAGTCTGGGACTAGCTTGAGCCTTGTCTGTGAAACCATGGGTAAATCAATTTTTGCGACTGTTTAGAGTTCAGATTGAGGGAAATAAATTTGAATTAATTTATTTGCAGTAGCATTTAGTAAACCATTTGAGCATGTCATTTCATAATAATTGCATAAGCAGAAATAAGTAAATGTGTATACAGTGTATACATGGTGAAAGCTGTCCTTCGCTGCGCTTGCTCAATATTCGACTATGCTTATCTGCTTTAAAGCCTTGATTAAATAGAAAAGGCGCAGATCTTTCCCAAGCCGCTTTTACGATTCCTCCTAAAATGGATTCTGCAGAGAAAGGAGGAGAAGGGTAAAATCTGAAGTGACACAAGACAAGAAATCTATTTCCCCTCTCAGCCCCTTCCTCTCTCACATCCTCCAAAATGTAAATGCATTCTCGCTCAGTTCAAGCCATAAAATACTGCCCTTGAAATATTGAGTGACAGAAGGAATTATGGGTTATTGTACTGTCAAATTGCAAGACAGCTGTATGATGGGATACTGTGTTATTTAGACAATCAGAAACTTAAGAGGCAAAGTGACACATGCCCCCCTCCCACCTCTCTCTCTCTCTCTCTCTCTCTCTCTCTCTCTCTCTCTCACACACACACACACACTTAGACAAGCCTGGTGATCACTGCCAGACATAGAAATCACTCGAAACACACAGAGGACCAATAGCAAGAAAGGTAAAGATGCTCTCCTTCCATACAGTATGTAACACTGTTGATAAACTCTATGCTGCTACTGCTTCCAGAGAGATGTCTCAACTTCACAAAGGAAAAGTTTACACTATTGTGGTGTGAAAGAGATACATTAAAGAAACTAATTTAGTCTACATATTTCCTCACTGTGTACAAAGAGCAGGTAGCAAGGAACTTAAAGGATTTAGAATGACAGGACAATGACAATGACACTAATTACACATACAGTCACATTTACCACATTTGCACAGCCATCTGTTTTAGGTGAATCATATAAGTGGATGGCGCTAACTGTAGGTTATAGTTCACCTAAGAATGAAAATTTGCTGTTAATTTACTCACCCTCAGTCCATCCAAGATGTTTTTTTTTCTTCAGAAGAACACATTTTTAGCTGAAACCATTGTCCTTGGTGATTTATAAAATGTTAGTTAACCCTCTGGAGTTTAAGGGTATTTTTG